>NC_133233.1:23199717-23555342 GCF_040436345.1 Pagrus major | reverse complement strand
CAGATGTGAGGATGGTATCATACTCTTATTTTGTTTATTTATCCATTTTGTTAAATAGTAAAGAAAATGACATACCTCAACAATCCCATTTCCAATGTGTAACCCTACCCCCAGTTTCCCCTTGCCCATCAGAACAGGGTTACAAGGGGTAGTTGTTGAAATCTCCCACTATGACACGTAAAGTCGTCAAATAAATAACGTTAGCGGTGCTTTAAAGGCTAACATTAGCATCCCGTATCATTAGAAGAGTGAAGGAATTAGAAGTGCAGTAACTTTGATGCTTGGCTTGAGTTAAATTTCGGGCCTCCTATGCCGGGAAAGAGGGGAAATGCAAGATTGAAATACGTCAACAAAATGCGAACAGATCAGCAATAACCACGCAACATTAGCTTGCTAATTAGCTAAGATACGTCAGCAAAATCGTCATGATTGAGGGCAAGGGATTGGGATTGGGTCATGTTATGCACTCAAGTGTAACGGAGGAAATATGCTTACATATTTTTTAAAGCCTTTATGTTTTCTATTTCAAAATGGTAGTATTATTTTATAGCAAAATATGCATGTTTTCTCTTTAATTCTGTGCTATTTCTGTGAATAAACGTGTTATTAAAACTTAAAAGCAAGCTGTTCTCTGCTCAACATGAAGGCAAAACCTCTTGCCATTTTTTTCCTGTCTATTTCCTGATTCCTTCGCTATGATGAAATAAACCTGCCGGGTTAGTCAGTGGCTGAGCATGCTGCATGATGTCAGTTATTTGCTGACATGACTGCTCAGGGTCAATGTCTCTGGGTCCGATGCCCAGGTTTCTAGGCTTCCTGGTGCCCAGATGACGAAACCAAATGATTTTGGTGTTTATTTAGCACCACCATGATGTTCACGTTTCTGAATGTCTGGAAATATATTAGATTAATAAAAGAATTTCCTCTTGTGGGATTAAAATAGTATAATAAATTAAAAATTAAATTAAATTGATATTTGGTACACCCATTTTTGTCCCCAGTCTGCAGGATAAATTATTATAATTCTGGTTTAAAAAACAGAGTGTGTTGTTTTTTTTTCCGTAGCAGACAAAACTTTTCTGGAGCTTTATGGGGGCTTTGGGAAAAGCTAAAAACATAAAATGGCGCCATCCAAGTCTCTGGAAGCCCCTAGATCCCAAAAGTACTTGAAAAGACCTTATTTACACACTTTTTACAGACAAAATCTTCACTGTAGCTGCTAAACTAAAAGTGCACAGCCCATCAGTAGTTTCTTAATGTTTTAAATCAAGTCCTAATTGACATAAGTTGTTGCAGTCGCTTTTTGTGAATCTTCACCCGACTTTCTATCTGCATGAGGGTGGGTAGACCCACATCTATGGGTGACCTTATCCTCCATCAGCACGTCCGCGTTTCGTTAGCAGTTGGCTGAAAGCACTGCTGTGCCTAAATTTAGCCTCGCAGAACTGTTAGCGTGCTGATATTTGTTATCCGTGTGAACTTCAACCACATGTTGGAAAAACCGCAGCTCTGTGGTCACAACAGGCTTAACGTCACATTTGGTCTACAGTCAGATTAGCCATAAAAACAAGAGTTAAGCGAGGAGATGACAGATCGGGGCCTCAGGCAGGCAGGTGGAAACAGGTTTCAGGCAGGTAAACGGAAAACGGAAAGCAAATGGAAGGAATGTAGAGAAGATTAAAGCAGGCAGGCACGTAGGCAATAGGCAACACAGACAGGATTGTACAGTTTGTGTAAACTACCAGTCAGATACTACTGTCCTGGGTTACTTTATCTCCTTGAGTATATGAACGACTCTGTGTAGTCCTTTAGACTACTTTAAAAGACTGAAAATGACAAATGGCACAAGATCAAGAACTGACCTCAAAAAAGTTGGCAACACATTGATTATTTCCTGTTTTATTGCAGTTGTAAAGCAATCGTGAAGTAGACAGGCACATACGTAACAGTTGGAATAAAAAAAAAACATTTAAATACAGGAACACACAGAGGAGAAAAGTAACTTCAGTAGGAATATCGAGGAAATCTTACACAACTAATAAGTTACATGCACACAAATGTGTAAGGCAGTGATGTGTTGGCAGTCATGATTTCAATAAATCATCTCAGTGTGGTCGGTGGTAGTTTTTGTAGTTTGCTGCGGCTGTGCTTGGATATAATGTAAAAACATTCACGGAGACTTGTCAAACAAACTCCTGCAGCACACTCAACTCTCTGCTGTCCATCTGAACGTCAGATAGAGCAGTTCTGACTCGGGTTGGGTCCCAAACAACAGTACTTTTAAGCATACGGACCTAATTACATTGGTGCTCCCAAGAACTGATTCACAATGAATCAATCGGTGCCGAATTTGGTACATTATAAAGAGAGACAGAGCGAGATGTAATCTCTCAACGTCGAGGCACCAACATCTTTATGTAATAAATTAGCTGTTGTTGGAAATAACTGGGCTTTTTTCACTTTCTTGGGAACTATTTTTAATATCGTTAGCCAAAACTTCGTCTAAAATTCCGAATCAATATGTTCAAACATTATGTGAGGTTTTTAGTCTGTCCAAAACGTTGGTATGAAACCAATAGCATGTGGATTTAATACTATTTAAGGGTAATAATTACATTATATAACGTAACAGATACTGCCCGTGTTTCTTCTTCTTCTTCTGCACCACGTATCTGCCCTTTGTCATCAATGCTTCTTTTGACAGTTATTTATATTTTTTTATGTAATCCAATACTATGCTGACGATCCATCAGTTTCGACAGAGTAAAAAATAGTTCCCTTGAACAGCTTCCCCCTTTTGAAACAGTGCTGGTTGTATTGGATGACTTATTTTTGACATCTGAAATGACATTTTTGTTATAAGTAAAGTCGTTTTTTTTAAAAAAGGCTTCGGGTACCATTACCCAACCCAAATTCTGACCAATGGCAGAACAAGAGGAGGGCTCAAAGTCATGATTGATGACAAGATGGAAGCAATGCAACCATATTTTCGCAAAATTATGACTGTGTAAAATATATTGAGAGTTTAAATGGACAGCACTGAACAGATTAAGCGACAGGAGCAGCTTTATCCACAACAATTCATTTTTGATGTGTCTCGGGGACAGTTTCATACTAGAAAGAGAAACTAAAAAACTGCGTCCATGTTCCTTTCAAAATCCTCAAGCACGAGCATGTTGTGGCACACATACACATTTAAAATGCACATACAGATACATACAGTAGTGCCTGCACTAAAGCGCTTTGGTCTGGTCATGTGTGACACTGTAGGGAGATTCGGACAGTCCTGTACGTACAGAGACTACAGTCCTGTAGATACAGAGGCTACAGTCCTGTAGATACAGAGACTACAGTCCTGTAGATACAGAGACTACAGTCCTGTAGGTACAGAGGCTACAGTCCTGTACGTACAGAGACTACAGTCCTGTAGATACAGAGGCTGCAGTCCTGTAGGTACAGAGGCTACAGTCCTGTACGTACAGAGGCTACAGTCCTGTAGGTACAGAGGCTACAGTCCTGTAGATACAGAGACTACAGTCCTGTAGATACAGAGGCTACAGTCCTGTACGTACAGAGGCTGCAGTCCTGTAGATACAGAGGCTACAGTCCTGTAGGTACAGAGGCTACAGTCCTGTAGATACAGAGGCTGCAGTCCTGTACGTACAGAGGCTGCAGTCCTGTAGATACAGAGGCTACAGTCCTGTAGATACAGAGGCTACAGTCCTGTAGATACAGAGGCTACAGTCCTGTAGGTACAGAGGCTACAGTCCTGTAGATACAGAGGCTACAGTCCTGTAGATACAGAGGCTACAGTCCTGTAGGTACAGAGGCTACAACATGAAAAGGCACTGTGGAGAGAGAGAGAAAGAAGAAGTGGCCATGCAGGGCTGGTAGTGTTTTCTGTCCTCCCGTCATCCTTCATCTTCAGAGCGTTCGTTCCTCCTCTGCCTCTCTCGCTCTCGGTGCCGCTGGATGGCCCGCCAGATGCGGCAGAGGACTCCGCCCCTGAGGTAAAGAAGGGTTGATCATGATAGTTCGATGTATGAAGGCGTCAGACTTTCAGAGAGGCGAGAGAAAAACAAAGACCTACTTCCAGATTTAACCTCTCCAAATGGTTTCATGTCATGGATGAGGCAATAATGCACCTTAAAACTGGTAGAAACTGAACATGTGTGCACTAAAAATGTAAAGAATAACAACTAATACTGACAACGCTGATACAAGTTTGTTGATTTAGTAGATACCGTAGACGTAGACAGCGGAGGTCATCTTTGGTGACGTCGTTGAGGATGTCGGTCAGTGTGTATTCCTCCAGCACAAACTAAAACACACAACACAGTCATCGGTTAAAAACCTGCTGTGTTTGTAGACGTTGAGGAAGAATCTCAAAGGCCACCAGATACTCGACCTTATCTACGGTGTCGGCGTCTGCCCCCTGCTCTTTCAGCCAATCGGTGAGCTGCTTGTCTGGCTCATGGTCCGCTGGGATGTGGAAGATGGAGGGAGGTGAAACATCTGTTTTTAAAAAAAATAAAGTTAAAGAAGCTCACACGGATGAAATAATCAATTAACGGATCAATCAGCGTGTTCACCTGGTGGTCTGTGCCTGACTTTGACCAGCTCCAGGTCGTGTGTTCTCTGCTGCAGTGTGGCCTTCAGGACCTGCTGGTACTCCTTCTCCTTCTGCAGCAGCTCCTCCAGCAGCCTGCAGGGGGCACACCAGAGACATCTGTTAATACTACATTAAGCATGGAGATTCGTTTATGATAGAGAGGTGAATGCAGACAGAAACTGTGCCAGGCTGCTGGTAGTATGACTGGTTACTTGTCAGTCTTCATTTCCCCCCTGGAAATTTCGTGTCTGGTGTCAAGATTTTTTTTTTCTTAATCACAAAGCTCTCTCACAGTTTGTCATATGAGGAAAAAGATGCAACTTAAATATAAAATCCTCAGAACTGAATCCAATGCTCTTAATCTTCCAGGTAAAAACAAACAACAATGCATTCTTGTCATTGTTGGTTTGCAGAGACAATAAACTGATGATGTCATACAAATGTTATTACCTATATTTGAGTGATGAGGATGGACAGCGCTGACACTCAGCTGACATGTGTGGCCCAAAAAAACAAGATAATTCCCACGAACGAAACTTTAAACTATGCGATTTACCAAAGAAACCAACTCTAAACCTGAAGTATGTAAACTAACAGTGAATAAAGAACAAAGAGAAGACAGAGACAAGGATGTAATTCATTATTGAGTCTTGAACATAATCAAAAGTTTAATAATGCGTGACTGACGCCTGTGAGTTTCGGCCAAACATCTTCATCAGGGTACGCAGGTAAGAAAAACAACAAAGATAAAAGACACGATTCAATCTGTAAGCCAATAGACAGTATTCACACAGCGGCCATTTTCCTCTGATGTGATGCTCAGGGTGAAGCTGAAAGGTCAACTGAAAAGATTATGGATCGTAAAAATTCTTACAGATTGAATCGTGTCTTTTGTCTTTGTTTTTTTTACCTGCGTACCCTGACGAAGATGTTTAGTCGAAACTCACAGGTGTAACTCAAACTCTGATTTCTGATTATGTTCGAGACTCAGCAGTGCATATCCCTGTCCATGTCTTCTTTGTGTTCTTTTGTTTACATACATTGTTTACATACTTTCGTTTACACGGTCTATAGCTTGTTTCTTTGATAAAATACATAGTTACAGTTTCATTCGTGAGAAGAAGTAACCAATACAAAGTGCTGCTACGACTGTTATTGTGGTGAAGCTATATACACAAGGCAAGGCAAGTTTATTTGTATAGCACAATTCAGACACAAGGCAACTCAAAGTGCTTTACAGGGGCATAAACATTACATTAAAAGAAATAAAAAAATTTATTTAAAGTACATTAAAGTTAAGAAATAGGAAAGTAGGCTAAAATAGAAGAGGTTTAACAGAGACAAGACTAGAAAATAAAAGTCACAGTGCAGTTCAAAGCCTTGAAAGTGCTTCAGTGAAAGGCAGCGACAAACAGAAAGGTCTTCAGTCTTGATCTAAAAGAGGTGAGAGTTGGAGCGGACCTGCAGTTTTCAGGGAGTTTGTTCCAGATATGTGTCATATAATAACTGAGAGCTGCTTCTCCTTGTTTAGTTCTGAATGCAGACCTGAACCTGACGACCTCAGAGGTCTGGATGGTTCATAACGTAGCAGCAGATCAGAAATGTATCTTGGCCCGAAATCATTCAGTGCCTCATAAAACCAACAGCAGGGTATTGACACTAGTCATAGTGGATGACTGTCCTCTTTCTCTGCTATTGAGAAACAATGATCTTGTTTATTTAGCCACACCTGTCTGTTGGAAGTGTCAGCGCTGTCCAACGTCATCAATAACATGTCGAATTACCTGGTTTTTTTGCATTGTTACTCTGGAGAAAGTACACTCTTGGATTACCTCCATACTGCAGTAGTGTTCATATCCAATTCTCTCCTTGGGTTTTTGTTTAGTCTAAACCATTGCTGACCAAAATGGGGCCTGCTGGCCAAAGTTGCCCCCCTGTAATCTTTGTTTTTTAGATGTTTCTAGTAAAAAAAAAAAAAAATTGGTGATGGAATTGAGATATTATTATCTATAACACGAAAATGGTTACAGGCCAAAACCTCCGACAAAGACCGACTGGATAGATAAAGTCACGACTGAAAAATGCATTGTGTTCGTGACCTCACGAGATGATCGCTCACCCTTCATTATATAAACTGACATGTATATCCATCAGTATAACACACAGGTGACCAACTGTGTGTTTGTTCTACTGTGTTTAACTGTATTTCAAAAGTACATAAAAGAAAAAAGAATATCTGAATTGCCTTTTTATGCTTTTTTTCTGAACTTAAAAAAATAAGCCATTAAGTTACCCTGAACTTCTGTGGCTTCAGTATTTACACAAGTGACCGTGACAGTTTTACCACAAATGGCCGGATCTTTTTGCACCAATAAAACAGATCAGCTGATTTAAATGTTAAAACTGGCCTCGCGTTGAACCTGTCTGATCTGATTTCTGCCCCGAGGGAACTCCCAATCCAAACAATGAAAACTGCTGGTGAAGAATGATAAAAATCTATCTGAAGTGAGTCAGGCAGAAAATGTTCACAGAACATGCGGGTGATACATTAATGTTGTATTCTTGTCACATCCAGTGACTTCCTTCCTCACTCTCGATGCATCATCTGATATCAGGAAGTTACAGCGACAGTAGAAATGAAACCTTACCAACACAATATACAACAAAGGTCGAAGCATTTTTAGACGATATACTGTGTAAATGTTAAATATTATATATTTAAGTTAAGTGTTGCAGTTAGTCACTTTTGCTGAGACAGTTTAACCATTATTAGTCAGGTATAAATCCACAGAGCCTGTCTTGTCTCGTGCAGGCATTTAACATAACATTTTCTAAATGTTGAATAATCTTTATGAGCTTTTGTATTGCACTTCACCTTGTCTTTACTGCTATAACGCTGTTTTTATACAGCTGTCTTTGTCAGATATCGCTGAAAAAAGAATTTAACTTCAGTTAGTTTTTTACACGATTAAAAAAAGGTGCTATTACATGAAATATATTCAGTTTTCCATTTTTTTTAAGTATTGATGATGAGGTTAAGATATTCAATCAGTGGTTAAATATGTCAAAGGTCAGGTGAGGTTTCGCTTTGACCTAACTGCTGTTTACTGTTACTGCTGCATGGCATCACATGAAGCCCTGGAGGTATTGCATTTGTGACATTTTTGTGTGCGTGTGTGTGTCACTGCACACCTCCCGTGAAGAGAGATAATAAATGGTGCTTTCCGTTGACAAGATGTGGGCGTGTGAATGTGTGTCCATTGAAATCTTTGAACGGCACTCACCTCAACCTAACGTGCTTCTTCACACGTGTGTTTTTAAAGTACCTGCTGGTTTCCTGTTTGAGCCGCCCCAGCTGCGCGCCCAGCTGATGATGCGAGCGCTGATGCTCCTGGGACTGGGCGCAGTGTAGCGTGCTGACAGCAGAGTGGACCGGGTCAGCCGTCGCCCCGGAGTCGTCAGCATGTGGAGCTAAAACGGGACCGAACTCCGCTTCCTCTTCGTCCACCTCGTCTTCCTTCTCTGCTCCCTCGCACTCTGACGCCGGGCCGAAGTGGGTCTGCAGCTCTGCGAGGGCGATAAGTTTGTAGGTCAAAGGTCAAGGCTGTGATACATGACTGTATTTCAACTGTAGGACTCTGGATACAGGAGCATATGTTAAATGTTTTAATACAAGTAATAATTTCTCATGTTATCTTATAATCATTTGACCCTGTTTTTTTCTTGGGAGGACATAAAGTTGAAAGTGAATTGAGCATTTTGTCCACTAGATGGCACTACACGCTCATGATGGGCTGCAGCCGTCTGAGCCCGCTCACCTGGTATGAGGATGGTGATGGCGGCCTGCACGGCTCGGCGGATGATGTTATCCATCGCAAACATCCAGTGAGGTTTGATGTGATGATTCCTCAGGACTTTGTTCACCTGAAAAACAAAAATATTCAGACCCGAAATCACCTGAACATTAATTTCTGCTTGAAAATCTGAACAATATTCTTCTTGGTTTCTGTCAGCAAACCTAATTTCACACATTTAACCCAAACATCTCCTTTAGTGGATGTGTGATAATATTGTTTTTAACTACATATGCTGATATGAGCTATTTGTATCAGCCTACATTACAAAAACAAACTCCTCTCATGGGATCGGTTTGCGTGTGCTGACCGAGTCCTGGAAGCCGAAGAGCACCAGCTGTATCTGGTTGATGGAGGTGGAGTCGAAGTCCAGGTCCAGCTTGAGCTTGGAGATGGTGGCGGCCATGACGCGCCGCTCCGGGGAATGGATGAAGTCTCGGAGGATGCAGATGATCTGCTTGATGTGTTCGGCGGACAGCTGGAGCTCTTCACTGCCCTGAAAACACACACACATAACACATTTACACACACACACATACAGAAGCTTGCTCAGCCTTTAAGCATGAATCTCCCAAAATAAAGTCTAGTAGTGATTAGTTTATGTTACTGAATGGGTTTCGTGTAAATATGCTTTATTATTTCAGAAATTAAACTAATAAACAAAATTAAAGCATAAAGATAAACTTCCAGGTGCAACTACATCATGTCATCACAGCCCTTATTTGTAGGGTTGTAATACATTTGACTCTTGCGCCCCCCAGTGGTGAAATCAGAAAAGACACTGTGGCAGACAGAAATGCAGGCTCCTTTTCTCACAGGCTAAGTTTTAAATTAAAAGGCCTTGTAGTTGGAAGTGGAGTTTACTTATAGATAAGAAAACCCAGCTGAATCTATTCTCGACTATTTCCTGCTATCCAGATTCAAATGTTGAAAGTGAGATTTATTCAGATCTGCATCAAAAGTTAAAGGGGTCTATTCTGGGCCGAGACAGATCCTCCATCCAAGTTTCATGGAAGTCTGCTCAATAGTTTTTATGTAATCCTGCCTACAAACCAACAAACAAACGGACACAGGTGAAAATAAAACCACCTTGATTGGTGGTAATAAATGTGACCCTACAGAAAATACTATGTGCTTGAACATGACCACATCCTACGTAGACCTGAGCCTCAAGCAGTCCACCTGATTTGTACTTTCATTTTTGTATTTTGTGATCTTTTAATTTGACTTGTTTGTGTTTCCAAACTGGACTCAGATTGTCTCAAACATACTTAAAACTAAGCTAAGCTCTAAGCAGAGTCCTGCAGGGGTGAGTCAGGTCAGGAATAAGGTCTGTGGTTAATAAAGCTTAAAGAGATTTTCACATTTTGTTCTATCATATAAAAAATGTCAATAAATACCCCATTTGTGAATTTGACGGCTATTGCGTATCTCAAAAAAGGTGCTTGTTAAATGGCTTCATGAGACCACAGAGCTTGAACATAATTATGTCGAACACGGTAACTCATCTAACTCAAAAAAATGTCTAAGTATCATAAACTTGTGTTTGCCACAAGCTTATCTTCTGCAATAATCTGATTGAAAAATCTCATCGGCTCTTTGTCGAGGGATCCAGGGCGACGCTACCCTCTGGGTCTTCCACTCTTTACCATCATTGTTTGAATAAGTGCAGATTATAGTGTTGTTTCAATAATGCCAATTGCATATAGTGAAAATTGCTGTTGCTGTGCGAGGGGGGTTACTGGCATGCCAGTGTATCTTTTTCAGGTATTACTGTTGCGGCCAGAACCAACCAGTTGGCTCTAACTTGTGACCAGCAACATATTAGTACAGGACGCCATACGAGGCACATGGGGCGGAGCTAATTGCCTGACGAGCAGCACCTGAAAGAAGGGAAGGAGGGGGGAGATGGTAACAGCTACCATTAGGCACTGGTCACCCAGTGTTCGGAAAGAGAAAGAAACACTGGGAAAGTACCCTGTTGGATGCCCCTTCGGTAAATAAATCATGATGAAGTAGCCTCTAAGGTGCCGCAAAGGCTGCCAGAGATAATAGAAAATTAGCTGGGCATCTATAAGTGGTTGAATAATTCATAGTGCCCCGTGTGTTTTTGTCTCAGAGGTGAGACAAGATCAAGAAAATGTCCTCTTAACCAGGGAACTAAAACACACGTACGTATCGCCCCTGTCACTGAGAGGAAGACGAGTATATTCAGTTTTATTCTTTGCCTTTTTATATATTTTGTCTCCTGGTGCTGAGAGGAGGAGTCACATCATCATTAAATCATCAGTCATCACACACAAACACACACCTGGATGTAGTTCTCCCTCAGGTTGGAGATGACCTTTGCCTGGTCGTCGTTGAGGACTTTGAACAGGATGGCCCGTCTCTCGCTGTCCTTCTTCAGCAGGAAGAGACCGCTGTCCCTGTCCTCAGGCGAGGGGGGGGCGCTGCGGTCCTCCGAAACCGAACCCTCATCTGGAACACTGCAGCACACACACACATACACACACACACACACACAGACACACACAGGATGATCTCACTGCAATATAAAAAAAGACTGATTTATAACAGCGTGTGACGCACCGTTGGGTTTATTTACAGATACAAGCCTCTCCTGGCTACTGTGTGTGCCGACTAAAGTGCAGAGACAGCATGAGTCAGCGTGGCGGGAACGTGCACGTAAGTATACACACTCGCATTTGTCTGTGCACGTGCAGATGTGCGCGTGTGTGCTCAGCCGCTAGCTGAAGCTCATAAAGTGATCAGAGCTCATTATATCAGTGTTGTAAAAGGCAGCAGAGCGCAGTGTGAGCACAGCAAGACCACCTGCCACCCAAACCACACACACATTCGCATCTTTTCACATGATCTGTGCTGTTCCAGTGAGGTTGTGTCTGCGCTGACACACAGATTTATGATTGTAAGAATAGCTAATATATGCAGAATAAGCACGGCTTCTACAAAAAGACGATTCTGTTTCCATTGAAGTTGAAGTTGCAGGTTGACGTCAGTAAAGATCCTTTTTTCAGACCTCAGAGTGATGTAAAATGTCATCGTTTGCGTTTTTGGTTTAGTCATTTCCTGTTTATTTTGTAGGTTTTAAGCTCATGTGTCATGTTTTCCTTTGCACTTCCTGTCTTTGTCTTGTTCCCATCTGTTTTCTGTGTGCACCTGTGTTTCATTTTGTGAATTAGATCCTGTGTGTTTGTTTCCCTCCCTCTTCAGCTTAATTTTAGTTTAACATGCCTTCTGTTTTTTTCCAGCTGTCTGCCTCAGTAAATCATGACATAAACTCTTTAAACATGCCCCAGCTCACCAGAATGTTCTCACTGTCAGCTCTCAAACACACAGAACGGAGTATTATCCGAGTAAAATGAAATCCTCAAGTTTGATTCTGAGGCTGTTCTGTAAATAGTTTTCTAATAAAAAATAAAAAAACAGAATCTTCTGATCAACACGCATAAATTTCAGGCTTAAAGTAAAAACTTTTGTTCAGGACCGCCCACTTCTGTTTTAAGCAACACCCACTTTATATTTAAGACCCGCCCATTCTGAGTACTAGAGCAGTGATACCCACCAGATGGGTCCCGACGGGTTGGGTTCAGACAAAAAATTCAAAATGATGTCCACGTTGGGGTCGGGTTCGTTCACATAAATTGACATGGTGCTTTCAAGTTGTTTAAGTGAAAATCTAGCGTAAAAATAACTGATACTTTCTGTGTTGCTACATGTCCTTTTAAGCGCCAGTCACGAAGTCAGACAGTGGAACGGCATTGTGCACCCGGCCATTTTTCAAATTTGTCTGAGCAAGTCGAGAACATCAGGCAGGCATGGCGCTCCTCAAGGAATCAAGGGATAATACTCACCTTAGGTAGTTGGAGTTGGGAGGTTTGAGCAGGTTTTCGGAGCCAGAGTTTTTCTTCTTCTGGAAGAAAACGTCGTGTTTGGAGTCGCAGTCAGGGCTCACAGAACCGTGTTCGCTGCTGCTGCTCCCGGTGGCCTCGCACTGCAACTGCACCGGCAGGGAAACGTTGTGGATGTAGTCTGAAGAAACATCAGTTGAGAAAGGGAAGGCATAAATGTAAGTACTAAGAAATGTTTCACATATGCAAAGGTTCAATCAGGAGGGCCTTCTTTCATGCTTACTGAATATTATCTTTTTAGGCTTCCCCCTCCACCCCAACCACCTCCTTTTCATCAGAAAAAGCCGACTAATTGGCTCATTAGGAATCACTAATCCAGCTAGTCTTAATGATCTTATTATTCCACACCGCCACCAGTTTCTGCCAACTTTCCAAAGATGTGTATGTGTGTGTTTGTGTGTTAACCTGGTGGTTTGAAGGCGATCTTGCTCTTCTTGCCCTTGGTGATGTGTCTGACAAAAGTGTCTCTGAGGAGGTCCGAGGCGATGGCTCTCTTGTGAGGGTCCGGCTCAAAGCAGCGCAGGATGAACGACTTGGCCTCCAGGGACAAGGACTCAGGGATCTCCGGGTGGATCTTAAACATGCCAACCTGGAACATAAAAACACATAAACAACAAGAAACTAATGAATCATGACCCAGAAAGTTTAGAAATCAAAACCGAGGCCTACTTAACCTGTGGCGCCGCATCCGCCATCTTGGACAACGAGGCACAACAACACCACTTGGACAAACCGCACACAGAACTGCAGCAAAACCAGCAATTTGTTTCGCTTGTTTATGATTCTGATTATATTTGCATGTGGTCTGTCCAAGTGATGTTGCCATACCTAGCTGATAAAAATGGTGGACACATTTATGCATGTGCTGCCCTTATGTAGAAGCAAAAACATGTACACGAAACCCACCTTAAACATGGCCGCCTGTGGTTCCCCCAGCTCATGAAAGGGGGGTTTCCCAGTGGCCATTTCTATAATAGTGCATCCCAGGGACCAGATGTCAGCCGGGGCCCCGTACCCTCGAGGGCCCTTATCAATGATTTCTGGAGCCATGTACTGCAGAGTGCCTGCAAGATAGAGGGGGCAGATAGTAACGTGGACAATGAAGTCATTCGTCAGTGTCAACAAATATTTGTTCGACTCACAAACTGTAATGGAGACTTTGAGATGTCATTTCAGGACAGGCTGCAAAAGCTGTAGCTTATCTTGTAAATGTATTTATACGTGGAAGAAGAAATATGTCGCCTAGTTAGTGTAAACATGGCTTTTACTTTGGTTTTGGTCTTCGTTTTTTAGATCTAGACATTTAGGCAAAGTGGTTTTGTACAATAAAATGCTTGTTGGAGCATAAATGAAGCTCATTTTACTGAACAAAGAAAGACTAAAGACTTGAGATCAGAGTTATTTTAATTAAAAAAAAGTGAGTTCAGAAGAATTTGCAGGTTATATTTTCTCTTATCTCCGAGTATTTAGTCTGCAGTCAGTAATTCTGAACAGACTTGGCATTTGTGGTCTGCTCTGCATGCTGATGTAAACACTGAGGGACAGAGAGAGCTATAAAAAGACAGAGTCAGAGGAGAGAGAGGGAAGCAGCAGAGGAGAAACAGATAAGGACACACACACACACACAAACACACACACACCTGCTAATGAAAGGTAAACACCCTTCTGCCTTTGCTTGATTAGCTAATCTAATTACGCACCTCGCTGGCTGCTGGAGGCCAGATGGTCCATGAATTTGTTTGTTCGTTTGTGCGCACATGCACATTCGTACGCGCCCGTGTGTCCGACTGTTACCATAGTGGCTGATAGTGGCTCTTGACATTTTGAGGGTCATTTGATATTTACACCCACAGTCTGCAGCATTTCTATGACTCCATTTATGCTGAGTTTCTTTCTCTCGAAGCCGTTTATTCCAGTTGTTTATGAAGCTTCATGCAGTGTTATTTTTGTGATGATTTAGCTGACTATCAATAATGTTATGCTTTCAGTGTTAATAATTCGTCTTTAAAATGTTAATCTTAAGATGCCGGGACATGACCGGTACAAATAAAACAGCTGTGTGTTTTTACGTACATGATATTAGCAGGACAACAACAGAATTTATTGTGGGAAGAAGTAAACAAGTTACCGGTGAACGTCTCCGTACAGGGGTTGACTCCTGCCAACCTCTTAGAGGTACCAAAGTCTGAGATCTTCAAGACGCCACTGTAGGTATTCACCAACACATTATCACCCTGATGGAGAAAGAAACAAGAGAGACACAGGGTTTAAATACAGTTAGGATTGATTTATGATTATTTATAGCTTTTCATATAGTGCCAAAATTGTGTTAATGCATTAGCATTGGGTACAATATGTAGCTTCACATGCTGTCCAGTGAGTCATCCTCCATCATACACCATTTTTTTTTAAATGCACGTATTTTATCAATATGTCACCTGAAGCTTTTAAGGAGTGATTTGTAAGATATGACCAGAATTTTACTTTAAAACATTAAAAAATGAGCTGACATTATGAACAGAGTGTGTCAGATATATATATACTGTGTTGGTGACTGAAGTTAGCATGCTAACCAGCTAGCCCAGGCCTGTCCTATCTCGAAAATACCACCTTGTACCTCAAGAAAGTCTGCCTGGATAACTAACGATAATTGTAAAACACTCTTGATACAAACTTGATGTGAACAAATCAAGTCTTTCGCTGATGACTCCCGACTCTCCGTCACTTCTCTTCCACAGCTCGCCTCTCCTGTCTCCCCGCCTCTCCTGTCTTCTCATCCACAGAGTCGTAGTCTTTGTCAGAGTTGCTCTCAGTTACCTCTGTACTGTATCCCTTTGTCTTCAAACTGACCTCCAGCGGTCTTGGAGGCTTCATTCAGTCCCAGTTTGATGTCCACACGCATTCACTCTCAGGCTGCTAATACCAGAGCATCCGGCACCGCTGTGATCTCAGCCACTGGCTCCATGGTTAGCTGAGCCATGAGCTACTTACTCCCGTGATATGATGCCTTCTATGTTTCTGGAGCTTTCTTCAAATTCTGGCCATATTTTACAAATTACACCTTTACTGGCAAAAAAACCCCACAGTTATTTGACTAAGATGCCCTTACGATGGGCTGCAGTGTACCTTGATATCTCGGTGGACGATCTGGTTCTCGTGCAGGTACCGGAGCCCCTCCAGGATCTGTCTGGTGTAGAAGATGATAGTCGCCTCCTTCAGCGGGCCCCATTTAGACCGCAGCAACGCGGACAGGCTTCCTGGAGAAAGGAGAGAAGGAGTGTCCAAAACCTATCATGAAATGGGAAGACGACCAAGCAGTTAGAGAGACCGCCCAGCAACCCAGAGGTCACAAGCATCGATCTCTGAAACAGACAAATCCTCCATCCAGTTTCTCAGGACTGAAGGTTTTTCCGAACAAAAGACAACAGAGTAATTGTTTTACCATCTTTCTCTCTTTGGTACAAACACACCTCCAGGCACTTGTTCCATGAAGATCTTGATGTAGCCGTTCTCGGAAACGGAGCCCAAGTACTGAACAATGTTCCTGTGCTTCAGGTACTTGTGAAGGGCGATCTCCTCATGAAGGGGCTGGGAGTACCTAAGTCACATACAGAGAAGAAGAGCCACAGAGAAATACTTTTTCTCCTTTATATATAAAGTTTGCTTGTCATGCATTGGCTATTACAATCACACTAAATTATTTTAAATACATTACATAAATACAAAAATTTTCTACACTTTTTTTCAGTGTAAAACAGGGTAAACTTTGACCTACCTGCTGTCCCTCTCAGGGATTTCTTTGATGGCGATTCGGACCTGGTTGCTCAGGTCTCTCCCAGCATACACCACTCCATATGTGCCTCGCCCCAACACCACCCTGTCGCCTGTCTCGTTGGCGTCGTACTCATACTGCGACACACACAAACACACACGTGTATTCCTGTTCAGTAATCATCACCTGGAGCAGTTAAGGTAGATAGTTACTGTAAAGAGTTTGGGCTGACCTCCAGCGTATCTCCATCTCCCTCCCCCTCCAGCTCCACAGCGTTCCCCGTCCCATCAGATATCATCTCTTTCACCATGGAGCAGAACCTGAAACACACACACACACACACACACACACACAAACATTATAACATTATTATTTACACATCAAGACCATCGGGTCATGTTTCAGAACAATCGCACACACGTACTGTACAAACACAAACGCAGACAAACACACACACCTACACAGACACATCTAGAGGTGTGTCCTCACCGACCGCACTGTTCCTCCGTGGAGAAGTAGATCTGGAAGTCGTCGGAGTTATCGTGGACGTAGAGGAAGCAGCAGCGCTCGTCGAACTTACTGATGCTTCAGACAGAAGGATTAAAGTAGGTGAAAGCTCAGATTACATTTTTTATCTTCATGTTCTGTTTTATCAAGATTTGAAAAACATCTCCCCTTTGGTGGGTTTCAAATCAATATAAAACCACATGTTAAAAGTTTTTCAGTAATTTGGCAAAATTTTGGCGATCTTTCATGTATCTTGCACAGAGTTTGGCAACTTTTGCATTCAGATTTAATTCACCTCCGACTTTACGTTCTTACCTGATGCCTTTGATGGACATCGCAGTGAAGTTCCACTCGTGGATCCCTTTCTGTAATAAAAGTGGATGACACTTTTACGTTTACAGATTTATTCAACCATTATCACTCACTCAAAGTGAGTTAAAAGGAGATATCAGATGTGCGATGTTCCTTCTTGATAGGAGTAACAGAGTTTAGATCCAAAGAAAAGAACACAACCAGATGATGTGATCAAAAAAGAAAAAGAGCACGAGTCAATCCTCTAACTTAACCCTTTTCCACCAACATGGAGCCGGTTCTGTTCTCATTCACACACCTCATTTTGAACGAAATAAATTGGCTCTGAACTCAAAAGGCTGAAACCATAAAATATCAGGTTTTCCTTGCCTAATTTTCAGTAATTAGTAGGTTGTTATGTGCAGCTTCCTCTATTATATGTAACGGTTTCCCTCAAAACCAGTGCCTTGTTCGCTAGATACACTGGATAAAATGTCACGTACAAAATAAGTGAAAAAACAATGAATATAAGCTGCTTCTTGCTTGTAATCAGTAAAAAGATCTGCCAATGGAACAAGTGAAAATGTCTAAAAACAAGTAATTATCTGACAACAGTCCCTTTATCTCACTGAAATGCTACTTTCTAGGTGATTTTGTCTTATATTAAGTGTAATGATGTATTCTGACTAGTAATTAGACAAATATACTTGGGAGAAAAGTGATTGAAATAAGTCATTTATGTTTGTTTCATGTATTAGATCAAGGAACAGCATCGCTCCACACTCTCTTGTATTGCTGCTGTGGAGCTTTAACGTTAACTTCTCACCGTTTCTGCAGGAGAAACGTGCCAGATCGAGACGTTCTTCTCTTCGGCCTCGTTGTTAATGGACACATAGGAGGGCTGGTAGATCTTAGTTGGCTCCAGAATCAACACCTGCAACAGAAAAAGACATGTTAATACGGCGTATGCTGAATATCTGGTCAGGCATGTTTGAGTGTTTGCGTCGATGGGTGTTTTTACCGGAAATCGCAGTCGGTTGGTCGTGCCCTGCGTGGCCTCTACGATGATGTCCATCCAGAAGTTGAGCCTCTCTCGTTGGGGAGAATGTTCCACCGACTGCTTCTTAAACCTCTGGATCAGCTGCAGGTTCTGCACCACCGACCGCAAATACCTGGAAGGAAATATACAGAAGCAGAGTCATAATCACTGTCAAGTATATTTCCTAAACAGTCGTTATTCTGAAGAACTAGCTTAAAACAGAAAGCTTTTTTCAGACCACAAACAGTCTGCGAATACCTTAAAATAAACTTTACTAAAATATATGTGGACTAATACTTTAATATAAACTATTTCATAATGTGTACGTCTTTACCAGATAGGTGGCTTGAGTTTGAAGAGCTTCTCGGCAGCCTGAGTAGCTTTGGGGATGTCGTTAGCGAGCATGCTAACGGTGAAGAACTGGCCCACGTCCCAGTAGTTATTCATTTTCTCCAGGGAACCTTTGCGTCCCAGCAGACTGTTCAACCTCACACCTACAACATCAGATTACAAGCATGAAGACATTGTAGGATATTTATATTCATACAAATATTTTATTATTTTCTAACAATCTCTGTCGTCTCCATTTTTCAACTTCTTCTTGTAACGTTAGCCTGACCCTGACCCTTTGTGATTGTAGCTCAGGTCGGCTGCCATCGCAGAGCATCACACAAAAATCTACTTTTCTTACACGTGGGTACTGTAATAATGTATTAAAACACATGAAGTTTGCCCCAGAGGTTGTAGGTGGAGTAAACAAGGAGCCACTGAAAGCAACTGATGCATTTGAGGTGTCCTGGCCTGTTTGCTGGCTCATCAGGTTCAGGATCCTTTTACCTATTTTCCTCAGTTCCATGGAGCTCTCAAACTGTTGGCCGGCGACCATGAGGAGGACGGCCAGGTTGATGCCAGAGTAGAGAGTCGGCTGCAGCTCGAAACCCTTTCTGTACCTGCAGATCGGCATTGAAAAACAGAGAAATAAATGTGAATAATTATAAGAAATTCACAAAATTTAATAGCATGTACGAAGGATTCTCTGCGTTTATTTTAAGCCAGACGGATGATATTTATGAAAAAGACATTAAAGAGCAGTGTGTGTCCTCACCACTGCAGAGCGTTGTCCCTGTTTTTGGTGTCTTTGCAGTCAGAGTCCAGGAAGATGTCCTTGTATATCCGTCCACAGAGGCAGAACATGTCCGGAGCCGGATGTTCACACGACTGCAACACCTGCAGCATCACTCTGAGAGCCTGCTCTCTGTCGCCAGGACTGTTCCTCCTGCACAAACACAGATCCATAAACGATGATGATATATCGTTCTACTATACTTGCACATAAAAGAAAAAAGAAGTGCGTGGATTCTCCTATGGGCCTGATTTTGGATCCATCTCCTGTGTACCTGTTGAGGGCGAAGGCGTAGTGGAACTGGATCATGGGCTGAGTGGCCAGATCACAAGTGGGCAGCATCTCCAGAGTCTGCACCAGCTTCACCATGGCATCGTAGTCCTGGTGGTCACATACAGGGAAATTATCTCTTGCCTCTCACTTCAATACGATGCACATATATGTGTTACGATTGTGTGTTTGTAGGCGACCTGTATGTCTCTGTAAGAAAACAGCAGGTTCATGACGATGTCCTGGGTGAGGACCTCTGTGTTGTCGATTCGGAGTTTGATTCGGGAAAGCTCCTTGGCCAACTCTTCTCCCTGGTACTTCTCTCTGGCCTTCCTGATGTCATTCAGCAGGGTGTCCTTAAAGGAAGCGCTGCAGGAGACGGACAGACGGTAAAAGCAGTGAACATTTTCGAAGCTATTACGTTTAATACGATATAAAATGCTTGTGTTTGATCGTGTTTATGGTCAAACGCGTCTCACCAGGATGTGACGTGGATGTCCTTCAGCAGGCTGGTGAAGCGGTCCGTCAGGGGGACGCACAGCGGCCCCAGCAGGTTGTCCCAGCTGGGCTGCATGTACTCACTGGCTCTGCGCTGGGCGTCACTCTCACAGCACATGTACTCGTGGTTAGGAGTCACGATGTAGGGGATGAAGTAGTAGTTACCACTAGAGGCCTGGAAGAAGAAAAAGATCTGATGTTTGAGTACCGGAGGTGCTTATAAATGGCGGGTGAAGATGTAATACAGATATCAGATAAACACACATGCCAGATGATGATGCCAGGCAGGGAAAGAGGAAGGGAGGAAGGGGATTGGAGAGTTGGGGAGAAGTGGGGATTATGGGGTGATTAATGAGGAGGATCAGTTAACCACCGAGATCGTTTCATAGCATCATGACCGCATCAGCAAAGGTTAGCACAAGTAATGAGGCTCACATGGCTGCAAATACACACCGCAACACCGTTTGGGTTTCTCGTGATTCAAATTCTCTTTGTATTTTCTCTTTTTTTCTCCTACCTCTTCGTTCTCAGTCTCTTGGTCTTTACTCTAAATGTTTTTCATGCGTCATTTCCAGGGAGATTATACAAAAGACAGAAAAAGCCCATAGATGGCAACTGTATGAGGCATGCCCGAAAAGCCAACCGTGTATTTAATATCAGAAGAGTAATCAGCCAATTTTGTTGTTGCACACGCAAACGAGTTCATGACAGTTTCAGATCAGATTTGACAGGTGTTCGTGCAGCATGTCCAAGTGATCATTAAAAGTGAAGCTCATTCATTTAGACAGGAGCCTGGTCTTGTTAGCCCGCAATTGCAAGGATGGCTGCCATGTTCATGCTCATGACTGTTGTGGTCACGTTGGTGAGTGACAGGCGAGAAGGCTGCCAGGAAAGTGGCTGCAGCATTTCAACATTTGTACATGTGAAACCACTGAATATTTTAGACAAGGGACTGTGGCGTTTCAACATTTGTAAGGGTGATACTGCGTCCATGGCAATGAAAACTCTCCAGCTGTGTTTGTGGCCATAAAACAGGTATTTTAAGCCAAAACATGACCTTTCCTAACACTAGCCAAGTGGCTTTTCTGTTGTGTTGCCTAAACATAAAATTAAGAAATAGAAAGTTGCCCAAAAAAAAGTTTCAACATATCCGTGGTTTTGCAGAAACACACATTACCAACATTTATTGGGGGAGCTGCAGATTCAGGAGCTAATTCTCTGTAGGTTCATCACAACAAGCAACCCTGTTGATACTGTCACATGGTTTTCACATTGTCATTTTATATATTGCTGTAAAAACGTCAACTACAACTGCTTTAAAAAAAACAAAAATGTTCTCCAGTAAGTGTTAAGTAATGGTTGGACATTTTTAGACTGGCGACACACGACTCGACCAGAAGAAGTAGAGGCTGAGCAGCTTGTTCTGAATGCAGGATATGTGAACTCATAACTTTTGCATGATATCATCTAAGAAGTAGATATTCGACTTGAGACACACTGCGGTTAAAGTCAGGATACCATCATGTTTAAAACACGAGCTGCAGAGCGTCAGAAACTCAGTCTGTCCTTTTCTGGCTTTGTGAGTCGCAGGCTGTTAGGGCTTTTAATTTGTTATCACACAACATCCCATGTGGAGGTCAGGTGTCGTTCAGCTCCCTCCTCCATGTTTGTTATTATTATTATTATTAATCTGTGAGGGAAATCTCCCATCATGCCCTGCTGCTGCAGCAGCACGGTACCTACTTTATTGCGCAGTCCAGAGCCTCTGTACTCTGGAGGCAACTGAACCCACGGAAAACCTAGCGCTGGAGGACGTGTGGCCTTTCTCCACACACACACACACACACACACACACACACAGAAACACACACACACACGGAAACACAACACACATATTAAAAATCAGTTATTAAAAAAATCAGTTATTAAATTAAATCAGTTATTAAATGAATGAATAGCAGTTTATTTCAGGAGGCTGCCACACATGTTTTTGCACGTGTGTGTCCGTCTATGTATGTGTGTGTGTGTGTGTCCGTCTATGTTTGTGTGTGTGTGTGTGTGTGTGTGTGTGTGAGAGAGAGAGAGAGAGAGAGAGAGAGAGAGAGAGAGAGAGAAAGCACGTAGATATGCATTCCTGCATGAATTTGTGCGTGGAAGGCACTCGAAATGAATTATGATCCCACAAATAACATGAGAGAGTGTGTGTGCACGTAAATCACTCTGAAACACACACACACCGCACACACTCACACACACACACACACACACACACACTCACAAAAACTTACTGTGTTTTTCTGCGCCACCATGTCCTGTAAGGAGATAAAACAAAAAATGTGAGACTGGAAATAAGAGCTGAAGTGTGTGTGTGTGTTCTTGTGCGCTCTTTAAACAGCTGTTTCCCCCTGGCAACACACTGCAGGACAGACTGTACTGGACACACACACTGACCAGTATGCGTGCACGTACACACACACACACACACACACACTTATATTAGTCTGTAAATAACTTAGTGGATCACTTTGTTCTAAGGAGGTGCGAAGGAATGGCATCCATGAACTCTAAATACTCTGACCGCAGATTCAGAGAGGTGTGTGTGTGTGTGTGCGTGTGTGTGTGTGTGTACCTTCAGTGACTGTGCAGTGTCAGGGTCAGTGTCGTGGTACAGGATGACGTTGTTGGCCATGTCGAAGCTCTCCCTCACGCCCAGGTGGTAAAACAGGGAAGGCTGCCGGAACACATCACTCATGTCGACGACCGCGATGTCTGGAAGGAGGAGGAGGAGGAGGAGACGACCGTGATGATGATGACCATGACGATGGTGACAACAACAAAAACACATGTCTTGAAGTTCATAATTTCGTATTGGTACAAATATGTAGAGGCGACCTTCCTTCAACCACAAGTTGAAATCAGTCTCCGACCTGATTAAAAGTGTGTTTGCGGAAAGCATTTAAGTGCTTTTAAGACACGTTTCTTGCTCGTAATATGTGTTATTGGTGCTTTCTGATCCACATGATCCAACATGTTGATGAAGGTTCTCAGTCATCCAGGTCATGGTAACTCTAGGTGCTGTATCATAGGCAACTGGACTTGTTTCTTGAAGACATTTCACCTCTCATCCAAGAGGCTTCTTCAGTTCTAACTAACTGGAGGGGTGTCGCAGGCTTTTAAACTATGTGTGGGAGTGTCCTTACAGAGTCGTTTGGGCCACTTGTGGGTCATTGACCCAACTGGCCTTCATGTGGGTAGCCAGGGCTAGGTGAGCCCAGGTGTGAATGGTTGTTAAGTTGTCTGGGGAGGGAACTCAGTACAGCATTGTAGGTGGGTGAAAAGTAATGTCTTAGGCCACCTCCTCTGTTCAAAGACGGTCGTTCCAGTTTGACACAGATGTAAGTGGACAGCCGAGTCCTGACCTGAGGAGTTGGCCCTCCTGTGTTGTGCCATTCATTTTCTGGAGAGGTTGTTTTGTCTACCCCGATGTACAAATCTGTGCAGTCCCGGCTGCATTGAACAACATGATCCAACGTTAACAGAAACAAAAAGAAATAAAAAGCACAAAAGAACGAGAAATCAAAAGCAACGTGGAGCTTCTCATTGTCTTTCTTGTTGTTTTTTCCCTGGAGAAGTCTGAAAGCTCTTTGTTCCCTGCTGCCATGTACATGGATTAAAAAGGGGTGAATGTAATCCTCCCCTGCGGCTGAGAGTTTTTCTGATCTGCACGCTCCACAGAAGAGAGACAACACTCAGCAGAGATGCTTCGAGCGTACCAAATATTACGAGTCTGTATATAGAAGACAGGAAGGGACTAGTGTGCAGACAGGCTATAATTATACACCTGCAATCTACAGTCAAGTACCGTACAAGTACTGTACTTACAGCATGCATGAATGAAATTACACTCTCAAAAACGAATGTGTGTCTTCTTTTTTTGTTAAATAGCTGTTAAAGCTGTTAAAAAGCCCCTGTGTTAAAGGGTAATTACATCAATTTTACACATTAAAGTATGTTTACAAGTCTTTAGGAGTGCTACGGCATATGTGAAAAAAAAAAGTAGCATAAAGAGTTTTTGTGGCTCCAGAGGAAGCTGCATGTGATCTGATAAAGAGCCTCCAGTGATGTCACTCAGTTGCATTGTGGGTAATGTAGGCAGCAGATATTGAAAAGTAAATATCTCTGGTTCTGCTGTATTGATTTTGATCATATGTTTTACCAACTATCCATAATGAGTCCAATATTGTTACAGAGTGCAATGCTAGACAAGTGGACTGCTTTTCAAAACCTGCTGCCTACATTACCCACAATGCAACTTAGCCACTGGGAATATTTTTCACCAAATACCTTGATGGCGATATTGTAGCAGGATTATAGGGAAGACTATTGGCACTTTCACAAAACAACACCACAAAAAAAACTACTTTTTTGATAAATAATCATCAGTAATGTGAATATAGTCACCAAGTATTAGAAGAACTGGACACTTTACTGTAACGCAGCCTTTAAAACCAGGAAAAAACAACAGTCTCAGTCTGTTCAACCTGCTGCCATCTGGCAAAAGATACAGAAGTATCGGCTGTCGTACTCCTCAGGCTGTGAGACTCTTGCCCTGAACACTTGTCTGCAAACTGCATGAAATTATTTCATTTATCTCAATAAGGCTGCTGTGTGTATTCGTCAGTCTTAGCAGTATTTTACAGTGGGAGACCCAACTGACCTACAGTACATGTTACGTTAACTACCACCACTGCTTGTATCATTGCTTTCAACTCAAGTAGTTTAGAAATTCTGCAAGCTGACTGTACGATCAATTTGACTGATTGATTTTTTTAACTTTTGCGTCAGTGGCCGACCCTCAACACACCAAAATTACAGCTGCAGTGGCTCAAACAAAGGTTCCCTTCCTGAGGCACAGCTCAAGTTTTTCAGATTCATCCAACCAAAATAAATCAACATAAATGTACTTTTCCTGCCTAGAAATGAATGGAAACTTGTTCAGAGTTATAATAAGGAAGAAAATAAAGCATAAAAAATAGTATAGTAAAACACATAACTTAAGCAATGGGTTGCAAAGTAGCACTTTTTTAGATACGTTTATTTTATGCAATCTGATCGATAATCAGAAAATGCTGAATATCGGTCTACCCCTGTTGCATACAGTAGTTTCACTGTTGTTTTAGTGACTATTACAACATCCAGTCAGGACTTTATATGTTGGTGAAACAACTTTTGTGCAACTTAAATGAATAAAGTGTTTCAGATGTGTTGTTTCACCCCTGTTGTCTTCCCTCATTCTGTCATTTTGGGAATATTTGGGGTATTTTGGGTATAATAAACTTACTTCCTGCATGAGATTTGGTGTGTGGGCACGGCACAAAATTAGTCACAAGGCCTGAAAATGTCAAGTCTCTTTGACGTCTTTATGACGTCGAGTTCCCCCCCTGTTTTCTTGCCTTATTCCAACACTGTAATTTTTTGAAATTTTTGCGTATTTTGGGCAGAACTTCCGATAGAAAAGTCTTAAACTTCATACAAATCACATCACCTTGCACTCCAAACCTCTATCATTACAGACCAACAGCATGCTGTTTCCCTGTCACTCACCTGCATCGTAGAAACTGTCCAGCACCGACGTCTCTCCGAAGTCCAGCCGTCCGAAGGTGACGGTGGTGAGCAGCGCGCTCTCGGAGTCGCAGGCTCTCTGCAGACACTGCAGCGCTCCGGACTCCGGGCTGCTGGCCATCACCGCCTTCAGCCCGTCGTTCAGCACATACACCGCCCGCAGGGAGCGCTGCTTGGCCGGGGGACTTGGGCTGGACACCTCGCCTCTCTCCCGGTCCCGCTCCAGGACGCACACCCCGGCGGAGTGCTCCCCTCCCATGTCGGCGACCTGCGCGCTCTGCCCGGTGTCCATAGCGCGATCCTGGGGAGTGTTTCTGCTTTATCTCCGGTCTCTGTCCACCTCTCCTCTGTCTTCTGCCCTGTCTTCTCCTCTGTCTTCTCCTCTGTCTTCTCCACTGTCTTCTCCTCTCGCTCACTCTTTGCGCACCTGTCCTCGCTGGAGCGCAGCGCGTCTGAGTTTGTCCCCCCGCATCTCCGCCTCATTAACTCACATCAGCTGCCGATTATCTCGCACCAAGAAGCCCGACTGGATCCGACCAGATCCAGGAGAGACAGAGGAGGAAGTGCAGGGAGAGGCGGGGGGAGAGGAAACGCATCCAGAAGTTAAAGTTTTCTCCTTTCTGTCTTGTTTGGAGATCGTTTCTCGGCCTGCTGCGGGACACAATTAGCTGTCCACAGTCTGAAACGCTGCCACCGTTTCTCTGGTTGTCTAAATATAAAACAGTGTGTCCTCCTGGTTCACTCCTCCACACAGCAGCCAAGTTATTCTCAGTTGTGTTCAACACACAGCCAGAAAGTCCAGCACAGGGCTGACATGAGGTGATCCAGGGTTTGTTATGATTTCTTATCTGTGTTTTCACTTCATTCTGGAGGGGGGTAAAGGTTAATGGCTGACAAGTTTTCCTGTAATGATTGTCAGGACACAATAAAGCCCACAACACTCAAATACAATAAGATTACCAATGTAGGACTGTGTCCATGTGTCCCCAAAACTGGGTCAACAGTCCTTCACCTACTGAAAACGGTTTTAATGTTTCCTAAAAGACCCTACCTGGACTCTTTGTCAATGTTTTTATGTTGTTTGTGTGTAAAATGGCTCCACTGAGCTCCATTAAGGGAAATAAGTAGAATATTTAAGGCAACTGTCTTATTTTAAAGGTGCAATGTGTAGGAATTGTTAATCTGTCGTATTCACACTCAAAACAAATGAGGGAGCAGCATATCAAGAGAGTAACCGCTAACTGTTGCCGTTATTCGCTTGTTAGCTGAGTTACCCATGCAAAATTCTTACATATTGCATCTTTAATAAGCTCACAGACATAAAGATATCGGGTTTTTATAGCTTAGCATGAAAAGTATGCTGTTTTTCATGTTTTGCATGTAAAAAGCTTAAATGTGGTAAATTCATTGCATGTTCAAAAGCAGCAGGACTGAGATAAAAGTGCCAAATTAAGCTTTGCATACTTCAAATAGGGTAACTTTATTAAATTAATAGGATTAAAGTATCACTAAAGGGTAACTCCACCAATTTTATACATTAAAGTGTGTTTACAGGTCTTGGGGAGTACTGCATATGTGAAAAAGTAGCATAAAGCCTTTCCTGAGGAAGCTGCATGTAATCTGATACAGATCCTCCAGTGATGTCACTCAGTGGCTAAGTTGCATTGTGGGTAATGTAGGCGCCAGGTTTGGAAAAGTTCCTATAACAAGGAAAGGATTATATTTTTGGGAGGCATTTGAGAAGGCAGGACTGTTCCAGATCTATGGATCGATTGTCGTTTGTTCCACCAATCATGTACAGCTATTTATTATTAATTGAGAGAGAGTTTGTGAATTCCACCATATAAAAGTTAGAATAGAAAGTTTGTATCTGGGACTTCATTTGCAGGAATTTTCTTGGTGTGCTGTCCATCGTGTGCAAACACAAGAAAAGTAAGTAATGGCCTTAAATTGTTAATCTCCAATTAAGGACAAACATTACGTTGTGAGCTTCTAATTTCATATAAATCATAGCATCTTACGAACTTGTACTCCATAACGTGTTTTACATGCTGCATATGCCCTTCACATTGTGTTTCAGGACCACACCCAGCCACTATCAGCACACATCTTCAGTATGTGGCACAGATGAGGAGGCAGTTCAAGCGAAACGAAGTGTGTGATGAAAGCTTTCACCAGATCTAATCTGAAGCCGTGTGCCAACTCAGTTTTCCATATCAGCGTGATAACAACCTCGAGGCACTCAAAGCACTTCACTTCAGGATGTCCTGCAGTTCGCTGCATTACAACATTAATCAGGATTTGTCATGAAACTCAAACACACCGTACGATTTCATATGATCTTTGCCTTTGTTAATTTCCAAAAAAAACCTGCAGTAACTGAATTTTTGGCCACTTGGGGGCAGCAGAAAGTTGTGAACACAACGCTGAGTTATTGTTAATTTTTAAGCTTTGTGTTTGTGTCCACCTGATGAGCTTAAGTCTGATATTCACTCTGTTTTAGCTCTGTTTTTGGTCTCCACCATCCCCTCTCTTCGGCTGCTAACTGCTCTGCTATGTTCACAAGCTGGTTGCTAGTAGCTAAAAAAATTAGCTACTATTAGCTGAAACTTTCTAGAAAGCTACAAGAAGCCAAGAAAATCTACAGATTCATGTAAAGGGTTCACAAATGACCCCTTTCACAGTGTCAGATTATTTTCAGATTGTCATTTGATAGACCCCAAAATTGTGGAGGAGAGATACCAAATTACTGGACTACCCCTTTAAAATGTTTAACTTAAAGGTCACATATTTAGAAATCTGGTTAAAACCATGATTGATTTCAGATGTGACTTTTTAATCTGGTTTTAATTCCCTATTTTATAATTACGCATTTTCGGATATTTATTATAAGTTATCTATTGTGTTACTATGGTATTTGTATTTATTACGGATGTTTATTTACAATATTTTCATTGTATTATATGTTATGTTCTCAGGTCTTTCTTGAAGGTTGATTTTTACTTTGCAAAACACTTTTTCATTGTCTTTCAACAAAAGTATGTGTCACTGTTGCCTGGAATATGAAAAACTGAATCCCTAATGATTCTCCCTCACAGTCGCTATTGTTATCTCCTCATTATGTTGGTTAACAACCAACACAAAAAAAAAAAGAGCGTTAACAGAGGTTAAGGTAATGTATTTTTTGGGCATTTAAGCTTGTAAACCTATTCTAGTAGACCAGCCCAATAAAATTATGAACGTGAAAGTAAGCGTATGTCGTCTGAAGTCCTGGTTTAACCTTTGTTCAGTACTGCAGCATATTCAAAATGATCCAGTGTTTGTTATGCTTGTTCACAAATTTCTGTTAATGATTCACTCACTTTGTTCTGCACCTGCTGGCATTTAATACTGCTGTGAAAACATTGAATGTTATGACGTTGGTCAACATTGTGTCCTGTTACACACATTCTGAGATTTAATCCGTTTTTCCCAGTTAGTTAGTTATGAGTCACCTAAATAGTGCTGTTGCAGACGTTCTGCAGTGGTTTCAGTGTCTATTTAGTCTGAATCAGCGACTTTCACTTCTCTTTTTGTTCACTCAGAACGTCACTGACCTGAGAGTGTGTCCAGTTTATGTTTCACACCCACACAAACATCGCTCTGTAACAGTAATCCATGCAGGAGAACCGACTGTTTGAATAAACAAGACAATTTAAACATGTTTGTAACTTTTTTTTAAAAAACAAAAAATGCACACGTACAGTACATAATAGCATCTTTATTACACTGAAATATAAAAGTATATATATTTATCACTATCCTGGAGAGAAAGGACCAAGTCAAGAAAACAACTTGTAGCCTCAGTTGTAGCAGTTTTCTCATTGTCATACGAAAGAAAGAAAGAGAGAAGAAAGAAAGAGAAGAAAGAGAAGAAAGAAAGAAAGAAAGAAAGAAAGAAAGAAAGATTTGGAGTCATTAACAGGAAGGCCACAGTGACGGGTTGCCATAGATTCTGTGCACATATAAGGAAGGGAGGCAAACAGCCGTACATGCTACCACACATACATGCACACACACATTTTTGTCTTCCTTAACCTGTGAGGTCCTTTTACCGACTACATTCCTCAAACCCTGTTCTCGACTTTACCCTTCATCTGCTGCCAAAAGAGCACCAGAAACATCAGATGGATCTCACGTTTCACCTTTGTAGGGTGTGATGCGACCAGCACAGCGGTTTCTGGAGTTGTGGAGCAAAAGTGCAATAACCAAAAAAAGGTAAATAATAAATTTTTGTCCAGAAACCAATACTCTTGATCATAGATAGGCGTGTTCATGCAGTGACCTGTACTTTTCTTTGCATACACTTTCTCATTTGCAGCCAAATATCTCAGGGCAGTTTTCTATTGTGTCAAAGGAATAGTTTGACATCGAGGTAAATACAGTTCTCTGGTTTCTTGCTGAGAGTTAGATGAGAAGATTGATATCACTCTTACATCTGTGATTCTACAGCCGGTTAGCTTAGCTTAACATAAAAACTGGAAACGGGGTAACAGCTAGTCAGGCTCTGTGAAAAGGTAAGAGCCTATCAGCATCTATAGCTCAATAATGAACATATTACCCTATTTTACGTATACAAAAGCCGACAATAACTATAGTCAACACAAACAAATAAAGGTCAGGAGAAAATAATAAGGGTAGATAAAGTATCTGGGCCTAGTAATGTGCATGCATGTATTGTATATTTACATTGCTTTAATTTAATAGATTCAACAACACTATATTGTCATCTAGTGTATTGTTGTCATATTTTTGTCACTGCACGTGAATGTGTGTTAACGTCTCACAACAAATTATGTTTTGTAGTAACATACGAGTGCCATAAGATGGCAGTAGCTCGATTTCAAGTACCGTCATGGAACTGTACTTAAACGTGACAAAATATACTTATCAAACAGAGGGAAATAGATATAAAAGCCTGCTTCAAATACAGGCCTGGTCCCCTCTGCAGGTGAGATAAATAAAAGGTCTTAGCAGCTATTTGAGAAAACAAAAAACAAAGTGTAACAGTGACAATTTGTGGTTGGACAGATTATGTCTTGACCACAAGCAGTGGCTTTTTAAAGTCTTGTGGTCATTATAAACACCACAATCTGATCTTTTCACAGCTTTTTATATGGATAAAACAAATAAGACATAACATTTGAATTATACCCCTTTCATACTGGAACGAGAAACCTGCTAACACCCACTAACATCTGGCTTCCATGTTGACAATAAGACACACAAGAAAAAAAAGTTGCATTTAAAAAACTTGCATTAACAATAATTTTGGTAAAAGTAAAAGTAGTATTAGTGAGCTCTAGAGGCGCTCGTAGGTGGATTTAATGACCTATGTTACAGATCAGTTTTCCCGTGTTTCCAGTATTAATGCTAAGCTAAGCCAATTGGCTGCGAGCTGAAGCTTCATATTTAGCAAACAGACCTAGGAGCGGTATTTAGTTTCCCATCTAGTTCCAGCTAGAAAGCAAATTCATGTATTTTGCAAAACTTTTCCTTTTAGTAGCACCTACGGTATCGCTTGTCATGTTGGTTTGATTAATTTAACTGATGGGGGGAAGGGGAGCCTTTATGTGCTTGAAAATCTAATATTTGGCTGCAGATTTAACATTCAATTTCAATTCAAACTATATTTCAGACTTTTAAGACTCAAGTAGTTACGACACTAAGAAGAAAAGAGTTGGGGGGTAAACAGTATGTCCAAATGTGAATGCTGTTAATTGGCTGATGCTTCAAAAATCACCCGCCTGCAGTGTACCATAGAAACATCGAGCTCAGTGTGTCAGACAACCCTAACGTTAATGATGTGCCTCAAAGTATAGGCTTTGATTCTAACCTTAATCTAGCCCGATGCAGAAGTCAGGACCGGCCAACCTCACTTTACAAAAATGTCCCTATTTTGTAGGTCCAACACAACTCACATGGATGGAAAATAAGAACACGCTCACACACACACACACACACACATACAGATGAGAAGGCCGCAGAGTGGACACAGAACAGCACAGAGGTCGTCTGAACCAACCGGGCTACGAAGTTCCAAGTTTCCTTCACATGTTAGAAACAAAAAAAAAAGTACCGGCACGGCAGCCGCGGCTCTGTTGTTCGGGTCAGTACCGGTGGCACAGCAAGCTTCGACAAGAGAGCAGTAAACTGAACAGAGAAGCCTCTTTTAAAAGGAGAATAAAGAAGTAAACACAGGATAAGGCGGCGTCAGGGGGAGGGAGGTGGCTGATTCCATGGTACTGTAATGTTGCTGATGTTGATCGTGATGATCATTTGGCACAAACTTTGTTTTGGCTGAAGTGTCTCGGGGCCAACAGTGACAATGTTTTCATGTGCTGGCCTCTGATGCGGTCATCAGAGATAAGGATGATTCAGTCTTCATTTCGACAGGCTCTTCTTTATCTGCTCTACTTCCATCTGTAAAACCAAAAGACAGACATCAGTGATGAAAACGCTCTGACATCTTCCATTCACATCATTCTAAAAATAGTAACTTTCCAATTTATGATAAGATTGACAAGAAAACATGGGAATCAGATCTTGATTGGGGTGTAATCTCTGAAGCAACATCCTTGTCACGTCTCAGACTGTATTCATCTCAACTAAACACAGACGAACACAGTCTTTAAAGTCTTTAACAGACTCCACAAAGACCAAAGTGTGCCCGCTATAAGGTTCAATTCGATCCGCCAGATGTGTTTTAGAAAAGAAAGTTAAAATTAAATTGAAAAAATATAATATTTACACAGTTTTATCTTTCGTGAGGTAGAAATGCTGTTCAACGCTGTGAACCCTACAACAGAAGCGGTCCACCAGTGGTATTTTTGTTTTTGTGATGTAATTTCTTAAAATAAAATTACTCCATATTCCTAAAATCTGTAGAATCCAAGCTAAAAGGTTATATAAGTCAATAAACCATAATAATTGATTAAAGTATTTAAATTATGTCATGAATAAAAACTAAAAAAAAAAAAAAAAAAGTATTTCTTAAACACTTCATATGTTATATATGCTAAATTATATGAGTGCCAAGCTATTTTCACAGTTTTATCTGCAGTTTTATAATGAGGCGGGCAGAATTACACTTTGTGCAGGAAGCTAGTCGATTAAGGGAACTTGGGATCTTAGTACCATTTGCATCTCAACAATACAACAGGTGTTTGATTATGGTCCATGACCCACTATTAGGTTTCAGTTTTAGAAAAACTTAATCTCTCTCCGCTTTCACTCCTTAATGAGTCTCACCTGTAAACCGATACGAATCCTCTTCTCGTCATCCAGCGCGTTTGAAAGCTGCTTCATCTCCTGCCTGAAATACACAAACGCATCGCAACTCTGATACACCTGCTTCTAAACACACACATCCAGGTGCATACGATGTAGATGACGTACCTGTGCTGGCTCTTCAGCAGTTCTACGGAGGACCTCAGGTCTCTCAGCTGGTTCCTGAGTTCCTCCAGTGTCGGGGGGGTCAGAGGTGAATGCCGGAGCTCGGGGGAGGGGGTCAGACCCGAGGAGGAAGACGGGGAGGACGGGCGATGGCTGGAGTTAGGCGGGGTCAGGACAGAGGGCTTGACGGGCAACGGTGCTTTACTGTCAGGTACCTGAAGGGAAACGCAAACACAAGTCAGTGATTCTCATCATTTATTAATCATTATATTGTTCTCATACGTCTCAGATTTATCCTCGTAGTTCTGCTTTAGTGAGAGCGTCAAGGAAAGTTAGAAACGCAAATGAGTTTCAAGCTGTCCTTAAAGTCCTTAAAGTGCGGAGAAAAGTGGGAATTTTCATAACTACACATATTAAGAAAAATTGTGTAACATAACCAAAAGCTGTAGAACAGCTACGAATATGAATGGAGGAAAGATACTGCAATAAATAAATGACTCAATTAAATGCACCAATAATAATATTTAAAACAAATATAGGAATTATTATACAAATTGATATTTTTCTCAGTATTTATCTACCTTGGTATCAATTCTCCTATTTATTTAAGTTCCCATGTGATTTTTCATTTTATTTATTAATTTTTAAATGTATTTACTCATCTATTTATTTATCTTTAAGTTTTTTGATGCATTTCTGCTTCATCAGTCAATAAATACATTTAAGAATGAATAAATTAATAACTAAAAGTAAAAAGATACATACATATATTGCCTAGATGTATTTTTCATATTCTTTTTTGGGTGCATTCAATGGCATATTTCTTTATTGAGTCATTTCTTTATTTCATTTTAATTTTGGCAATGTTGGCCCTCCATACACCTGGACCTTGTGAAACACATCCACCTTTTAAAACTCAAATTGTGCCAGAAGTGCTACGAAAATCAAGAAGAAACAGCATTTCTTACTGATTATTAGTTGTTAATGAACTCCTTTGTGATTTTCTGATGTGTTGGGCATGAAATATAAACTTAACATCGCTAAAAAATAGTCAACCAGCAAAGTATTATCTCAAGTGTTTATGAGGAACAAAAAATAAGATTTAAAACTGCTCATGAACAATAAAATCTGTGTTGTGCCGCCCTCTGCTGGATGAAATAAACAGTGCGAGGAGGTGCAGTGAGGTTGGTCGTACAGAGACGGTGGGAACTCCTTTTCTCAGGGAAACGTCTACGGATCTGGAGAAAGTCTCCGGAGAAATGTCCTTCTCCTTCCTGTTCTCCACTGCAGGGGGGTCCAGATCGGTCGTGGACAGGGAAGACTGTGAGAGAGACGGACAGAAACAGGTAGAAGACGACTGTGATGGTGGTTTCATTTCATTCATTAAAAGACTATCAAGTAGGTCTCAGCATCATGACAGTCTGACAACAAACTCTCACTGGTGTGATGATCTGTGAGCGAGGCCGGCGGTCTGTGACTCGAGGCCGCGACGCCGTCGGATGACTCAGCTTCTCTGTCGATGCGACGACAGCGTCCAGGTCCACGTCTGCACACACACATCAGAAACACAAAAAAAACACACGATTAAAGGTTCGAATGAGTACAGAGACAAAAGGAGACGCTCTGACTGTCACTGAGGCACCACATCTTCATCTCATTGGTCGACGCTCCCGTCAGTCAGACTCACCGGCGTCATGTGACCTGTCAGGGGCAGAATCTGGTGTCGAAGCCCCGCCCTCAGACTTGGGGCTTTCACACCTGAGCAGGTAAACCAATACGACAACGTTAGGCTGTGTGCGCTCAGGGATGTAAAGGATGTGTGTGTCTGCGTGTGAGCGTGTACTGACGCTAGAGTGGGCGGTCTCTCGGGACGCCGCGGGGGATGGGAGGAAGAGGAGGAGGAGCTTGTCTTTGGGGGGAGGGGTTTCTTGGGAAAGATAGATGGGAGGGAGGGCTTGGGGATGTCTCCAACCTTCACCTCTTCACCTACACACACACACAAAATCACACAAACACACACGGATGTTCACAGATAACTAAAACAAACAGACTGCACATGTAGAGGTGAATGTGTGACACAGACATGCATATTTAGACGAAGGCGAAGGAGGAGTGCGATGAAGGTGAGGAGTAAGAAGGAGCGACTGGAGAGGACTAAAGCGAGCCAAAGAAGGTTAGAGAGTATATCTAGGGAGATGAAGAAAGGTCTGGAGCCGCCCGAAGCTGCAAGAACGGGAGGGAAAATCAAAACAAGATGGCTGCGGTCGAAAAGTCAAAAAACATTACATCCTGAACAGTTTTCCTTGACCTCGATGGAAACGTCACGAGGTCAAGGAAAGATGTGAAGGAGAATTCATGAGGAATCCAAGGTAAGAAAGGAGGAACTGAAGCTTTCCTTTGCATTTAGAAAGTTCAAACAGCTCTTAAATACTTAGTTTCACTCAGTGAGGAAGCTTCCTCTGCAAAAAAAGACTATTCGACCGCAACCAAAAGAGGATTAGGATGATCAGGTGTCAAGGTGGTGGCAGGAAGGAGATTATGTTCTCGCCCGTGGCTGATTGTGTGTTTGTTGTTGAGTTGGTTTGTCAGCAGTATTACACAAAAAGTACTGAACGGATTTCCAGAAAACTTGGATGGAGGATGAGCCTCAGCCAAAAAATTCATTTTTCTCAGTTTTTGCTTAATATTCACCGTCCCAAGCATCAGTATTTTCAACTTTCTTACAAGGTGGAACAAGTACTTGTACCTGATTTTTTCCATTTAGTACTTAGTTCCTATACTTCTGTATACTCTGTTTTTGTTCATACTTGCGAAAGATTTCCACACGAGTTACAAAAAAGCAAATAAAGAAAAATACACATTTACAAAGATGTTAAAATAAGCTACACTTAATCAGCTACAGCGACATCAACATTTAAAGTATATTGACAACGCAATAATGTATATTTTGATCATCTATCTGTACTTTTACTTTTATTACTTTGGGTACATTTTGCAGATAACACTTATGTACTTTTACTTACTATAAGTAAACAGGAGTTATGCTTGTAATCAGGTATTTTTACTTTGTTTTATTGTTACTTTTACTTCCACTGCTCACTAGTAAGAAACCTCCGACTGACAGGGATCAAATATAATCCGAGTAGCATTTAAAATGAGTCAATTTGTCGAGTTAATTCTGTGTGTTTTGTATTAATCGCATGTAATGAGACGACTGCAGAGATAATTGGAGGCTTGTGTGTCTGTGCCAGTGTTTGTCAAGCTCAAAACCACAGCACCCAGAGCTTCCTGTTGCACGCATAATGATGTTGACACCATTTCTTCAATCGGAGCGTTGTTCCTCCGCTTCACAGACGAGGACAAACACACTGCAACATGCTCTTAACTTCAGCATCCAGCCTCGACAAAACCTGCTGCACGTTCGCAGATTAAAAACGTGGAAATCGTCCAGTTTCACACCGGCATTAATGATAACACATTCACGTGGTGTCAGAAGTCGGAGCGACATCTCAGAAAGTCTGTGAAAATGTTGGCACAGGACTTGCCGACGTTGAGGTTATATAAGTGGAAACATGGTGGATTAAAGTGAATGTTTGGTCGATGGTTAATTCAGGATTAGTTAGAAAGGTTATTTATTAGCATTAACACTGATAACAAGTCAGTTAAAACAATATTTTAGTACAATTTAGTTAATTTCAATTTAAATGAAATTTCAAAATGACGTCCTCAAACGTCTTGTTTTGTCTGCAACCCGAAAATATTCTGTTTAGCGTTAATAATGAAGTAGAGAAACCAGAAAAAGTTCACATTTTAGCAGCTGAAATCTAAAAACTTGGGAGATTTTGACTTAAACTAGAATTACCTGGCAGTTGTACTCAAGTTTACATCCACACCTGTCCACACTCATATAACACAGCCTGTGTAGGGAAGACTTTCATAAATTAAGTGGAGTTCTTGGTGAAAATTCGACATCTATAATCCTGGTGAATAACTGACTGACAGCGCTTCGACACATGGTGCAGTCATAATGAACATATAAAAGTTAGGGCCTAAAATATGACTTGTGAGGTCACGGTGTGACTTTTACCTTTGAACTTCGACCACCAAATTCTGATCAGTTCATCCTTGAGTCCAAGCGAACATTGGTGACTTATTTGAAAAAAATCCCTCGAGGCATTTCTGAGGTATCGGCGTTCGCAAGGATGGGACGGACAAACCGATAACATAATGCCTCTGGAAACGGCTTTGGCGACTTAAAAGCTCATGAACGCAGTTGTAAGAACAATCCGAGGAGCACCTGGATGCATCATGACTCCCTCTGGATGCTGGATTAGTCATTTTAGCATGTTAGTTAGAGATCTGTCAGCTGAACAGATGAGCAGAAAGTTGCGAGCTGCTGCAGGAGCTGCAGGCTGAAGGCGGTCTGAAGAGGACCGGAGTGGTCCGGACTGTACCTCGATCCTGGTCTCTCTGAGGCAGGTGTTCAGGTCGCTCGGGAGGAACCTTCTTGACCTCCGACTTTTTCTCTACAGGTCAGAGTTCACAGGCTTTTGATTTTCTCTCTCAGAACATAAAACCATAAGCAGAGAAGAAGAAGGAGGAGGTGTGACTGTACCTGTGGTGTGTTTGGCTGACGGCGCGCTGGGAGGAGGAGGTTTCTTTGGTCTCTGAGAAACACAAACAGACACAGACACACATCAAGAATGTGTCGAGTCTTTGAGACTCTCTCAGCTTCTAACATCACAGTAAACAGATGACTTTCTGCTGGTGTGTCCTCGCGCTGAACTCACCTCTTTCTCCGCTTCTAGCAGCTTGACAAAGTTGTCTGGGAAGACGCCTTGCCGTCCTCCGATCTCCCCCATCCACCAGCCGGCGTCAGCGCACTCCTGGACAGAGGAGAGTTTTTAAAATGCTTCATAATGTGTTTAGTGTGCACCTGGATGTAAATTGCGTTTTCAAACAAATCATATGATGCAAATGTGTGAGAATGAAGTCATACACACATATGAACCGGTTTACCTTTGTGATTATGTTGACGATCTCTCCCTCTTTGATCGACAGCTCGTCTTCATTTTGTGCTTCATAAGGAAAGAGGACTTTACACTGCTCCCGCCCTGACAAACACATTCACATCAAATTCAAGTAAATAAAGGAGATTCTGACCCAGAATTAAAAGTACGACATGCTCAGCGATAATTTCCCTGCGTTGCAATGTTGCAACGCAGGGATGCATGTTGTTTCCAAATTTGACTTGAAAAGATTTTTTGGACACAGTTTTGTTGAGAAAAGTTCTTGTGTTTCCTGATGATGACAAACAGCTAAGAAAACGTTCTTTTCTCTCCCCAGTGGATACAGCTGATCAGCACATTTTTGGTACTTGGAGCTTATTTAGAAAACGTGTTTCCATCTCCCATCAGGCACATTTATACTTTCCCGAAAAAGGAAAAACAAAAACACCTCCTGTGGGCATAAAAACTGTATTTTGCACATTTTGCAAATATTTTATTTTGCAGTTTTTTTTTCTGACGCAGTACTTTAACATGCACATGCACGTAAGTCGATGGAAACATGGCCGACAGTGAAACTGCATCTTCTCACCTTTGGCTTTGCTGTCAGGTTCAGTCTTCATGGCTTCCGGGGTGACGCTCGCTGCTTTCCCCTCGCTGGCCTGAGTGAAGAACAGACGGAAGAAAACTTTAATTTTCTTTTAACTCTTTATTGTCTTTTTCAAGAAAGAGAACAATAAAACAACAACACCAACAAAAAAATATATGCATATGCACAAAATAAAAATAGAAAAGCGAGAGAAATAGAAAGAAGTTAATAAATAAACTGAAGAAAACTTTTAGTTTAGGGATGTAAAACCTGCAGATACGTTTACATCTACTGTAGATATTGTTTTGTAATCAGCGGTGTAACGTTGCGTGTTTGGTTTAACCGCTCTGATTTGGTTTGGGACTTCCTGCCTAACGTGGTGAGATTAACCAAGCTCTCTGTCAGGATATCGTGACCTGGTTTGATCCAGCTGTACGTCGGTGTGATTGTGAAGATAGCACGTTACCCTCAGTGCGCTCTAATATCATGCAGAAACTAAAATCTGCTTTCCTCCCGCTATGATCTCTGAATGTTGCCACGAAATTTTTATAACTTGTGTGTCATGTTTTACTAATAGATAATTGATCCATTGTAGAAATAATTCACTGACATATTTTATGTACTTGCTCAATTTGGAAAATGTCACAAACTAAAACGTGTATATGAGATATTTTCTTTGTGCTTCTTTAAATACAATTTTTAACTACATTTCTAGATACTAGAACGAGAAACAGTCACAATTTGGATAAAAAGGATAAAAAAAAATTTTTTTTGTGTAAAAAAATGAATATTTATCATATATAACGGCGGTAAACATTTTCAAAAGGACCTTCTGGGTTTCCAAAAGATCACCGGGCATTTATTTTTCTGCTGGAGTAAAAACTACATTATAAAATAAGCCCATTATGCCACCAGCTTATTCACTATTATTCTTCATTTTCACTTTATTTAGATCCTCATTAGTGTCCATGAAGTGGTCGCCGGTCTTCGAGGTATAAACATAAAATGATAAAAATAAAAATAGAAATTACAAGAAATTACTTCATAACTAAAAGTCATGTTAGCCACGTTAGCTGCTCTATTTGACACTTTGCCACACTATAAAGCAAAATTAGCTAATGAGGTAATGGGCTAAATGCTAGTGTTAGCTAGCTTACATGCTCAAGGTGACAAAGCTAAAATACTGATGTTTTGCAGGTGTAATGTTTAACATGTTCAACATCTTATTCTAGCGTGTTAGCAAGCTAACATAGGCTAATTAGCACTGAAAACAAAGTGCAGCTGCAGCTATTTGGTTAAAAAATGAAGAATTTGCCAAACTTGACCTTATTGTTGTGCTAGTTAGAAAAGTTATGGGGTCACCAAAGTTATTAAAATTCATTGTGTGGGGAACATTAATGTCTGAACTAAATGTTCATGAATAATGTTGCAGTAGTTGCTGAGACATTGTGTGGTAAATCAACATTTTCAGCAAGAAATGGCGAGAAATGTTGCTAGAATGACTTGAAATCACAAATTAAACAAGTAGCAGCAAAAGAGAATCATGTAAAAAATAAAAATCATACCTTGAAAGACAAAAATAAACAACAATTAAATTGAAATAATCACTTTTCTCCAGTGAACAGAACTGCCCCACAGCTCCAATCTAACCAGCTAATTAGAGAGGATGAGATCGGATTTAGCACAAAACCACCGAGCTGACTCGATGATGGAGTGTGTATGAGTGTGTATGAGTGTGTATGTGTGTGTATGAGTGTGTATGAGTGTGTGTGAGTGTGTGTGCTGTGCAGGCTGTTAAAGGAGCCGTTGTTTTCCGGCTGGAGTGGATCCCTCGACAGTGTTTGTGGAACCAGGGTGGCTCTTCCACAGGAAAACACACACACACACACACACACATTCACAAGACCCAGTCTGTCCCCGAACACACACACAGCTCTGTTCTGTTCGGCTCGGAGAGAAAAAAAAAAAAAAAAAAAACCCACACTGCCTCCCCCGCCAGCTTCACTCCTCTCACTACACCATTCCCCTTCTCTGTAATGAGACCCATGTGGTGCCACAAGCAGTGAGACATCATGACGTCACACAGACGGTTTCGTGTCCGACGATCTCGAGTAGCCGGACTTGTTTTTTAGTTTAAAAAGTAAAGAATTATTTTCTTATTGAGTGCTGGAGGATCCTCACATGACCCTGAAGCTGCGTTTACTGTACGTTTTACAGTTTCACAGCTGCATCTTGGTAAACCAAATCTCCACCTGCAAAACAAAGTGTGACCAGAGGCAGGAAATTCAAACATGAGTAAGTCCTGCATGGTTGCAGTTTAGTTGCTTTGGTTCAGGTTTCACAAGGAAAGCGTGAAACAACATCCTGTAAACACAACGTAGACGCACGAAACTCAGATTGTCACCACAGACGTACGAAAGTATCAGCACCAAAACATACTCAGAGTACTAAAGTGAAATGTTAGGTAGAACAGCCCATTTCCGAATGATGTATATTGCGATCATTGATGCATTAATATAAATCACTCTATAAAAGCTGTAACTTGTAAAATGTGTCCAGAATTCAAAGGTAGCTCCAGCTGCTGCTCTTTACTAGCTATCCTTGGCTGTAGCTAGCTACCTTTAGCTAATTAGCTGATGGCTCAGTTAGCCGTGGCATCAGTGGCCCTAGAGCTTGTCCAGATCGGGACCTTAGCCTGACGTGAACGTGGCTGGACATGTTAGCCACTTTGGCTTTTTAGTGTGACTTTTTTGCCACACTGAAGGCTAAAACCTGAACTAGCTAATAAGCTAAATGCCTCTGTTAGCATACTTAGATTCTCACAATTACATAGCTATCATGGTGATGCTTCCAGGTAAAAGTTCACCTTGTTCACTACCATAGTTTAGCTTGTTAGCATGCTCACATTTGCTAATTAGCGCTACAAACAATGTGCAGCAGAATGTATTTGGTCATAACTGAAGAACTGGACAACTTTGACCTTTGGAAGTTAAAGGGGTCACCAATTTAATGTCTGAACCAAATTTCATGACAATTCTTACAATTTCTTAAAGTAGCTAGCTACCGTTAGCTGATTAGCTCATGGCTCAGTTAGCCATAGAGCTAGTGGCCGTAGAGTGTGTCTGGACCTTGGATCACGTAAACACGGCTGGACACCGAAATAGGACTGAACACAGCCTCCAAGAACAACTGAAGTCTGTTACAAGGGATAAAGTACAGAGGCGATTTACAGAAGCTCCGACCTGAGCTATATTATCAGACTATCTTGAGGTAGAAAGCTGTGTTACAAGACAGGACGAGCTGGGGATAACTAAGCAGAATAATAAGATAAAATTATGAATTATGACATTTGATATTCAAAAGGTCGGAGGTTAAACGCGCTGCGGCGTCATAATATTCAGCAAAAAAAATGTCCTGGCCGTTATTCAACACCAGCAACTTGACTAGTGCGTGGAGGCATACAACGGCGATGCTTTAATTCTAATTTTAAACCAAGATTCTCACATATTTCACCTTTAAGAGGCAAAAAAATAACTTCCTAAACACCTCCAGTGTTATGCTTATTCTTAGGAAATAATCACCTCTGGTCCAAGTAAACAATCCATAACAGATATTTTGGTCGATTGCATACAATCATTTTGTTGACTCAGACCAGAGGGTGACTTGATGACGAGTGGGAAGTGATTATAGTTCCCTTGCAGGACTGAAAACTTACTGATCATGAATAGAAATAAAAACGTATATATCTGATGGTATTGTTACGCCAGAATATCAAGAACTTTGCTGGTAAAAACCACACACAAGGCTTATTATTGGGCTTTTCTGCGACATTATAGAAATCAGCCAGTCAACTTGTGCGATCCCACATAACAAACACCTCAAAATGATCCAAACCTTGATTAAAACATGCTTACTGTACCATTTCATTCATTTTTACAACATATCTTTATGCAAATTCATTCATTTTGTCCTACCATAGAAATAAGCCTGTCGGATGACCCTGCCCTTGAATCAACTTCCTCTCCCAACGTTCAAACTGTAGACGTTTGTTTTACATTGAAGTCTCAGCTGATCTCACGACCGACTGACTTTGACTCACCACAACGGGAAAAAAAAAAAAAAAAAACCCACTAAAACTTCCCCTTCCTCTGGCACAAAAGCCAGATGTTGAACATCGCCACAAAAGCCAGCCAGCAGAACGAGCCCTGAAAAACACCTCAACTAGCAATCCACCATTGTGTATCCATGCAGCGAGGGACGCCACACCGCTGCACTCACGTACGAGCATCCGACCTTCCTGTTCACTTCTGAGGTTGACGTGGCTTCACATGACTCAGCGTCCCCCCGTCCCGGACGGAGACTCTGTCTGCTGTCACCTCCTCCAACAGCCTCATTAGAGAGCAGAGAGACTCGTCTCACTCATAAAGCAACATAACAGCCTCCCGCTCAGCAGGACCGGCTGACAAACATCCTCCAGAACAAACACGGCAACGCACTCTCATGCTGCACATCTGCAGGAGCTACAGGACGCTCTGACCAACAGATAAAAAGCCTTTTTACATCCAGGTTTATGTTCTCTTCACCCACCTAACTCGTCTTACATTGTCTTTCATCATGTGTCTCTGATTGTCTTCGTTTCATAATCTCAGCTCTTCTCTCTCCGTCAGGTCTGGTTCAGTTGGTGAAGTCAGACTTAAGTTTTCCAAATAAAGCCAAAAGTGGCTGCGTCACCAGAAACCACAAGCAGAAGCAAACTTGTTTTTTGATTTGTAATTTTGGGGCAAACTGACCCTTTAATTCCACGTCCGTTAACATTAGTATTTTCATGACTCAAAAAGTGAACAAAAACTATGTTTGTCTTCCCCCGAAAAGTTCGAGACAGCCTTTGAAATGATATTCGGACCATCAGCAGACACATAACTCTTCATAGAAACACAGACTGATCCAGATTTTGCAATATTTGGTCATTTAAACAGGAAAACTGTACAAAAAACTTCCTTTTTCCGCATGTTTTAGCTGTAGGTGTAACTCCACCGACTACACCAAATATTCTGAGCGACCAAAACAGCGTGATCTCACATAAAACAGAGCCAGTAAGCAAGAAGAAGAAGAAGAAGAAGAAGAAGAAGAAGAAGAAGAAGAAGAAGAAGAAGAAGAAGAAGAAGAAGAAGAAAAGCTGAGAGACAAACCATGAAAACTAAAAATCTAAAAACCAAAAAGGGAGGAACAGAAACAGAAGCTGACCCTACCGTCCTCTCCTCTGGTCGCAGTTAGACACAGACAGACGGAGCTCCGGCAGCAGCAGGAGACGGCGTGTGTGTGTGTGTGTGTGTGTGTGTGTGTGTGTGTGGTTGTGTGTGTGTGTGTGTGTGTGGATATGAATACGTCAGTGAAACCTCCTGCATTACCTCCCCTCCTCTCTCTCTCTGTCTGTCTCCCCCGTGGAGCTCTCACTTCTGCTTTGCCTGTCAAATCACTGCAGGATGTGTGTGTGTGTGTGTGTGTGCAGTTGTGCGTGTGTGTGTGAACATTAAAACCATTTCCTGTGCTGTAAAACTGAAACAGAGGAAGGGGAGGAGCCAAGACTGGGGACTTCCTTCCCTAAAACACTTACAATACAATGATCACCGTATCAAAAAATGTCCGATATATGTGCGTCCGGCGTTTTTTAATGTGTGTGTTCAAGTGTGTGTGTTCCTGTGTGTGCGTGTGTGTGTGTCTCACCTTGTCCGCCTCCGAGTCCACGTCCATAGATCGAGGTCTGAGCTTGATGGGCTGGTCTTTGAAGATGTCACCGAAACCGAACCCTCGGATCTACAGAGGTGAAGTGAAACAAGATGAACTTTTGAATTTAAAGGGACAATTCACCAAAAATCTTGCAGTCTGAGTCTCAAACTCTGACACACTGTCAGCTTAAAGAGGAAAAAACTTGCTTCATGGTCAGGTGGAACAAAGACAGTCAGAGGCGTCACTGCTGCAGCATAATCTCACTTCTCCACTGTTTTTCTCTGCGTCCCAGACGCTCATGTTGTTCCCAAAATACGTCTGATAAACGGCTTCAATCTGACCCTCGCACAGTCGGCAGATTACATGTGTGACCTGGTAGGAAGTGTAAACCACAAGCTGCACAAACACGAGCTGTGAATTTAGCCACACTGTCAGCACAGGCGTAGTTTGTGGCCTGAAAAATGTCCCTACACTGAGTTTCCTTCATCTTTCAGTTATCTTTTTATTCTTTTATGTTCGTAATGAAGTCATTTTTGTTCCCTCAGAAACGTCCTTGGTTCTGTCTCAGTGATTCAGTAAGCTACTTTTCTGTTGCACAACAAGCAGAGTCTGCATATTTCAATTTTCAGTTTGATTGTGCGACGACTAAATGGTTTTAAAAAGGGCATATTGAAAATTAAAGCCTCACAGACCCTTCACAAATTGATAATTCACTTTTAACAAACTTTAATGTTATGGTTGCGAGTGTGCTTCCACAAATACCTCTTTAAATATCACTTCATGTGTCCCCTGAGGCCCACAGAGCACAGCTGCAGGAGTGGGTTGAGTTTCGATGGACATTTCAGTATCTCTACTCTCACTTTGACTCTGACGCACAACATCTGCCGTCCTCCACCGACTGGTAAGTGTTCAAAATTAAAATCATTCCATAGTTCAGGTGTTTTCAGCATTATATTACAGCTGTGAGCAGCAGACCTCGGTGTCGATGACTGGTTGCACTGCTTCACACCGGCATGCGGCTTTTGTTTTTCAGTTTTGTTCTGGAAAAACAGTCATCTTCCTGTTTTTTTTGTTTAAAAGGAACCCTGCTCCATTTACAACCAGATCTGAGCCTGTGTGAGGCTCAACAGTGGAGGAGGAAGTACTCAGGAAGAGCACCAAAACCACACTGTAAAAATATATTTAGTAAATATAACGACTATCATCGCTGCTCTGATGTTTGTCTCTGTTACAGGTGACGTTTTTCTGCATCGTCTACTTTTACTTTAGTACATTTTCCTGATTTTATGTACAAACTTTTGCTTAAAGGGTAACTCCACCACTTGTGCTCATTAAAGTGTGTTTACAGGTCTCGGGAAGTGCTGAAAAAAGTAGTATAAAGCCTTTTGTGGCTCTGGAGGAAGCTGCATTGCATTGTGGGTAATGTAGGCACCATGTTTTTAAAAAGTTGATATCTCTGGTTCTGCTGTATCGATTTCTATCTTCTGTTTCAGAACTGTCCACCGAGTCCAGCAGTGTTATAGGGGTGTACCACTAGACCAGTGGACTGCTTTTCAAAACCTGTAGCCTACATTACCCACAATGCAACTTAACCACTGAGTGACATCACTGGAGGCAATTTATCAGATTGGCTGCAGCTTCCTCCAGAGCCACAAAAGGCTTTATCAAACTTTTTTCACATATGCAGTAGCACTGCCCAGGACCTCTAAACACACTTTAATGAGCAAAGGTGGTGGATTTACCCTTTAAGAAAAGGTATGTATGTAAAATCTGGAAAATGTACTTCAAATATTAAAGATAAAAGTACACGATGCAGAGACAATCATCAATTAGTTGCAAATAAATGTTCTGATTATTTAACTTATAATGTCAGCTGCACTTGTACATAGTTTGGCAGTTTGCAAAATATATATCTAAATAATGTATACAATCTATATTTGTGTGCAAAATATAGTAATTAACGCAAAAACGCAAAATCTTACCAAGTATATTTGTCTCATTTCTGGTGAAACGATCCCGTTACACTAAATATAAAACACAGTCACCTCACAAGTGACATTTCTGTGAGGTAGAGGGACTAGTTTCAGTTTTACTCGTACGATCCATTACAGGGGAAACACCTTGTATTCATTCTTTTGAGTGAAAAGTACAGTACGTCCCTCTGAAGGTGGCATGAAAATAAAAAGACAAGTGAGGTACAAGTACCTCAAAGTTGTACAGTACTTAGTTACATCACTGATTACCTTCTTGGGCTGGATTTCTCCCGACCCTGTTTCTGACCGACTGTCTCCTCCATCACTTTCGCTGCCCGGGCTGTCTTTACCTGAACACACACACAGATCAGACAACACATAAGTCATAAATATAACAACCACAGCCATTTGCTTGGCGTTCCTGTCATCCGATTGGCCGAGACTCACTGGTGCGGCCGCTGCGCAGATCCTCCTGCGAGGTGGGCGTGTCTGAAGAGGGCATGTCCGACTCGTTCAGGATCTCTCGAGTGAAGTTAGAGGGAAACATTCCCGTCTTCCCGTTCAGAAATCCCTCCCACCAGCCCTCCTCCACCTGAAAATAGGAATCACATGTTTTTTCCTTTTTTCCTGGTTTAAAGAAAAAATACATGTATGATCTGCTGCGAGATCTGGTCTCAGGCTCCTTCACTGTCTCCAGAGTTCAGACTTAATAAGGAGAAGTCGAGTTCAGTTTCTGTGCACCACACAGCTGGTGCGAAGTCCCAGAAGGACTAGAGGTCGACTCCGACTCTCGGTTCCTTTTAAATCAAGCCGAAGTATGTTCGTGCTCGCCACTGTCTTTTATTTTCTGGACTATTTCAGTATCATCTATGAAATCACACCTAACAACACTTTTGTTTTTGCTCCCATTTTGTTAAAATCCACATTAATAAGCAAGATCATGGGTGTGGTGCTGCTGGAACGCACCTGAGGACCACCGCTCCGCCATGTATTTTTCTGTGAGGAAGCGAGGAGACGAAATGTTCACAGTTTGAATAATCCCGTTCAAATCATATACATTTTATGTGACTGGAGATCCGATCAACACTAAAGCGTCTGTCATGTAAGGGAGCCACAAAAAACAGAAATAAAATGATGTCATATTGACTTTAAAAGGTGAGCTCATGCCTCAGCTCCTGCCCATCCCAGTTTACAAACAGCACTTACACCCCTGGCCGAGATGATCCATCCAGCTGACAGGTGTGACGTATCAAGACGCTGATGAAACAGCATGATTAGTGCACAGGTGTGTTTTGTACTGCTGCCTATAAAAAGGCTAAAATGTGCAGTTTCATCAGACAACGTAACACCACAGACGTTGTACGTCTTGATGCAGTTGCTCGTGAAGTGAATCTGGATGGATTTTAACAAATTTGTGCTAGAAATCTGAGAGAAATAATTGTTTTGAGTGCACGGAAAGAAAGTATTATATCACTTGATTTAACCCTGGAAAAATGGGAACAAAAACAAAAGTGTTGTGTAATTTAATTAAAAGGAATCTTGTTTATATTTTTCTTTATATATCGCCTTTTATTTCTTGTTTTAATGTCTCTATAAATTAAAACACAGATGTAACTGTAACCGAAAACCAAGAAAACCAACAAATATCCACATTTGACTTAAAAAATAACTTAAATTATTAATCCACTGTCAGAATAGTTGTCATTTAATCAACTAATGGATCAATTTATTAGTTATTTCTGCTCTAAATAAAGAATTATGACCAAAACATAAAGCTATCAGCGCCCTCTGGTGGACAAACTATGTCACTGCACCGCTTCTTCATCACAACAAACACATTTTATTCTATTTCTTTTCATATATTTGTTATCTAACAGTTTCGCCGACACGTCACACTCTAAAATAAATAAAACATGAGCTGTAAAGACGTCTCAAATCTCCGTCACGCCTCCAGTCAGCCGTCATCAGTCTCACCTCTGCTATGATCTCAATGACGTCTCCTATTTTCAGCTCCAGCTCATCTTCATGCTGCGGCACGTAGCTGAACGCTGCTTTACACCGCCGCTTACGGATTTGTTCACCTGCAGTGCACACACACACACACACACACACACACATATGCAAATACATTTTTAGGTTTGCGTGTGACATAATAAGCTCTCTCTATAATCCATGTCTTCCAGGGAGTGAGCAGGTGTTCACTGTCTTATGAAAAGCCCTCACGGCTGAAGACCGACACCGCCGACCTTTGACCTCTCACTAAGTGGACAGTCTCACTAACCAGTGGAGACACCAAATGCTTCACACTGGCCCTTCAGTTGTTTGTCTTACACTCATTAGCCTCCTCGTTAGTCCTGACTCATTCCACACCAGCTGGGGCTTTAAGACTTCAGCCTGCGATTCCTCGTCCGTCCACAAGGTGTCACTCCTCCTCTTGTTTGAGTTGAAGGGTGTGTTCTCATGCAGAGGTGGAGGAAGTATTAAGATCTTTAACTCAGTACAAGTGGTGATACGGCCATTAGTCCTGTATTGACACTGTGGTTTGTTGTTTTCATGTAAAATATCGTTAATCCTGCATCCAAATCCTGTCACAAGTGTTTGAAAGCTGCGTTTGAGGGATGATGGCCAAAAAAATGTGTACATCAGCTCATATATGTAATATATAATGAAGCTTATGGGTCAGGCTGTAATCAGTCCAGAGTGAGACCTCTGCAGAGTCTTTCTTTGGTCCCAATCAACAGTCTAAACCTCAAAATTAACAAAAAATAAACTGAAATTCTTAAAATAACAGAAGCGAATCGGCACATTTAGAAGCTGAAATGATTCAGCATTAGAAAATGATTATTTTCTAATAATCCTTTCGCTGTCAACAGAACATTTAAGCTGTTCTTGTGCATTTTCATATGTTAAATATAAATGTAGAGGGGATAAAGGACGTTGTTTTTATAGTTATAAAGTGTCATGTTCAGTAGTTACATGTCACATTCCAGCACATACGTGCTCACATGTTAGTACGCCGAGGAACGCTTGACCCAAATCCTTCCTCACACTAATAGGATCTATGTTTGAGACTGAAGACTTAACGCTGCTAATGACCACAATGTATGAATGTATGTGACTGTGTGTGTGTGTGTGTGTGTGTGTGTGTGAGTACCTTTCCTGCCCGGTCGTACTCCAGGGTCGGACACAGGACTGGCCCGTCCGTTGGAAAGCTCAGACTTGATCATGCTCGCCTGTCCTCCATCCCTCTTCGCCTCCTTCTTTATCTCCTGCAGAGAGAGGGAGAGAGAGAGAGAGAGGAGGTGATGAGTGGAGGAGGTGAGGAAGAGATGGTGAGAGAGAGACGGGAGAAAATGGCTCAGGTGAGAAAATGTAGGTTACAGAAACAGAAACAGAAACAGAGAGACGGGAGAGTCAACACGGATCCATTTAAGTGCAAAACTAGAAAAATGATTACAAGGATGATAATAATACTTTTTTTTCCTCCATACGTGAATAAACAAGCTGTTCTCAGAGGAAAATAAGCTCCCAAGAACACAGTTTAAAGCTCCAAAGGTGGCAGGGTCCGCCACATGTAAACAAAACAGTATGAAACTGTGTTGTCCTTTAAGGTCAGTTTGTTTACTCAGTTCATTCAGTCACGAAAACAAAGAGAGTTTGTTTATTTAGTTTGTTTGGACATAAAAGAAATCAGTCGATGAATCATTTCTTCCCCAAAAACTACATACTGCACCTTTTAATTATAGAATAACTCTCATAAAAGTCATAAAATGATTAAAAAAATACGAACCAAAACAAATATAAATCCAATTTTCTACGTTAAAGCAACATTATGAACAATGTGATCTGTCTCTGTCACAGCAGCTCTGCCTCCATCACTTGTTCCTGCACTTTACTTCACACTGTCTGTTAGCGGATAGCGCCACACTGATTAACACTTAATAGCAGCACCAACTGTCACCAACTCTCAACTTCTGCATACTGTAGCTACAAGTTAGCTCTGCTTGCTGACTCCCAAGCCTCCAGGAAGAGCGCCAGGCTTTGAAGCCAACTGTCATAGTGGCCAAACCGTGTAGTTACATCGTCACGTGACGCACTGAGGCCCAAAAAGACTTCCATTGTGAAAGACGCAGCTGTTAAACGGTGGATTTTTTTAGCGTCACAACCCGTGAAATGACTCGTCTGACTGTCACAAGTTGAGCCATTCAGTGCAGTAAAATTAGGAAAGTCTACAAGAGCTGCATGATTAAATTATTTTATTTCTATTTAAGTTAGCCGGGCGCTTAACGAAGTAGTGTCCAGACTTTAACATAACGTCCTCGACTGACTCTGAAAACTGGGATTGGTTGTGTTGCACTCAGAAATGGTGAGGGCCGCCAAATCGCACAAAATACCAATTTCTGCATGATATTTCTTGATTTACATAAATAATGACAGAACACACTGACTAACATGATAACATTTTAACTACCTTACGACATTATCATGACAATATTGTGTAGTTATAGAACATTTTTAAAAAACATGATAAATTCTGCTGTATTTATGACAAAAACAAAACACCACAGTGAAATACATACAGCATACATATAGGTACATATCTTATATTATTTACAGAGTATACTCAGGTTTTTTTTGTCTTCTATTTTTAGCTTTGCTGGTGTATTTTGTATTTTTACAACAATACATGTACATGTATTTATGTCTCACTGCTGTCCTTGATATTAATATTACTGTTGTGTATTACTGCCTGATGTCCTGCTGTTGTAGCACAGGAATGACCCAATTTGGGATCAATAAGTACATCTATATATGTGTATTTATTTCATATATCCATCATTTAGCAAACAGACATGTTAAATGTTGTAGCTGTCATTCGCCTGCTAGGTTGCACCTCTTATTTAGGAGGCAAAAAGAAGAGAAGGGCAACGTTTACCTGCAAAAATGTTAATATTTTGAATTTTCTGGTCAATATTGCACAATTACAATAACGTAGAAACAAAAGGTAATCCAACATCAAACTACTGTATAATGTAAAACACACGAAACACATAAAAATCCCTTATGTCACGAGTAAAACACTGTAAATTGGTGCATGAGTCAGGCTAGAATGCAAATCCCCATAAACATGAAGGTTAAGAGCTTATGTGTTATGCAATAAACTTGCTGATGTATTCAATAAATGCAAATAAGGTTTGTTCGACAGTATCTCCGCTGCTGCTCTGCACCGTGCTGCAGTGTAGCAGCAGTGTTGGATGTCAGTAACACCAGGTGACCCTCGCTGTTTACCTGCAGACGACCAGCCGGAGCTCGTGAGGCTCGGACAAACACAAACACACAAACACACAAACACAAGGCTCTCCCCCTCCTCCTCTACTGCTGCTGCAACCTTTCCCTTTCGCTAACTCTTCATCCACATGACTCTCACTCGCGTTAAGAAATCACGAGACGCCATGCGAGACTGATCAAGAGGACTGGAGAGAGGAGCGACAGGAGAGTCAACAAGCGGGCAGATGGAGAGACAACAAACGTGGAGGCACGGAGACCCGGAAAAACTGGACATGACGGTTCACATCTCTGCTCCACATTCATCATGACACTGTTTCATAAGCCCCTGGCCTGTGGCGAGCGCAGCTCAGTGAAGCATACGGGCCCGGGCTACACTGACTCAGAGAATCTAACCCCTCGCACACACCCTTGGTCGTGTTTGGCCTGGTGTGGCGTGAAAGCCTTAATGAGCCTCCGAGATCCAAAAATATCAACGAGAGGAGACGTTTCCTAGACGACGGCCGAAGCTCATCTGAAGGGAGCGGGACAAAAACATTATAGTAAGAAAAATACACGCCTCGTCGACTGAAACCACAAATGTTGCACTCGGCAGAGAAGAGGAACAATTCATTGTGTCAACAGGAAGTGACTGATTACAACTGAAGGACAGAGCAGAAAGTGACCACAACATGTTTCACCTATATTCATATGAGATATTTCCCCCTGCTTCCAGTCTTCAGGCTAAGCTAAGCTAATCATCTCAGCATGAATTTTCACAGAGAGAAACATTATCATTAATCTGGAGTCATGTTTCTGGCCAGCTGACGAATATAAATCTAATATTAATTCCCCTTTTAGCCCTGCTTTGTTCTCCACCAACTCCTGAAAGGAATATCTGGCTTGTTAGCCGCTAAACGCTCCACTGTTCACCAGCTAACATTAGCTAGTTTCTCATTTTGTGTGCTGTTAGCAGTGTTGGTTGAATTTGGTTTATTGTTACTTTAAAAATACAGTCAATTACTTGGTATGAATAATAACGTTGCTACATTTTCAACAGAAGAAATAATTAGCCTAGTTAACGTATTTCTACCAGCTAACGTTAGTTGCTAACTTTTTCTGTCTGCTGCAGTATCATGAAGTCCAAGTTTATTTAACATATTTAGAAATAGAAAATGAGAAATTATGGGGGGAAGAAGCAACCAGTTTGCCATCAAAAGCTAACATAAAGTGATTTCTAAATAAAGGCAACCATAAATGGGCAAAGAAAGATGGCTACTGCTAGCAGCTAAGAACACATGTAGCTTAATAAGAAAACTTTGGAGTTAATGTACCAGAAGGTGCTAGTTAGAAGTTTAAAAATAGTCACCCGAAGGGACTGACTAGCATCTTAAAATTTGTAGTTATAGGTAGATAGCTGCTACATGTCTTTATAGCTGCTGGCTAGCTAAATAAGGAAACATTGGAGTTCGTAGAAGGTGCTAGCTAGCATCAAAAAACACATGTAAATAGCTCTGGAGTCACCGGAATGGGCTGGCTAGCTCCTTAGAGGACGTGCAAATGAAAAAGATTTATAGGTAGACGCTGGCTAGCAGCTATAAAGACATGTAGCTTAATAAGACAACTTTGGACTTTGGAGGTGCATTCCTTCTTTTTCCGTAGACGCTAACCCTTCCACATTTCCCACCGCTGCGCCAAGCTAACTTCTTGGTAAACGTTAATCTAGATGACCTATTGGCCAGTCGACATTTTAAAAGTGCCAAAAATTCACTGGCGGCTCCGACTGCTGAAAAATGACAATGTTCTTGTTTTCTTTTGTTTTCTTTTTCAACTAAATACCTTCAGACTGTTGCTTGGGCGGAGATGTGATGGGAAGTGTTAATGTTATATGACTTCTGTCCACTGACGTCAGCTCGATCACACTGCTACTTTCTCTGACATTTGCTGTTTGCAGTTTGCTAAGTAGGCTAATGCAGCGTTAATGCAGAGCCAGGGAAAAGAAAAAGACATTGATTTGTGCAGTCAGAGTGCAGATGGAGCGGCTCTGAGTCTAGATCCTGCATGCCTTCATGTACTGAAACAGATATAGACACACACACACACAGTCATTCAGTCTCACATGCACAGACACAAAGACTGACTGGTGAAAAGAAAAATCACTTTTAACTCCAGAGACTCCACATTGCACAAGCCAACCTACACATAACCTCACAGCGGCCATTTGTCGGGCTGCAGCTTCCCGTTTTTTATGAGTGGTGGAGCAGAGGCGGTGTTTAGTAGCTGTTTGGCTTTATGCTTCATGAAAAGCAACAGAACATAAATCCTACATCTGTTATCTATTAAGGATTCCCGTTTGAAATCATTCACGTATCTGAGTTTAGAGCTGGAGACTAATGATCGCGTGGGTTTTTTCAGAGCTCATTCTGCTGTTTCTTGGAGGCCTTTTGTTACGACTTGGACCGCATTCACGCTCTACTGCAGTTCCTCCCGTGGGGGAAATGGAGGTAACCCAGAGTTAAAGGAAACCCAGCTGAAAAGAGGAGAGGAAGACAACATGATTCATCATATCTGAACAGGAAACACCTGCATAATTTAAACTGCAGTGGTGGCTGTGTGTGTGTATGTGTTTGTCCGACAGCAGGAATGTAGTTTACACTGCACTGCTTTAATGCTAAACATCGCTTTTTTGTGTGTGTGTGTGTGTGTGTGTGTGCATCCATCCTCCTATCGCCGGACCTCTGACCTTTCCCTCCCAGTCACAGATAATGCAAAACAATGCAGTGTAGCAGCTAGCGAGAAGGACGCGTTAGCCTTGTTAGCGCGACACAGAAGGAAAAAGAGAGAGCTCTGCTTGTGAAATGCACAGGGACAATGACGCAAAATATTATTTCCCCTCGTTTTATACACCCCGTTATTACACAACTGTATTCAGCGGTCAACTGATAGGGGAGGAAAGCTCTTACACAAGCTAATATTGGGTAATAAACAGTGAGTCTTTTTGTTTAAAGGTCCAGTGTGTAACATTTAGAGGGGGGTTAAGGAGGATCTATGGGCAGAAATCTAATGTAATATTCATAATTATGTTTTAATTAGTGTATAATCACCTTAAAATAAGAGTCATCGTGTTTTTCCGTTATCTTAGAATTGCTATGTTTCTACAGTAGCCCAGAAAGGACAAACCAAACACTGGCTCTAGAAGGGGACTTCTGGGACTTCTGACTTCCTGACAAATGTGAGGATTTACTGCTTTTCTTTGCTTTTTTTTCAAATTTTCTGACAGAGTATGTGTAACTGAATATATTTAGGTTTCACTCAGACAAAACACCAAATTTAAAGCTGTTACCTCGGACTCAGTATAATGCAGGGTTACAGCGATATACCGTTGTATGACAGTTATCAGACCGTGCACATTTGCTTATATACAATATTGAATCCTACCATATTATTTTAAAACGTTTATTCAACTAAAAACCTTTTTGTTTTCATTCTTTTATAAGACCTACTAACAGATTTTTGAGTCGACCCGTCCTATAATCCCAAATGAGATTTGGGGAATAAGTTTCAAAATCAACTTTTCCTACAAATAGGACCTTTAATGGTTATTGTAACTGATAAAAGTGATTATAATAATGGTGTACACCCGCTAGCGTTGCACAAGCATGGCACAAAACAGCCGATTAGACTAGGCCTATGCAGCTGTACTTTAAAGTCAGTCATAATTGTTGGACCAGGTTATTAGGGGTATTTCTTGGCATTTTATAGACGAAGCTGAGACTTTAAACGTATCGTCGTTCGACTAGGAGCCGTCCATTTTCATTATTAAACCGATTAATCACTGAAAACAACAAAACTTCTGCATGCTTTTTGCCAAATTTTTTACAACTCATCAGACATCCGACTTTGACTTTGAAGTAAATCCAAGCGAATCTGCTCTTTCGCTCCGTGCAAAACGAGTCAGCAGCAAATCGAAACATGTGATTCTGATTTGCAACACCTGCTTGTCGAATCCACGGAGGTCAGATGATCGCAGCGGCTCTCATAAACACAGGGCAGTTTTCTGTAGACGAATCGATTGACACAGAAAATATTCAGCGGATCAATTACAGTAAAAAATAGTAATTGTTGGATGTGAAAAGTCATTTAAGGTGAAGTTGAAGCGACACTGGAGCTTTCTGTTAATGAGAAACAGCAGCAGGTTCTCAACAGATCTTTGAAGATAACTGGTTAATATCTGCGTTTCCTTCAGCGAGCAGTTTGGTTTTATGATAAAAATCAGTTTAGCTAATTGGGCGCACAGCTAATAACTGCTCCAGGCTTTGTACAAATACAGAAATTTAGCTTCTTCAATGAGCTAGCATTACAGTCTCGTGATATCCGTGACATTGAGTCCAGAATTAGCATGTTGTTAACCCGAGCTGACCCTTCTGAAAATAAAAGCAAACACAGTCAAACCACTGAAACAGGCTAATTCAATGACCTTCACTTTAATATTATCTGTGCCGTGACAGCCATGGCGGCTCCAGAAGGGGGGGGGGTTGCATACCATCACTTCCTGTCCCCCTTCCAACCTGTCTGTCCACATCCCCCATTTCCTACTAACACACACACACATTCATCAGCATTGCAAAAAGCTTAATGTCACTGATTCCCATAACTGCAGTCTTGTGACAGACCAGTCTGGTATTACTGCATTACTCACAGCCTCCCTCCGTCTCACACACACACATGAACACACATCCACACACACACACACCGTCAGTGAGCGTTCACAGGCCCATTGTCCGGTTCCCTGACAGTGAATGAGAGCTGTGACATTCGGTCAGCACAAATAAAAGCCCGGCTGCGGCCGAACCACCTGACAATGGACGGACTTTCTTCAGCACTGTCAAAATGTGGCTCTCTGACTGTCAGCCTTCACTTGTGGCCCTTGTTAACTTCCCTCTCACGTTACAGTGAACAAAATACTTCCCCCTTCTCACCACCGCAAACACACTGTTATGCTATATATATATCAGAGGCTTTGACCAACTTTACTCATGATTTGAATGTTTATCTCGAACAGCTCGACAACATGTCTCATTTACTTTGAAGAACCAGCTGACAGGAAGACGAAACAATGAATCTGGAAGTAGAGAGCCAAACTCACGCCCCTTGTGGTTTCCCTCATGCAACCTTATTTCAGAAAAAAACTTTGTGTGGTAGTGAGCAGAGAGACACAAATAATCTTTGATCCCGTGTGAATTTTGTCATGAATCACACATATGATGTTTGTCAACTTAAAAGATAATCTTTCAACTTGAGAAAGTCGCAGTTTGTCTTAAAACTAATGAAATATAAGACTGTGAAAATACATAATTATAAAGACTACACAGCCATCAGTTGCGTTAGTGACGTCGTCTCGTCTAACGTTCACCAAAACCCATGACTTAAACAGATTAATTGTGATTTTCATTACCTTATCTATGCCGAGTTGGCGGCCATGTTGGTGTTGGTGATGTGAGTTGAGCATTTCACTGAGCGTTCACACAAAACTAGATGATATTTTACTTTATTTATGACAAACTGCTAACTTAATAATCAGTTAAGGCTCATTTATGGTCGCATGCAGGCTCTTTGATCAGGAGGGACTGCAACAGCCGAAGAGGGTGGTGTGTTTACTGGGGAAACTACAGGTCACAAACCCCATTATTAGCACTGCCACTAAAGAAGCCGGAAAATGCAATGCTACCAAGCGGACCAATCCCAAGTTACATTTCTGGGGAGGTGCACGTTAGACTACAGCGTAGTGAAGGCATCTGTGCAGAGGCTACCGACCCAGATGCAAAACTCAAGCTTTAATTGATCACTCTCAGTGTACTATCATAGAAAACAGTGAAAACCAACAAATATTCACATTTGAGAGGCTGGAACCAGATGTATTTGGTCATTTTTGAGACACAGCTTCAAAACGAGAAGCTCCAAACTAAGCAAGGGGAAGTTCGTTGACTGGCAGTGAACAAATATTACATTAATTATTACATTAGTTACCAAAAGGAGACCACATAGAATAGACCACATGTGTGTGATTTGGCTAAAGAGACAGTAAAGAAATACAGTTTCCCAGAGTAAGAAACTCCAACAATTAGGCTTTAGATCAAGTCTAATATCAAACTTGATAGCCCTGTATCACATTTTAAACCATCCATAGATGCTTAACCATAACAAACCCATGCATTACTCCCTGAGAAATAAATGAAAATGTCGAAAAATGCCAGATCTCTTTATCCAAATCCGCACCAAAAGTTAATGGGGTCTATTCTGAGCTGAGACTCATCCTCCGTCCAAGTTTCGTGGAAATCCGTTCAGTGGTTTTTGTGTAATCTCGCAGACAAACCAGTCAACTAACCAACAAACGGACACGGTTAAAACCTCTTTGGTGGAGGTAATTACAGGTTACTTTGCAGCTCGGTTTAAAACAACATACAGTAGTCTGCCTTCTCTGCAAAGCTTGGCAAAAAAAATCAAAATAAACCAGCAAAAACTGAGGACATTCGAGTACATATCTCTTACGTCCTCGTAGACAGAACAGCAAACGAACAAGTGATCCTCATTCTCTATCTAGCCCAGATCGCACGACAAACAAAATCTGTTCTCCTCTTGAGTGGCATTAAATATTAAAAACATGATACCATAGGCATCCAGGATGGAAACTCTTCTTTCGAAAGCTTTTTCTGAGGCCAGGGTTTTCCAAAATGCTGCTATTCCCTTATTGAAATGAATCATAAAAAAATAAACAAGGCTACCCCGGTGTTTACTGCCTTATGTTTTGCCTTGTGACTGTGGGTGTAATCGTGATGCATTCACACTTTTTAGCAAAACACAATTAATTGGACATATTTTGCTTGAAAGATAGAAATTGGAGGATAGAACGAGGAAATCATGAGAGGTGTTGAATTAATAAGTCTACCACACGTTTATTATTTTTAAATACTCGTTGCGAGACCACCGCGAGCTAAAGATGGACCACCAACCGAGCCAGTGAAGAACTACTACCACAACTTTTGGACTTTGAACTATTTCTGCCACTTTTGCACGTACAAATAAGGGCGTCAACACTTTTTCTATTAGAGTTAGTTGCACAAAACGTTTCATTTCAAGCAAACCCTGTTTTTTTAAGCCTGATCTGTATTTTTTAACCACAGCTGTCCTCATCTAGAGTCTAAATTCTCACTAAATGTGCTCTGTTTGCATGGCCTACATAGGAATGCAGACCATATATGGGTCTGTGAAGTGTAGTTTACTCATGTATTTGGCCTCTAACATACAATCTGGGGACAAATTGAAATGAGTGGAGAAACATAACAAATGTGGACGCTTCTTTACTGAGGATGAGGGTCCACTGAATGGTTCGATGAGGAAGCTTTAACATTAGTATGTACTGTAGGCTGTATGTGTGTTTTTCAAAATAAAGGTAAACCCACTAAAAATAGGGTATTGACTCCGTTTTTATTGCCAGTAGACAAGTTTGCCTTTAGTTTTTTGTCTTCTAAGTTTGACGGTGTGGGTAACAGAGCTGCACGATATGGTCAAGAAGTGATGATGCGATTATTTAAACAGATATTGCAATTGCGATATAATTCAAAATCATGATGATGTGGCATTTCTCCCGGTCTCTGCCAAACAAACATGTTTCATTACATCTGGAGAACAAACCAGAGCATCTCTGCAGCACTACAAAATCTCATTGAAACACTGTTTTGTGACACGTTTTACCTTTATAAAACAATTGCAGTTCTTGCAATTTGGATATTGCACCTTGTCATATTGCGGTTTCGATTGTTTTGCAATTAATTGTGCAGACTTTGATAAATAACTTACCGCAAAGTCATTTGACCTGTGAATAAATGCCGTTTCTAGATGTTAGTGGGTGCTGGTGGGTTTTTTTGTCCAGTGTGAAAGGAGTTTAAGACATTTTCTTTTGTTTTTCCAATGATTTGTCACCCATATCTTCATTGAGTTTGGATAAATAAGAATAACATGTTCACTACCCTAAAGACAGCATGTATATCATATATCACTGTACTGTTAGTGGTTGAAAATGCAATCAATTTACACGTCAGGGGAGGGCGTAAAAATATCTTTGGTTTCCAAAGGCGGCCATCAGAAAAAAAAGGTGGGGAAATAAATTTTTTCCCTAACCCTTCAAACTGAACTCAAAATAAATTGTCCCTTAGCGTGATCTGAATGTAATCCTCACACTCACCTAACAAAAGGTGAATGAGTTGCAGTTTCCGGCACTGAAGTAGCGTCAGAAAACACCCCGAGCGACGCACACTGCAGTGACACACTGGAATCTGCATGTTTACCCTGCTGCTATTTATGGACCGCCTCTTGTGGGTTTATGAGGCGAGTAAGAGACGGAGAACGAGGGCAGAAGAAAGAGAGACGAATGAGGTGGAGGGGGGGTAGACTGTGATTACTCACCCTGACAAAGTTATCCGGGAACAGCCCCCTCCGTCCGCCCAGCTCTCCCTCCCACCATCCTCCATCGTCCCGTCGTATGTTCACGATGATGTCGCCCACCGTCAGGCTCAACTCATCGTCCTGCTGAGCCTCATAGTCGAACTCCACCACGGCCTCCACTGAGAGGGAGAGACGCACAGGAGAATTAGAAACACAGAGAGTGTTAACCACAAGAAAAGGTCAGACGTTGCAGAGGTTTCACATTGTTCTATATTTACTCTCCGGCACAGCGTGGTTTGGATTTTTGACGATTGTGCTGTTTTTATTTATTGATTCAAATGGGAAGTGAAAGACACACACACACACACACACACACACACACTCCTCAAATAAACCTACTACTGAAAAAAATGGCCACCAACAAATAAAGGCCTGAGAAAATGACCTGTCCTGGAACGACTCGAACGATGAACTCAGCATAATGTACACTTCCACCTCACTGGAAACAATACCGTTATGTTATAATCACCACTCTGCTGCTGAGTTTCACTTTCAAACAGGAAACTGATCCCACTCACTGATTAAAGGTGCCCCGGGGAGTCGACTTGTAAACAAATAAATTGTATTCGCAGTCGGTGTTTCTCACCATAACACTCTGGGTGCCTCCTTGAGGTTTGACAAACACGATGAACTCACTTCCTTCTTCTTAAAACCGGACTGTCCTTCTAAGAAGAAGACAGCCGCAGTGGCTTCAGCCAGTTCTTCAAAAACAGCATCTGTTTAGGTTTAAATGACAAAGACCTCTGGCTGACATACAGAAGTAGATGATATTATGACCTTGAGTGACAAAGTCCAGGACACGACGCTTCGTATCTCACTTCCGACTGACAGTCAACATTGGTTGCTTTGAACTATGACCACGATCGTTCCAGGACCTTGACCACATGTTTATCATTAGCTGTGTTTACCTGCACCCTGATATAACCATGTAAATGCTTTTTTCAATTGTTCCCATTGAGGAGCGAGCCTCTTTTCTCTCCTATGGATCATTTCATGCACCCACACCCTCCTCGCTCTGATGTCCTGATATCAAATAAAACACAAACAGATAGTAAATCACAACGGGGAGGTGTCGATCAAGACATTGTTGTCATAGAGACAAGATTCACACACGCGGCGTTTTTTTCTCTCACACTTCATCTCAGCGCTCCAAAACACACAGCCAGCGCTCTTCTGCCCGGAAAAGACGCTACATGGACACCTCGTCTAATCGTTCTCTCATTATAGGCGACGTGGCTCACAGGAGGCGCAAAAACATGGCAGGAGCAAAACAAATCTGTGGCCGATACAACTTCTGTCGGAGGTCTTAAAGGAGATAAAGGTTGTTGGTCGAAAGGCTTCAAAACAACAAGTTGTTCAAACATGTTTGAACCATTGAACTAAATTAAGTTTGAAGGCAGCGGACTAATGTGATGAAGTCAAAATGGGAAAAGTCCCAGACTGATTCATGAATGATTTAATGGGAGAGTGATGATTGGCGGGCATGACTTACTAAGGTGTGGACATTTTTTGGACTGGGAAATTCAAAACTCTGACCTATGACCGTGAACTAGTTTATTTTGACGTGTGAACTGAACTTTGAGTTAGTTCACATGAAGCGTGAACCTACACACAACTGGCGACTGGGTGGCAGTAGCCCAGTCCGCAGGGAGTGGGTCGGGGATCGGAGGTTTGCCGGTTCAAGACCCGCTCGGACCTGTCTGTACAGAGTGTGGACTGGTAGCTGGGCACCAAAGCCCTTACTGTTCATACAGGGCAGCCCCCTCGCTCTGTCCCCAAGGTGTTAATAAAGTACATCTTCAATCTGAACACTTTTTGCAGATGACTTGCATTAAATGTCAAGGATGGTGGTTGTTTTATTCTCACGCGTTTCCTGTGCCGTGAACACAGCAATCAGACGGTAGAATTGAAAAATGTAAATAAAAATATCTAATTAAAACACAACATATATAAGAAACGCTGAGTTTCATTGACAGTGGCATTAAGTGACTGAATAAAAACAGTGTTTCTGTTAAAAAAGAGGAACTCAGAGCGACAACAGCGTGACTATAATGATGCTACTGACAGAAATAGTGTTGTGGAAATGTACATTATGCTTAATATCTAAAGAAAGCAAAAACTGGAAACTTCATCTTACATAAGTTTGGTCAAATATACTTACAAGATGTCAAAATTGGAAAATGATGGCAAAAACACCTCTCTCTCACATCAACACATACATTCACACACAAACACCACATGACTGAACGTGTCATGTCACATATAGCTTCCTTAACCCATAAACCTTTGCACACACTCACACTTACAAACACACATATATTAGCCGCTGAGGCTTGATCCTTGTATAAACTGTGTGTGCAGCTACAAGGCGGAGGGGGGTGATGATGAGGGGGAGTTTCGGGGGGTGGGGTAACCATGGGAACAACAGTATAAAGGGGTAGCTATGACTCAGACACGCTGGCTTCCTCCCCAAAATCATCTCCCCCTCACATACATGCACACTCGTCGTATAATGATGACACCAGCCAGAATGAGCCACGACTCGAGCGTTTCGAGTGGAAGGTCAGAGTTTACATGAAAGCGGAGGAGGACTTCTGAGACGTCAATATCAAGCAGACAAAGCGCACGACTGTGTCCAAGTTGGCCTGGTGCTCAGATGGGGAGGATATGATTCTGGCTTGAGATAACTAGAGAGAGATTAGCTGCAGACGAAGACAGCGACGTGGCACATATAGCGTTTTTTTCCTCCTTCTCTCAGTTAATAACTTTGTAGGGAAGTAGTAGAGGGTTCCTCGGTAAGGAGAAGTACATACTGTATGTGAATTTATAGCTCGTGGCAGTTGTCTTGCAAACCACCGCCGTTACAGTACATCCGATTGGCAGAACAAGACAGCATGCTGCCATCCACCCACCCAGCCACGTCAGTCAACGACACATACACCACTGAAGAAGAAGAAGAAGAAGAAGACGACAGCTTGAGGCTCTGCACAAGAACACACGTCGCAGAGTGCAAAGACGGGTTGCAAGTTAAAAGTGACATGAAGTCAACGCCAAATGGGCCCAGGAGGAGAGGAGCTCTGTCTGGTGTGAAGCCGAGACTTTGTTACTCATCAACACAGGAAATGATTTTACGAAGCAAACAGCCGCCATTTATGGTCTTTATGTACAAAACAGCATGATGGTCAATCATCTATTGTCATCAATAGCGTCTACCTAAACAGACGCGACCAAACATTTCCAACATGCCGTCTTCAGCTGTGGTGATTTCAGGCAATCCTGCTCTTATCACAAAGCCATTTGCCATTTATCTGACAGAGATAGAAAAGCATGGATGCTCACAAATAATTCAAAACTTCATGCTTTCAATCAAGTCATCAATAATAAAGAACACAGCTTTATTACCTGGACACTAGCCCTGCTTTATGGGCTAACGTTAGCAACCCGTGCTCCTACCCTGACAGTCTGTCCTGATATTAAAGGGGGTAGTAGATGCAGCAACTTCCCTGATTAACTTTAGTTCAATTTGAGGGGTCACGTGCCATCAAAGGGGGAAATGCAACATTGAAAAACGTCAAGTTAGCTAGGAAGTGGTTGACGCCAACGTTAGCTGTTGTCTAACGGGAGCTAATGGGTTATATGGTATTTAAGCTTTAAATATGGGTTGATGTCCCTCCAAATCTTCACTATCCATCGTGTTTTCAGTTGCTGATCATTCGGGAAGCAGTGAAATTGTAATGATTTGTCAGATTAGCTGTGAACACAGCAGTACGACATTTGAGCTTCCCACCCTGAGCCTGACGTCAGACGAAAATGGCCGCCCTGTGAATACAAGCTATGGACCTTTGAGCCAATCCCACATGCGCTGTCCTGCTGCTGTAAACACTCACTCAAGCACCAAATCCAGGGCTGAAATTAGCTCCCATCGAATAAATAATTCACTAGTGTTTGCACAAAAAAAAAGGGGTCACCCATAGACAACATTTACATCTGGTATGACTATGAAAACGCTCCCTCAGCAGAGAATAAAGAAGTAGAGTCTTTACAGTAGCTTCCCTTCTTGTGACCTGAGATGCCACAGCATTGCACATAAAGATCACAGCGTGGGCACATTCAAGATTACAAGAATGCTTATGAAACGTCAACATATCCAGATATAGACCGCATGTGAATACAAGAGGAAACAACGACAAACCAACAGACGACAGATCACAATCTGCAGTTAGCTCACTGGCTAACCTCGCAGATGAGGTGAATATCAAAACTATCAAAAATACTGAAACGCTATATACAAATAAGATCAGTTAACCACCATCGCTAATGAAAAACTATCTGCGTCACTCAGTTAAATATAGAAGAGAACATTTCTGCCTGTCAGAAACAGTTTAATGTTTGTTTGCTAACCCACTTTCCCGCCAAAACATCCAACAGTAGCCTCATAGCTAGCTAGCTAGCTTAGTTTCCAGAATATCTACAAATACAAAGACTATATTTTATATCATTTAAATTCAGTAGAAACTAGGTTTACGTTTACAACCAGTGTAAACAAACAATGCAATAAATTAGGCTAGTCCATATGAAGAAATTAACCAGAAGAAAATGAGAAGTATTTATTGGTTCCAGTTCCTCAAATATTGTTTTTTTTTCCTTTTTGTGTCATATATGATGGTACAATACGAAGATCTATGGTATTTTTAAGTGACTTAAGGACATTGCTGTTCTTTGGGAAGCTGTCATTGTTGTTTTACCACCACTTTATGACTTTATTCACAAACTAAACGATGAGTCAATACAATAATCGGCATTTTAATTGATAATAAAAAATAACTGTCAGTTGTTGTGTCGTGTCATACTTGCTTGCGCTCATGTGGTTGGTAATACATTGCTAGTGTCTGCGAGGCTAAAAATGACATGAGATGACACGAGACAGAATATTTAAAAGTCTGCAGACAAAACAAAACTCCCACTCAAGTGGTCAAGAAAACACACATACAGGAACTGAGCGTCCTGTGAACAGCTGCAGTCAGTTTAGATAAGAGGAAACTGCACATACGGCCACACTGAACTCCACGAAACCCGACATTTCTCTGGCTTACAGCGGACCGGTGTTTAGATGTGGGTATGTTTCAGAGCTGCTGTTGCTGATGATGTCAAGAACAGCTGCCTGTTTCTGTCTGTAAAACATTCACGCTGGACTGCGGCCCACTGGGAGTCAAAGCCACCCACTCCAACTGTGGATCGGATCACAGACTTCAGCAAATTCTCCCACATTAAAGAAAAATTCCAACCATTCTCTGCTCATTATGCTGTTGCCTCGCAGTTATTTTGTGATTTACTACACTCCCTGGATCTGCTTTGTCTATTTCTAATTCCCAGCACTCCCTTTTTTTTTTTCTCCCAGAATGCCTTTCGACAACCCCCAGATAGGAACTTTGTGCAGGGTTTTTTCAATGTAGGTGGAGAGAGCAACGGTGGCAGCAAAAGCAAGAATAGGAGTGAAAGTTTTTCAGTTCCAGGTGAGAGAAGAGCCACAAGACTTTCAGTCGCTTTGTACTACTTTCTGTTGAGACCAATGACGGCAGAGAAACTAACCTCCTTCATAACTGACTTCTCTTTGTGTCTGAATCCTTGTGCAGATGTCTTAAAAATACCTTTGGCTTCACTTATGAAAGAGTGAAGGTCACAGTTTTAGACACTGTATCCTTGAAAACTGCAGCAATAGTAGAATAACAGGAAGATACCCACCAGAAGTGTGATGTCTGACTTCTTTATTTTCTACGATATCTTTAAGAGCAAGTGAAGAAATAACCAAAACAACTCAATGGGCCCAAGAATGCAAGGTTCATTACCACGAGCTGTTTATAGTCCTGCATTTTCAGGCCGTTTTAACGTGAAATAACATTAAAAATAACGGCCTTAATGGCTTTCAATTATGCTTTTCATGCACTGCATCTGATCGCAGTCAGTGACCACTTAATTAGGTACAATCTAACGCAATCAAACACAAGTGTTCTGCCATAAAGTCCACTTTAATGGTGTTCTGGTTTTTGTCTTTTAGTACTGATGCCGTAGCGGTGGTGTTGCACTGTACTGCTTTATATACAGATAATAGCCGCCAACTTGGCAACTTACTCCTCTTCTACAAATGTCACGGATGGATTAACCCACTTGGGGTTCTGTGAGCAGATATCATACGAGGACGCCCACATTTACCACCCACATCTTCCTGTGAATTCATCTGACAGCTTAAAATGGCAATAGACAACTTTTTGCTTTAACATATCATTACTGACTGCAAAGTGTAATCGCTGCAGAGGAATGACTCCATCCCTGTATAGATCGGTTCCACAGGAAGAGGCATTGTTTTCCCTGGTTGCTATGGCCAGGTAACGGTGCAACAACTGGAACAACTGTGGAAATGCCACACTGCAAAAGAAAAATACCCTCTGTGATGGAGGAGGCCAAGGAGGTGAAGAGGGAGAGTGATAGAAACTGAGGTAAAACAACAGCTACGGGACGGACATTCACTCTGGGCAAGCACAAAACTACTGGTTAGGTTTAGGTCTCCACAACTTCTTGGTTAGGTTTAGGTCTCCAAAACTTGAAAACTTGAAACTTGAAAACTCGAAGGTGTTAAAACTACTTATTGACACTGAGCTTATTTTCTTTTCTTGCCGATGTGCAGCACGTGTTTAAAGCCCCTTGTAATTCCCATTTCAGCTAATTAGTGGCGCACATTACAACCAATTTAGCAGTTAATTAAACTACCACAGAACAAACACACAGTCAGTGAATCTGGGGACTTTGGGGGAAGCTGCCTGTCTTTTTTTTTTTTTTTTTCCAGCTTTGACATTTGTTTGTAACTGAGTGTTTCCCTTGGGGCCAGCTGTGCATTGTTTGTTTACATGCAGCAGAGGCAGAGGTCCAGCAGAAAAGCATGCATGCAAAAAGGAATAGAAGAAATAAGTGCGGGGTCATTCATTTAATTTGCAAAATGTCAAGTTGTCGCAAAGATTTAAAGCATGACAGGAAAAAAAGGGAAGTTTCCCCTCCAGCCTCGCATGCTATCTGTGAGATAATCAGCAATTTTCTGCATGCACTTAATTGATCCAGCACTCATCAGGCAAACCTGCAATCAGTTAATCTTTATGCATTGTGTGCAACAGCGCAGTGCTGTGGGAAATGATGGCGATGATGAGAGCAGGAATGTCACAGTCAGGCCTGTTTCATCCGCGCAGACGGGGAGCTGGAGAGAGTCAAACACTGTGTAACACAATAGGCACACAGACAGAGAGAGACTGAATGTAAACGTGTCAACATCTGCAACCCATCAATGTGACCGGCTGCTTTCCTTTTTTTTAAAAAACAAAAAAAAAAGCCCGCACCGCTGCACACCCACTCGCTGCTTTCTAATCATGAATAAAAAGCCTCGGAAACGCTGTGAAAACGCACAAAAAAACCCCCCGTATGGTCACTTACAAACAGCTCGGCGACGTCAGGGGAGGTGAGGAGAGGAGAGGAGAGGAAGGAAGGGAGAGAGAGAGAGCGAGAGAGGGGCTGAACCCAGCGCGCATCTGGACCGGGCGTTTGATTTCCCAGCCCCATCCAGATGCGCAGAGAGCGCTGGAGGCTATTTTTGGGCATTTTTGCGCAATAAAAAAAAGGAAAAGGGCGTCGCATCTCACCCATTTATGTGTCCCGGTGTGCTGGTGGCGCTCCTGCAGGCTTGGTTGGTAGCGAAGGGAAGGTGTTGGTGGTCAGGTAGAGAAGGAGGTTTGTGCCGGACCGAGCCCCTGCCAGCCTCCTGCTCGTACTAGAGATCCGCTACAGAAACGGGAGGAGCGTCAGATGAAACCATATTCCTTCCTCTTTTCTCTCTCTCTCTCTCTCTCCGGTGACACGACAGAGGAGGCAGAGCGAGGAGCCAGAAAACGGAAAAAGCGCTGATGAACAAATCTCTCTCTGCCTCCCTCTCTCGCCCTCTCTCTCTCTCGTTGCCTTCAGGTGCAGCGCGTAAATTCCGGCTTCACTTCAACTTGCACTTTTCATCACATTGCAGACACGCCGTGACGCAATCGCGTTGCACCATGCACGATGCACTCAGAGCAGATGGTGGTGACGCAATTACTCTGTGCGTCGTGGGAAAGCAGATCCCCACATTTGAAAAATGAGCCGCTTCGTAATGAAATCTTTCGATCCGACATGTTGTTTTTTTTAACTCAAACACATCCTCACTGTCTGTCACAACTCACTACATAATTTACTTCATAGTCTAACTTTATTACATTAAATTAATAAGTAATTTAATGGCATATTGGCCCCACTAGCCAGGTTATGACAAAACCTAAACCTGAATCCTAAAATCAGTTAGCATTTTTGCACTCCCTCGTCTCAAAGTCAGAGTTTTTTAAATTTGGTTTTCTTTTAAATGTCTGAAATAAGGTGTGTGGTTACCACAGGCTGAAGATATCTACATGTTTACACAAAATATTATCATTAAATGTGCCACAGTTTAATTATAAAGAGCTTACGTGTTGCTAACAAACGGCTAAATAAGACTACAGAAGTTGTCGGAGACTCATCTACTCACTAGTCCGTGAGTTTACAGGCCGACTTTAGATACAAACTCCAACTTTTTAACTTGTAGGTTGATTAATTTACAGAAAACGTGTACAGTAATTATGTAGTAAGACGCTTAGCGGTGATGACAGCCTAACATTAGCTTTTAACTTCCAGAGATTTAATTTCTGCTTCAAAAATCACAAAAGTGGTGTTGATCTGCGAAGATCATACCGCTGAACACAACGTGTAAGTATCATAAACTTATGTTTGTCACAGAGATTATTTTCAGTGATAATCCAAAATCCAATTCAACAATCTCATTGGCTCTTTGACGAGGGAACCAGGGCGATGCTAACTTCCGCGGTTAGCCAACAAAAATACGTCATTGCAAGTGTAAGTAATTTGCAAATGCAAACAGTTTACCAGTCAGATCAGCGAACAGGTGTCTGGAAATAGCTGACATCATCCTGACCTCTCAAGATAGTGTTTTGCTAGCATTAGCCAGGAAGCTAATGTTAGCTACCAATATCACAACATATATATCACATGCTTTGCATTAATGTTAGGCATCCCAAGTATTTTACATAGCAATAAGTTAAATAAATATAGTCAGGAAATAATCATAAGGTGGGTTAGCAACACAAATCATTTAAAGTAATTAGTTGTAATACTGTATTGTAATGTATTTGTATTGTAATATAGTTTTATTTTGCTATCTATTGTTAAAACGGTTAAAATAAACAAGAAAATTCAATATCAGTAACTTTTATTACTTTTTTTTTATTTCATGAGCTTTTCCTTAACAATTCCAATATTTCCAACAGTCTTTGAAGGCAGCATCTGTTTAAGCTCAAGCCTGGCACCTGTGTCGCCTGAGGTTTTACACCTCAACACTTCACTGAGGGTTGTGTGTAAACACAGTAATCTGGTGGTCTGATGGTTTGAGGTAGACCTCATTAAAATAGTTTTTAATTGACAGATGTCTTTTCACACATGCAGTACAGATACACACTCTCTCTCACACACACACAGCATGCCAAGCCCTGCAGTGTTGTCGTCCCCTCTGTCCCCGAGTATAGTGACAGAACAAGTTGCTGAACAGACAAGATCTAACACGATAGCACAGTTCAGAAATTGGCATTCATATAACCGGGGAGAGGCCGTGTGCATCTCAAGTATCTGTGACGCACAAGAGATGTGTAACCTTGACTTGAAATGATTTTGTGGACGGTACTGCAGGTTAATATCTGCCGTATCTACTATTTAGAGTGTTTTATTGCATGATTAACCTACATATTTAGTTAAAAACTGTCAGAAATATAAAATGTAGCTCTCCCGTAGGTGTGACAGTGTGTAAAAACCCCAATTTATGTGGCACATCCGTCATATTCAGTGCAAAAGAAACAGTTCGCAAGAGCTGTAGCTGTTCTGTGCCGAGATTAAGGTAGAGCATGCCAGTTTAATACAAAATCTTTGCATAGTTTGCAAGTTTGATGAGAAGATATACTTCTCTCATATATGAAGAATATAAAGCTAGCAGTGGATTAGCTATAGCTAACCGTGTAAAATGGCAAGCGGCTGTTTTTGTAAAACAAATTAAACATGATGTGTTGATGTGTGTGCTTCAGGAGGCACTGCAGGGAGAATTTTCCTTTATTGCAGTAGGTTTTAGCATTTAGCACAAGCAGCCTATTGGTGTTTTCATTTGTGGCCACTGGAGAGTAAAATTTATGGTGTTCTGCTGCTGAACATATTGCACCCATATTAGGCTACTCATATTCTGTGAATCAAGGCCTCAGGAGAATTTTCTTCGAATTGCGGCACTCAGAGTCGCTGCATCTGTTTCAGATTAATGCACGGATGCACAGGCCGGACTTGTGAAGAGACCATGATGACACCAAAAATGTGTCAGGCTTCTGAGCAGTGAGGCAAACTACCTCTTCAGTGGCATGAGCCCACTTTGAAATGTTAAAAAAAGATCTCACATATCCTCTCACATAGATGCCATCTGTGGTGCTGTACGTGTGGTTTCCTTCAGAGAGGCAAAATTGTTTTCCCAATCCAGAGATGGAGGTTAAATCTCTCCAGAGAGGAACGGTAATTTTTACCACGAAGCACTAAGGTGACACCATCTGGGACGGCGATGCTACTGCACGGTGCGCTCGGCCCCAATTAAATTTTGCCACCTACTGTACATGTGGAAACACACAACCACACACACAGCGAGAAGTCTCAGCAGTGCAGACACTATTTCTAGCACCTCCGTCGCTCCCTCGCTGTTTGATGGCAGCATTTGCTTCATTTAAGACGTCTATTTGATTGAGGAACATTACGTTTGACTTAATAACAAACAAGAACTTCTCAATGGTTCTGAATATATGATTAAAATCTATAAATCTGGGGCATGAGAAGATTCAGGACCCCCTTTCTGCTCTCCCTTACTCATTTTCATACCGTCTCTTAGTTACAGTTGCAGGCTCGAATGCCTCTATATGCCACATTTCCCACATTTAAAGTGTTACATGGGAGTCTTGCTCTGCAGCAGTTTGCACCAGCAGATGACTGGTAAGAAAACCATCTGTGATACCACTGCAGTGAGATCATGTTACTGTAAATCTCTTCCCCCGCAGGATGTGGTGACTACATCGCTGTCATTTGACATCTGTGGGGATTATTGATAATAAAAAACAATGGCAGTGTCTCCATCACCTTCTGTTATCATAGTAGAAAATCTTGAATGGATTTAACCCTTTTGTAGTGTTAGTGTTTGTAGTCCATAATAATGTTAATAAACATGTTAAAAAGACTTAAATTTACCTATTAACTAATTCTTATTAGAGCATTTTAGAGGTAATAATTCAGAAAAAGATGCTTCAGGCAATTTATAATTACTACAGTTCCAGTGAAGCTTACTGTTTTAGGGCACTGATGTCAGTTTGAACAATAAAGTTCATTGTAAAATACAACGTGAATGTGGTCAGCCAGTATCCATCTTACTCATGTAGGTCAAGGATCAGCACTGTGACAGGTATAGTGAGCCACACAGGATTAAACACCAACTATTCAGAGTTATCTTACCTTGAAGAATTAGTGCCACGAGACGGTAAGAAGCATCGACAGCTTGTGTGTGATTGTTGTCTTCAGCTCCACCCACTGAACAAACTGTATTTCTGAGCTGAGGCCACAGCAGTGTCAACGTTAGAAAGCTGGTTGGAGCCTCTAATGTATAAAATGGTTTATATATATACACATACATATCCATATATTAGATTATTATAAATATATTGTATTTGTTTTTATTTATTCCTATTTTCCTATTCATAGAATTGTATTATTATTGTTAAGATTTTTTTTATTTATTCAAAATATTTTTTTAAATTATTTTGACTGCCTGGAAGCATTTATTTATTTATCTATTTATTTATTATATTCTAAAATCATTTTTAAAAATTATTTTAACTGCCTGGAAGCATTTTTAAACATTGCTGTATTACTTTATTTATTTACTTATATTATCTTTAAAAATGTTTTATTATTATAATATTATTTATAAAATTTTGTATTTATTTATATTATTTATCATTTTTTAAATATTATATTATTATTTATCATTTTTTCATTCATCGCCTGGAAGCATTTTTAAACATTTTTATTTATTTATATTATTTATCATTTTTTAAATAATATATTATTATTTATCATTTTTTCATTCATCGCCTGGAAGCATTTTAAAAAAATGTTGTATTTCTTTCTTTATTTAAATATTTGTATTATGATTATATTATTATTTATTACATTTTATAATCATTTTTAAAAATTATTCTAACCACCTGGAAGCATTTTCAAACATTTGTATTTATTTATATTATTAATATTTGTATTATTATATTATTATTTATCATATTTTAATATACCACCTGGAAGCATTTTTAAACATTTTTATTTATTTATATTATTTAATATTTGTATTATTATATTATTATTTATCATATTTTAATATGGAAGCATTTTTAAAAAAAATGTTGTATTACTTTATTATTTTAATATTTTTATTATGATCATATTATTATTTATTACATTTAAAAACTATTTCTTTTTGCCTGCGGGCATGTTGACGTCAGTCATTGCGACATGACGTAGGCGGAAGTACTCCATCGTCAGCTCGTAAAAGGAAGGACAGCAGCTGCGGGAGGAGGACGGGGTGTTTCTGAGCGGCGGAGAGGTGAGTTAACCAACACAGACAGGCTTTGTATTCATTTATATCTTATAATGTCGACCTGTTGTTGAACTGTTCTGCCTTTTATACGCTAAGTCCTCCCTCCACTGAAAACAGACGACAGCAAACATGCAGCTAACTAGCTTACTCATCAAATGATGCTGCAGATCTATCACCTGTCCTCTTGTCCTCTTGTCCTCTGACCGTCTTTCCCTCGATGTAAATCCATATTTCACTTATAAATCGACTAATGTTTGTTTTTAATAAGAAGTCCTTGTTTTTGCTCCATTTCCTGGTGTGCCAGTGTGAGTATGTATGGAGGACTATTAATGACCTAAAAACATTTAATTGTCTTCTGTAAGAAAAAAAATGAATAAGATCTGGCAGATTAGTCGATATTAAATATAATTGTTAGTTGCAGTGGCACTATAATAATATAGTTGAAAAATAGAGTGATTTAGAGCTTTAACAATTAAGTCTCTTATTTGATTTATTCATGATTTTATTTGATAATCATTTTTTCCAATTTTTGCTGCTTCTAGCGTCTCAAAATCTGAGAATTTGCTGCTTTTCTGCATTTTTTTAATATAGTTTTGATGTGAATTCTTTAAGATTTTAGACTCTGATTTATTTCCTCTTTTATTAAATCTGCAGATTGTTTTCTGGATTAGCTAAATAATTACTTTATTCTAAAAAAAATCTAAGAAATTTGTGGAAAAATGTCCATTATATACTCACAGAGCTCAAATAGCTCAACCAACAGTCTAAAACCCAAAGATGCTTTGTTCGACTGACCATCGAAGCTCACTGTTCGGAAATTAATATGTTGGGGAAAAAACTACAACCGATCGATTAATCAATTAGCTGGTCATCAGAAAGGTCTGCAACCATTCTAATAATCGATTAAGACATTTTTTTTTTCAGTTTCAGCCTCTTAAATGTGAGAATTTCTTTATTTTCTTTAGTTTGTGGGTCTTAAAATGTAACATCTTTTAGCAAAATACATTTGCATACTCCTGAAAAGGTAGTATCTATGAAGAAATAGTCAGTTATATCCTGCTTCTGTGCAGTTATGAGGAAGTTGTGTGATTAACTGGCAGGCTTATTGAATGTTGCATCAGTCTATGAGGAAGAAGACGAACCTTAAAGAACAGGGGGAACTTCTGGCTTGTTGTCAGTTGTAATAGACACTTGTTCCTAATCTCTCACTGACGTCTGAGTGCAGTCTGCGTCTGACATGTTTAGAAATGAAACAAAGCTTCACCAACAGGGGTGTTATGATGTGGAAACAATGCCTGAAGGTCACATTTTCTGTCTGTCGCCTAAAGAAAAGGTCAAACCGGTTCTTGGAAAGACATTTGAGATGACTAAATATTTTGCATTGAGACAGGAACCCTGAGTCACAATGGCTACAGTGCTCACTATTGATTGGACGTCTTCTCATAGTCTATTGTCGGCTGCTCATCTGGTCGATGCAGGGTGTGTAGAATAATGAGAAAATCCACAACAATAGAGGAAAAGTTATCTGCAGCAAAGTCGACTCAAAACACATTTTATGTGGTGCGTATGATGGAGAGAGCAAGCACTTGTTAGCACTTCTGAAGCAGTGACTAATGTTTCATTGTTTTGTTTTTCGTCTTATAAATTGCTAAAATGACTCACAGCTGTCTGAATTTGTTGTTGTTATTATAAAATTGTATTTCCTTTGTTTAATAATCAGAGGTTACGCTCATCACAGGTTGTGACTCATCTCATATTTTGATCGGTTTAGTTGGTAGACGATGACCTGAACATGACTCCGGTTTGCTGTGAGAAATAGATATTGAGCTCTTTGTACTCTCATTCTTCAGATGTAATGCATAACAGTGGATTCATGCTACTTAATGCATTTAACATAAATTTGATTATTCTGCACATTTGCTGTATCATTACCCAGGATGTATATCTTGATATTGATAATGTGACTGATTTCGACTCATCTCTAAAGACTACTGTCCCATAACGCAGAGAAATAGTTTCAGGTTTTAACTGTTAATTATTTTCATTGTTGATTAATCTGCTGATTATTTTCTCGACTAATCGTTTGGTCTGTAATTCCCTTAAGCCCAAAGAAATCTCTTCAAACAGCTTCTTTTATCCTCAACAGTTCAGTTTCAGTTACAGAGAAGCAGCAAATCCTCACAGCTGAGAAGCTGGAACCTGGTTTGACAGTTTTGTCTAAAAATCTTACAGTGTAGTTGATTAATCATACGGCACATCACAAGAGTGTCCTCGAGTCCACGGTGACATCTGTACAGTCCTCAGCCCAAATATTTTCAGTTTAAAACAATATAAAACCCCTTATAGCAGAGACTTTTCTGTTTTGCTAAAATAAGAAAAAGTCTAAAGCGATTTATCAAATGTTAAAGTACTTGGTGACTAATGTTCTGTCTGTTTTCGTCTAATAGTTTCAGCTTTAAATCAATTCTCAAAAAACTGCTGTTTCATTTTGTATCAGTCGACTGAATTAAATGATTGTGTTTTTGTTTCAGCTCGACATTTTGGATATAAAAGATTATTATATTTCAACATGTCCAGTCGAGGAGTTTGTTTGTCGCATTAGACTTTACATCATGATGTCTGTTCATATTGTGAATTTGTTTTGTGTATTTTAGCAAATTAAACACAAAGTTCCTCTTTCTGGAGATCAACTTTGTGAAAACCCAATAGCCATAAATCAGTGCTGCAAAATCTCAGTCTCATATCACTCGTGATACCCTCATAAGCACATGCACTGTACTGTGTGTGTGTATAAATAATGTTTCAAGTGCTGTTGGTCCTGTTCAGGTTACTGCCTCAGTGAGTAACAGTCAGCCTGTGAGGGTCAGCTGAATAGCATCACTGTTACAAACCTGACTCACCTTTTTCTCCGTCCCTCCTGTTTCCTTTGGTTTTTCTCTCTGCATTCCTGTTCCTTCCTTTCCTGAATTCCCGCTCACAACTTCATCTTCTCCGTCTCTCCCGCTCTCTGATTATAGCAACACAACAACAGCGACGATGGATCGTATCAGGTCTGCGTTTAACAGCATGGTGAGTGTTTATTTCTCTTATGTAGAGTTTATATCTTACAATATAAATTGCTTGTTTTCTTCACACATCTGTACAAAAACCCAATGTCAATCAGTTTACTGTGGCATATGACAAAGAAAAGCATTGAATCCTCACATTTGAGACATTTGTTTGGTATGTGTGCTTAAAAAAGTGACTAAAATGAAAAGTATCGAAATATAGGTTGACAAACTACATGTACTGTTAATTATTATTTTGTATCTCGAGTGAACTTTGTTAAGTTGCTGTGCTCCTCTTTGCTCTATTAGACATTTGCTTCCTCTTCGTCCCATGCAGCTGTGGGATCAGGAGCACATTGCTCTCATAGTTTCTCCTCTTATCTTCCTCCCTCTAGATAAAGAACGAGCGGTACAGCAGGTTCACTCTGCAGCCGGCAGAGGACGGAGAGAGACACGTCGAGGTCAAACTGTCCGACGATGGCACAGATGACGCCACGGAGGCCGCGGGTCAGGCGGGGGGGTCTCCGAGCTTCAGGCCAGCACTTCCACATCAAAACCGGCGTAACCTTTGCTACCTGATTCTGGGAACTCTGCTGATATTTGTCACAGGTAGGACACGCTTATGAAGATGTGTTTCTTACATCAGTACGCCCCTCTTTCATTTAAATTTGCCAATCGGGACAAGAAAAAACTGCCGGGCAGACTCTGTGCGCCCTGCTTCAAAAATAATTGGCTGTGAACTGTCCACCATTTCTGAGTTATTCCACATCCACATTCTGCGGAAAGGATGTGAAATTTTAAAGAAGTCCTCTCGTCCAGCCAAACCACTCTGCAGCCATCTCCCCTCAGGGAAAAAAAGACTCTGCAGTAATAAGACCAGAACAATTTGCTTCCACAAAGCAGCCACCCAGAGGCGATTCACAGCCTAATTGCTTTACTGGTTATATAAAGAAGCATGTGACTGCATTAATCTTATTTATTGTACTGTGCGTGTTTTTTGTCAACACACATTTCAAATCAACTGTATGAGTTGATTTATGGCAATAAATAATTGACTCTTGAATCTCATTTTCTAGATTAGTTAAGTCTATAAAATGTTAGGATGCTTCGATTGATCGGCTGATATTTGTTTGGTCTATCTAAAGGCCGATCAGAAGAGCAGTTCAGGGAAACAGACGAGACAGTAATAACCTACGAGACCTACGAGCAGCTAAAATGCCACAGTGTGCTTCAGGGCTCGAGACTAATGTTGTACGTCATCCCCCAATTCCTGTGTCCCATTTTCATTTTGTTTTAAACCTTTTGTCTTTTAATCAGTTCAAGCAAATATAATTCTTTATTCCCTTAAAGGTGCAGTATGTAAGAATCTGCCATCTTGAATACATACCCCACTCAAATAGCGGCAGCATATCATCAGAGCAGCTACTAACTGCTGCTGACTGTATTCTTTTAATACATCCATGACGTGTTAGCTCAGTTAGCCCTGCAGCTAGCTGTACTAGCAGGAGAGTGTTTGTGTGGGAGTATTTAAAATCCCAGGAAATCAGGGCAAGGTTTTAAGGACTGCTGGGATGTGGTCCACTACTTTGCTATGTGTAGAGTTAAAAAGCTGTTCTTAAGTCTTCACACTAATTTAAACCAGTTATGTTGTCTCTGCATTGTTTCTCCTCCAGGCTACCTGATTGGCTACGTCAGCCACCGTAAACCTCAGACGACGCCGACGAACTGTGACGCTGGAGTTGAGCTGGAAGCGGAAAATCAGCAGGACGGGACTCAAGCTGTTGTAGCACCAGTTTCTGAAGTTCAGCTCGACTGGAAGGACATCACCAAACTCCTGAAGCAGAAACTCACCAGCCAGGCCTTTGAAAGAACTCTGAGGTACGCTGTTCATGTTCACGCTCAAACACAACACGCCTTACCATACAAATACCCGACAATCAAACAAACCTACTGCCGCTTCGTTAATAAGTAAATGATTCCAGTTAAGAAGAATAAAACAAGTCCTTCCAAACTAAATCCTTTGTTAAAATATCAATAAATTATACCAGACAGGTAGAATTTTAGTCTAAGTAGCCTTCAGCTTTTCTGAGAGGGAAAGAAACAATAAATATGAATAAACTAGAGGAGAGGGAACAATTTGTTTTTAGAGTATTACGCTGCAGACAGTCAGAATACAAATGAAACAGGGGAAGGTTACAGTGAGTGCGATTATGTAAGGGATTATACCCAACACGTTCTGTGACTGTAAAGCTGACCCAAAGAACCACACAGAGATGAGCAGAGATTGAAATAACATTTTCTGGGTACTCGCTTAACAACTTCTATTTTCTTTTTATATAATAACTTTACACAAGTAACTCCATGTGTCAGCTATCACTTAAATCTGTTTCTGTAGGTCTCTGGTTAGATCTCTATTCATACGAGGGTTTATGCAGTCACTGAACTTAAGTGCTGCTGACCAATGAAAGATTGTCATAGCTGATACTATCCAACTGTTTCCTCTGTCTGACTCACAGTTTTTATTTATCAGTCACACTAGAGTACCCACTGATGTTTAAGATCTTGTTCGAGTGTGATTTGACTCATTTCTTCCTGCAAAATGGAACAACTTTGATTAGAAAGCCCCCTCATCATTCTCGTCATTTTGAAAGAATGTTTCTCCTTACGTACTTCATCTTAAGCTTGATATTTGTTCGTAACAGAGCTTGTGAGTCATCAGTGGAGCTCTTTTCTTTTGAAGTCTTTTGAACTGTTTTGTGAAACATAACTTTTTCTCTGCAGGGATTTCGATCTGCCCCGACGCTCTGCAGGAAGTGAGGAAGATATTAGTCTGGGGAACCGCATCTATGATGAATTCAGGAAACAAGAGATGAATCCCTGGACTGACATCCACTACGTTCAGCTGCAGATGCCAAACAGGTTGATATGACACCTTTTTTTTTTTTTTTTTACTTCACTTGATAAATGAATGGATTCAGATTATTTTACAAATCAAATCCTCTGAAGCAAAAGAAACGTTTCTCAAAAGTATCGTACCAAAGACACTCTTAGAAATGATCATAGATGAACGAGCAGCTCCTGAACACTCGTAGGAGACTGAGAACATTCAAGTTTTTGGCTATACGTTTATAATGATCGCTGTTACTCCTTCCAGTTTCTGACACCGTAGTCTTCCTATACATTTTCTTGCCTTGTCCTCTGGATGAAATGCCACCTAATGTTACATTTTTAGGTTCCATATGTTATCTTTTCTTTTTACGTATGGTGAAGATCTTACTTTCTTAAAACTTGACTTATAAAAGGCAGCAAGCTAAAAAGGTGCTTACTTTACATTAAGATTTGTTTTCTTACTGAACAGTTGACAATATTAAAAAGAAAAAAGGATGATATTCTAACAAGCTTTTGTACTCTTGTTGACAGCGAGCGTCCAAATCAGGTCCTTTTTGGTTCAGATGTCTTCAAGCCGACAGGTTATCTAGCCTACAGTGCACCTGGGAAAGTTGAGGTGAGTTGACACAGCCACACTTTACATTTAAGGTCAAAATAAACAGTGATTTGCTGTTTTTAGCTGTGTTGAATGTAGCGGCCCGTCTGACTTGTGCTTGTGTTCGTAGGGGAAGCTGGTGTACGGTAACTACGGCCGTCAGGAGGACCTGGATGTTCTGCAGAAGAAGAACGTCGAGCTGAAAGGCAGCGTGATGCTGCTGCGAACTGGAAAGATCAGTTTTGCAGAGCAGGTATGTGCTGACCTCTCTTCATATACCTCAGATTACTTCTCTTTTTTGTTTTTTTTTAGTTTTTCAGGAACTTAAAGTCTTGTTTTCATGTTTCTGATCACGTCTCTTCAGGTGGATAATGCTGCCACGAAGGGCGCCTCTGCTGTTCTCATCTACCCCGACGTTGAAGATTACAAGTATCTAGCGAACACGCCGCTCTACGGACACGTACGTTTATATACACAACTCTTCACATACGAGGAAGCGTGTTGTAAAAGTAGCCAATAATGATGAAATTGTTTCTTTACTTTTGTTTTCGTGTCCACGTTCAGGTCCATCTGGGTTCAGGTGACCCTTACACTCCCGGGTTCCCTTCCTTCAACCACACCCAGTTTCCCCCAACTCAGTCGTCTGGCCTCCCTAAAATCCCAGCACAGACCATCACCGCCAACACGGCTTCAACTCTTCTACAGTAAGATACACACACACACTGTTGAACAGATGGGACATACATCATACATACAACATATATTTCACACCTTTATTGGAGCCGCAGTGTGACTTTGTAGGTTTACTAAGTAATTCAGTAGAAGTTTCTGGACATACTTGACTGTGAACATGTGACATAAATTCATCAAAACTCATATTTATGGTAAAGCCTACTATAGTCATCTACTAAATACAAGATCTATATATTTTTTATTTTATTTCCCAGCATTTCGTATTATATTTATGTATTTATAATCTGGACTTTGGTTGAGTAACAATTGTTTTTTGTTTAAAAAATGTTGTTTTTCTGTCGTAATGACGTTTTGTATATGAATGAAATACTTTTTTTTTTGTTGTTATAATTGTGTCATTCATATAATTGTCCAACCTGCATGGCCTTAAAAGACACCGTGAATTCATATAAACCAGGACCAGAGTGCAGCTCACACATTTTCAAACAGAAATAGAAAAGCAGTACAACGTGATTTATAAATGACTTAAAAAACAAATTACGACGTTGTACTGAAAATAACTGAATAAATAAAAATTAAATAAATTATCTTGCCTTCTTTTCCAGGCTTTTAATAGCAAAATTAAACGCATCCAAATTAAACAGACGTTCCATTTTTTGCTCATGGGAGCACCAGAACATTTCAGGGTTTTGCAGAGACGTTTCATGAAACATTAACTCTTTTAAATCGTCGTAATTTGTACAGTTAAAAAAAGAAATGACTCCCCTTCGTCTTTCCCAAATCACACAGTCTGTTTTTCTTCTGAATATTCTTGAGGAAGAGTTGCAGATTTCTTTAACATTTAGATAAACTCTTGTTTAATGTGCGCACATGTCCTTCATTTTTGTTTTTAGCAGAGTAAGACTCGACTTTGGTCACAGCACTGTCTCCTGTAAAGTTGACTCATTCTGTTAACAAAATTCACTGGTTAAATGTGTAAACTCACCAGTCGCCGTCCTCTCTCTGTCCTCCAGGAAAATCGGCGGTCCTGAATCAGATGAGAGTTTTAAAGGCGGCTTCAGGTCGCTGACGTACAGACTGGGAGGCATCGAGAACGTCACTGTGGAGGTGAACAACGTGCTGGTCAACAAGGAGATCCACAACGTGTTCGGAGTCATCAAAGGATTCACTGATCCTGGTAGAGCTCATCTGTCTTCTCTTCTATAATAGGATTCTTCATTGTACAGCTAGATATTAACAATGTTTCTGGTGTCTGGATGTGGGTATACAGATCGTTACGTTGTACTGGGAGCTCAGAGAGACGCCTGGGGGAAAGGCTACGCCAAGGCGACTGTTGGTACCTCTGTTCTGTTGGAGCTGGCCAAGGCTGTTAAAGAGATGGTGGAGAAAGGTAACAAATATCAGACTGTTCATACTAACAAAACAGAAGGGATTAACAAGGACGTGCCAAAGTATCTGAGGCATTCTCTTTACTTAATGATCTTTATTGTTCAAAAGTGTCTTCCAACATTTATCTTAAGGAAAAACTCAGAAGTATCTTCTACATCTCTTCTTCAAAACCTCTTTTATCTCATGCCTTTTTCTTAACTGATGGTATTTGTTTTTAAATATTTAAATGATTTTATCCTGCTTAGCACTGAATCACTGTCCAGAGAAACAAACAGTAGAGGGGTTATGAACTTAAGATATTTTTAAACAAAACAAGGACTGTGGATTTTATCCTACATCACTGAGATTTGAAGTATGTTAGAAAGAGATCATTTAATGGCCTTTCTTCATGCTGATTTTACTCTCAACAGTCTCTACTGTGACAGTGATGTAGGTGTAGGGCACTTTCTATTTTTGCTTACATTAGTGTATTTCTTTTTGTCAGATGGGTTCAGGCCCAGGAGAAGTCTGGTGTTTGCCAGCTGGAGTGCTGGAGAGTATGGAAGCGTTGGCGCCACCGAGTGGTTGGAGGTACAAACTTAATTCCTTTGGACTTGGATTTAGAATAGTAAGAAAATCAATCTTTTCTTTTTCTACTTCCCTTTAACATGTTTTTGTTCATTTTTAGGGCCACATGTCCTCTATTGACAGAAGTGTCATCACCTACATCAGCCTGGATGGATTGGTCATGGGTCAGTACAGTTCACACCTTCAGTTTTTCTCAAGACTCGGATGTTTTTCAGTGATTGTCAATTGACTGAATTTATCTCCTCACAAGGTCGTGGGAGCTTTATGGCCTCAGGGAGTCCGTTGCTCTACAGCCTCCTTGAGAACACCATGAAGGAGGTAACGACACAAACAACAACAGCACAGTTAATGTTGAACCAGTTCTGCACAAACCAGCAGAGTTTTTATTGATTTGTCTCGACCACACAGGTGCAGAGTCCTCTTGGTTCTGGGACTGTGTACGACATGATGGGAAAAATTAACTGGCAGAAAAATGCGTAAGTAGATGAGCAGTTTGTGCTGCCATGTTTTGTCCAGGAAGCTAAAGTTGAATATTGTAAATGTATTAATCCTGTTGATGAAGGCTATTAGTCATCCAGCTCATGGTAATTCTAAGTGCTGTATCGTAGGCGACTGGACTTGTTTCAGTTTCTTGAAGACGTTTCACCTCTCATCCAAGAGGCTTCTTCAGTTCTAACTAACCGGAGGGGAGTTGCAGGCTTTAAACCCTGCGTGGGAGTTTCCTTACAGAGTCGTTAAGGGCATATCGTTTTCTCATAATAAAAGATTATAGAATACAGAAACCACTGAGAGCAACCAAAGGCCATGGAAAACATCCTGAGCTTTGTCTTAAACGTGTCAGTGGAGGGGGAGCACCTGATTGAAAATGATTTCAGAGCTTTGGAGCTGCCCTTACCCTCTAGCTTTGATCGAGAAGAAACATTTGTTCTACGGATGTAAGAGGCCTACAGATGAAGTAGGGAGAGAAGTCCTGAAATGTACGGGGTTGCCAGCCCGTTTATGGCTTTAAAAAAACAACTAAAAGTACCTTAAAATCTTAACATTGTGCTGGAGTATTGTTGCCAGACTTTTTGTTGCTGATATTCATATTCAATAACTTCACGTCCCGTGTGTGCAGACTGAGGCCGATGTCAATGGACGACCCTTCCTATCCCTTCCTGGCTTTCTCTGGGATTCCCTCCATCTCTTTCCACTTCATATCGCCCAACGTGAGTCCTGACACAAAAGACGACATTCACTGATAATATTCACCGCAACGAGTAAAAATGGGAATGTTACCATGTAGGTAGACATATTCAGATTAAGATAATAGTTTTAGTAAAGAAAAATAAAATAGCTTTAAGGTCCCTACAAGACCAGTTAATATAAAGATAATGAAAGAAGAAATTATGTTAAAACCTCTCTCAGATTACGACCATGAGATTGCATTTAAACTGATCATAGAACAGCTGGTAAATAAACATAATCGTTTGTTTTTCTGACCCCTTGTCTTTTATGACTCTAGACTGAGGCCTACACTTACTACGGCACCAACCTGGACAGCATGGATCACCTCAACTACCAAACCAACCATCACACCAGTGAGGTGACGGCGGTGGCGGCGCATTTCGCCGGCCAGATGGCTCTGCGACTGATCCACGACCACCTGCTCAACCTGGACGTGAGTCGATACAGCAGCGTCATCACCAAGGCCGTGGTGCGAGTCTACAAACGAATCAACCAGCTCACACAGGTCAGTCTCGTGCCTTTTTATGCTCTCGTTGAGTAAACTTGTTTTTTTTAATTCATGTTGATTGTTGGACATTTTGTTCTGCAGTCTGGTCAGCTGAAGGGAGTGAGTCCTAATTGGCTGAACAGAGCACGCGGCTCCTTCCAGCGAGCTGCCGACGCCCTCAACCTCGCCATCACCAACACCGACTTAAATGACAAGGAGGCCTGTCGGATCCTCAACGACAGGATCCTGAAGGTGAGACTTTCACACCTCCTTACCTGCATATTTGAAATGTTTTCAGTTCTTAAAAGCAGGGTTGATAACAGCGCTACCTCGTGAATTTATTAAAAGTTACAATAAGCTTACCAAAACCAACCAACCTGGCACGGTTGACACTCCTTTTCCTGTAAAACTTCAGCAAAGCTAAAGACGCTAATTCATTGTTAAACACCTTTATATTTCCAAAAAAGTCTTCACAATAAAAGTCCCTCATTATTTAGTTATATAAAAGCTTTTACTATGAAGCAGCAAATGCAGGAAAACGTGGGAGACTTTCAAAAAAGCCGTTGAATTTCGACACAGATGTATTAAAGTCTTCTGTTTATCATCCTAGGTGGAGCACACCCTCCTCTCTCCCTACGTGTCCCCCGTTGAGACCCCCTTCCGTCACCTCCTGCTGGGCCGAGGCTCCCACACGCTGGCATCCATCGCCGAGACCACCGACATGAAGCAGCTCCACACCCAGCTGGCCCTGGCCACCTGGAGCCTGCAGGGATGTGCCAACGCCATGGTGGGAGACATCTGGGACATCGATTAAGAAATCTAGAGAAGGGAAGTTGGGGGAGGTGTGAGCGTTGGTGTCCTGTGTGTGTTTGTGTGTTCGTCGTTGAAATGAAACGTGAGGTAGAGCAGAGGCAGGAGCTCCAATATCAGCACTTAAGCACAAGCTGTCAATCAGAGGTCTAAGCCCCGCCCTAATTTGGGGGAGGTCTTTATCCCATAAAGATCCAGGAGGAGGTCGAAAAAATAAAACGCATTCTTGTGAAATGAATACTTGAAAAAAAAAATGAAGCTACTACTGACTAATCTGCGTCCTCGCCAACACGTCGGACCAACCGAAGCCTTTCGCTGTGACCTCTCGCCATCGAAACACTGAGAAACCTTATTTATACTTCAGTTTTTTATCAGTGGCAGTGCCCACTATAAAGTTATTGTTTGTCTTTTTATACAACGTTATCGGAAGCAGTGCCTTCCATAATTATGACGGTTATACTGTCTGATCTTACGGCAGCATCTGCTACACAAATGACTCCTCCTCAACTGTTGCTGACAAAATGGAGCCCCTGATAAGGTGAGAGTTTAACCTTTCACAGCCTTCGTTTCTTCCTTTTTTTATGTGGAGATCGATTCCAGTCGAGATGGTGCACATCAGTGGCGCTTCACCCGGTCTTCAAAATGGATGTTTTGAAATCATAAAAAGGGAGAAATGAAGGTTAGAGAAGAGTTTTTCCTGATCTAGTGTCAGTTAGGCCTGTCATGATACTACTTTTTTGTTGGACGAAATATAAATTGCAACAAAAGATATTGTTTTATGCTACTGATATTGTAATGATGCAAGTAAGCCCTCTCAAAGAGCAATGAATTTTTGATTCTGATGACGAAACTAAAACAATAAATAAAATGAGCTATCGTAACATATTTATTGTGACAGGCCTGGTGTCGGTCAGTCTTTAAATTAGTTTAAAAACAAAGCTAGGAGCGCAGAGCAAACTGATATTTCTATCATAAACTACAAACCCGGTCTTGATTTAGTCTGTGCTTGACGGCAGGATTAACGCTAAATTAAATAAACAAAAAAAAGCTCAAAGAACATCCAAAAATATACCAAATTATTATCAAACCCCCACCCATATTTTTCGCGCAACAACTAAGCTGATTGGCTCCATAATTTGCGAGAAAGCCATTTATGTTGCACAGTCTACTTTGGAGATAAAGTTATCGGGAGCAGTGCCTTCCATAATTTAAAAACCCCATTATCGGGAGCAGTGCCTTCCATAATGACAAGCAGTGATGGTAGTTTTTACCTACCAGTGCGTGTGTGTGTGTATGTGTGTGTGATTTACATGTGTATTTATCGGGAGCAGTGTCTCTCATATTTCACTTTGAAGGGTGGAACAACTTATCGGGAACAGTGTTTCCCAGAGTTTTATACTTATTTATTTGTTTTTTGTGTCTTTATTTTTGGATTATACTGTGTTTGTGTGTCTGTGTGTTCAGCTCAAATTTCTGTATCATGTTCTGAACTTGAGAATCAGTAGCATCTGTCAGGCTCACACTGCAGGAGTTTCGAGGCCGATTTAAGCCTGATTGGTCCCTCCCGACAGGCAGAGGAGAAATCTGGTGTGGATGCTTGGTCGGTACCAAAATTAGTCAAAGGTTATCTGGTATTTAGGGTTCAAAATCTGGACGGTTATATCAGTATTTTTTAGAGGGACCACAATAACCGTTAAGAAAGACATCCCGGGAGAAGCTCACATCCTAGCCCTTTAGGCTAACGTTAGCTAGCGTTCTACTGTGGACGGATATTAAAACTGACAGCTGAATTCTCACCTCCACTTCTCGCTGAATCCAGACTCGTTTCTTCTACTTTTGCTTTTTCTCACTGCAAAGTGTTAATGTTGCAACAGCACGTTTATGCGTAAGTCTCCGCCTGTTTACATCTGCTTCCCCATAAGATCACGCGAAGTGTTGCGTCGCTGTGTGTGTGATGTGCAACGCAGTTTTAAAACTCCTGTCGTGTGAGCCCGGCCTTAGATTCCTGTGGCCAGATGCGTATAACTTTTGCGTAGATTCCCAACTAAAACTGTGTGTGTACGCTCAACGACAGAAACATGCGTTCTTTTCCTCACGTTTATAAAGCTGTGTGTTCGTCTGATTTCTGTTTTATTAATCTCAATCATTCTGAAAATGGGTGCACGTCACAAGCTTCATTTCCACTCCCACAATTATGCATACATGGATGTAGAAGAGCTTAAACCAGCAGTCGTTTAGATTGCTTCCCTATAAACTTTGCTTTCACTATCGCTATTCTGTCTGTTACCGCGCATAAAATCTCCCGGGAAAATGAAGGCTGACTGGTGATGATGTGACGCTAGCAGCATGGCACCTTTTCTGTCTATGTTCAAATCTCCATTTTAGACGAAAAGAATAAATGAAGTCATGTTTTGTTTTGTTTTGTTGTTAATAATAATACCACTTGGACAAAGCTACAGCTGTAGGCCTGAGATAACGTTCTCAGATGTCGACACATTCAGTGCACCGTCATCGAGGAGTAAGAAAACAGAACATATTTACATTTGGGAAGCTTAAATCAGAGTGTTTTGACTTTGTTTTTCACCAAAAAATACTCGATTTATCAAAATAGTTCGCAGTTAACTTAACGCTTGACAACTTATTGATTAGGTGTCGCCGCTCTATTCTTAAGTAGTTTCAAAGTTTATCAACGTGCCTCTTAATGACATTAAAACTGAAGGCTGAGACTGCAAGATAATGACTCAGTCGGTGAAATTGGCAAAAAACCTAAACGATGTTTTTACTCCAAGGTTACAGGTCTCGGCTTATACTTCACATCTACAACATTTTATCCCTAAATACCAGTTTATGTGTGAGAGAAAAGGCAAAAGTGTTTTTTTTTGTGTGTGTGTGTGTACACATCGTTTAAACATCCGGCCCCCTGGTGTGTCTGGTTGTTACCGTCAAACCTCTCTGGTGTTTCTTTGTGTCAGTGACTCTACAGATGCTTCAACTACATATAAAACAACTCCACAAGCCACAACAACTCTTTGCATGTAACATCATATCCCTCTTCACTGCATGTTACTGTATTGCTTTACTGAGATGTAGCAGACTCGGACCATGTTACAAATGTTCAAATTAGAGTTTAACAAATGTTTTTTTTAGACTCGAAGTAATATTTTTGCTGGTAAAATTATATTTATTTGACCATTTTCTGTCAAGATAAATCAGTTAAGTGGTGTTCACATGACATTCTCAGGCGTCTGAACATGAAAGATCAGAAAAATTATATTAAACTGATTACAAATGAGTGGATTTGTGCCCAGAATGCATTGAATATGGATACAATTGTTCAATAACAAACGAATAGAAAGTCTGTCGACCAAATTGCAACCATTCCATGATCCATATTATGGAAATCATTTGTTTCCTCGTGTCACTTCTGGTGAGTTTGATGCTGTTATATCCTGTTTTCCTACGTCTGTCGCAAGAATTCAAAATAAGGATGCGTAATCCTGAGGAGGGGAGGAAATGTGTTTTCCGCTCACTGTGTAACTAACTTACTGTACGGTATGCTGAAATGCGGTGTTTGAAGACCTCTTCAGTATGATTTCTGTATGTTACAAACATCTTGGAGTTTTGTTTCTGTGATGTTCAGCTGGAAAATGTAATAAACCCTTTTGGCTTATAGCATCCAGTAAATCTGTGTCTGAGTTTTAGTTTCTAACATGGTAAAAACAGGAAATCAGAGGATACAGGGGTTGTTTAGGCAGCTCTACCTCTTTTTTATGACTCTTTTTTATCTTTCATCAGATGCCTTCCTCCATCCTTCCTTTGTAAAAGTGTTCAGATAACAGAGAAGCTTGTGAGAAAGTGGTTTAGCCCTCAGCCAAATGTTTCAGCAAAGCCACTTCTTTGTTCAAGCAACATATTTTTATCCTTCCGATGGTGTGCTTTTCAGATTAAAAGCACCATTTGCGCCCAGCTATGCCTTTTAACCATGCAAATAGTGAGACAAGCCTGACATTTGTTGTCATGTTTCCAAGTTTTCCACCAGAGATATTGTAGTTTTGTTTTAATCCACCAGTGCTGGGTTCAGTCACCTCCTGCATTAAAGCTAAACTAAACAAAATAAAACCCAGTTTGCCCGCTCCAGGCTATCTGTTATTAGTGTTTCACAAATATCAGACACACTATTTGAATAAACTTACAAAAAATAAACTTTAACTGACAACGTGTTTGCAGTTATCAGCATTAAATGGCTGATGTAGTGTTGAAAATGTGTATTTTGGTAAATATGGCTGATTTTTGAGGAACAACACAACACTTTATAATAACCACCGTTAATAAAATGTGATTTTATAGTTAATGTTTGTTTAGTAAAGAGTGATTTAACTGTTTTGATTTTAACTCTTGTTTGAAAAATGACAAATTTACCTTACCTTGAAATAAAATAAATATATTGAAAATTGTATTGTTTTATAAAGTGAAATGTGAAAATATTTATATAGAAACATTTTATTAACTGAATAAACAAACTGACCTTAAAGTACAACACAATTTCATACTGTTTTACTTTGTTTACATGTGGCGGACCCTGCCACCTTTCCAGCCTTTAACAGTGTTGAGCAAGTTATTTTCCTCTGAGAACAGCTTGTTTATTCAGTTATGGAAAAAATAAACATTTCATACTTTGTATTATTACCTTATTTATATTGTAAATATTAAAATTCTGTGTTTGTGTTTCTTCTCCAAAACTACATAATGCCCCTTTAAAACATTTCATTAAAGGTGTACTATGTACTTTTTGGGAAGACATTTTAATCAGAAGACAAAAATGTTTATTGATTGATTTTTGATGATTAGTTTGATGATTAAACCGAACAAACAAACTGACCTTAAAGGACAACAATTTCATACTGTTTTACTTACTTGTATACTGTTTATATGTGGCGGACCCTGCCACCATTCCAGCTTCTAACAGTGTTGTGCAAGTTATTTTCCTCTGAGAACAGCTTGTTTATTCAGTTATGGGGGAGAAAAAAAGGTATTATAACCTCATTTATATTGTAAATATTAAAATTCTGTGTTTGTGTTTCTTCTCCAAAACTACATAATGCCCCTTTAAAACATTTCATTAAAGGTGTACTATGTACTTTTTGGGAAGACGTTTTAATCAGAAGACAAAAATGTTTATTGATTGATTTTTGATGATTAGTTTGATGATTAAACCGAACAAACAAACTGACCTTAAAGGACAACAATTTCATACTGTTTATATGTGGCGGACCCTGCCACCTTCCCAGCTTCTAACAGTGTTGTGCAAGTTATTTTCCTCTGAGCACAGCTTGTTTATTCAGTTATGGGGGAGAAAAAAAAGGTATTATAACCTCATTTATATTGTAAATATAAAAATTCTGAGTTTCTTCTCCAAATCTACATAATGCCCCTTTAAAACATTTCATTAAAGGTGTACTATGTAGAAGACATTTTAATCAGAAGACAAAAATGTTTATTGATTGATTTTTGATGATTAAACCGAACAAACAAACAATTTCATACTGTTTTACTTACTTGTATACTGTTTATATGTGGCGGACCCTGCCACCTTCCCAGCTTCTAACAGTGGTGTGCAAGTTATTTTCCTCTGGGAACAGCTTGTTTATTCAGTTATGGGGGAGAAAAAAAAGGTATTATAACCTCATTTATGTTGTAAATATTAAATTTCTTCTCCAAATCTACATAGTGGATAAACATGTGCTTTTATTTTGAAAGCCTGGAGCTCCAAACAGGAAGTGTAGCTATAACGGTTATTCCGCTGCTACATCTGCGCGTGAGGTTACGCACAGTGACGCTCGTAAATCCCGGCAGCGTCTCAGGAGGGTCCCGGGATTTACGGTGGGAACGGAGAGAGAGACAGATAACGGACCGGACCGGCTGGATTTAACCGAACACCGAGGAACAGGTTCGGCTTCGGCGGCGGACGGGAGGAAGAAGAAGAAGGGGGGGACCGCTCTCCCGCTAAGAGCCCCGTCTTCACAGGTCGGTACTCCGGGGAGGTTAATCTAATGGCAGCCCTGGTTCTCCATCAGGAAGACGAGACGTGTCGCTACAAAACAAACCGCAATAAATCAATAAATCAATCAATCGATCAATATGTGACGGTGAGACGTTTACTGACAGGTGGGAACTTAACGTGACGAGTCAACAGCAGGTTAATCAGCTTTAACTGAGGCGGCAGATTGATCAATTAAAGGAGGAGTAGCCTACATCTCCCTCTGTGTTTGTATTGACTGTCCTTATATTCTTAATTTTGTTTATATTTGTCTGCTGTGTACTGATATTTGCTTTTAAAATATCAAAAATCTTGTATATGTTTGTCTCACAGTCAGATTTAAGTCATAAAAATATATTATTTATGACTGAAGACCAGAAAATAGCCTCTGTCTCCACCCCCAGAGGATTTTTAACAAGACACAACGATATAAAGTCTTTAATAAAATGTTTTAAAGGTGCACTGTTTTAATATTTACAATATAAGTGAGGGAATAATATATTTTTTCTTCCCATAACTGAATAAACATGCAGTTTAAGAGGAAAATAAAGTCCCCAGAACACTGTTTGAAGCTAGAAAGGTGGCAGGGTCCGCCACATGTAAACAATCAGTTTATTCATCAAACTGAATAAAAATCAATGAAAATCAATCGATTAATATTTTTCTGTTCTGATTAAAATGTCTTCCCAACTGTTAAAATGTTTTAAAGGGGCGTTATGTAGATTTGGAGAAGAAATACAAACACAGAATTTGAATATTTACAATATAAATAAGGTAATAATACAAAGTCAGAAATATTTGTATCTGTTTGAAGCTTGAAGCAAGAAAGGTGGCAGGGTCCGCCACATATAAACAAACAAACAGTATGAAATTGTGTTGTCATTTAAGGTCAGTTTGTTTGTTCAGTTTATTCAGTCATGAAAACAAAGAGAGTTTGTTTATTTAGTTTGTTTTGGCATAAAAAAAAAAAAATCAGTCAATGAATCTTTCTCTTCCCCCAAACTACATATTTTACCTTCAATCATTTTATTTCTTGCACAACAATACCCAGACAAATATGTTTATACTTTGTGCAGCAGGACAACAGTTTGTAAAAGGTGGTAAAATAGATATATGGGTGTGTACGCTGTAGTAATAAATATACACACTGTAATGTAAACAGATTGTAAGCAGGTGGAGTCAGTGTTCATACTGTTTTACTTTGTTTATATGTGGCGGACCCTGCCAACTTTCTAGCTTCAAACAGTGTTCGGAGGACAGCTTGTTTGTTCAGTTATGGGAAAAAAATGTATTATTTCCTCATTAATATTGTAAATATTAAAATTCTGAGTTTGAATTTCTTCTCAAAAACTACGTAGAGCCCCTTGAAGTTCAGTATAATTGAGTCAGTAGTATAAAGTGTAAAGAGACGTGCATGTATTAGTCGGTGAGAGCGAAGTAAAAAAGTGTTAACTAAACAATTAAATTGTCATTATGATCAGAATCAGGTTCGTTGCCATGTAGGATTTCACATATATTTTGTATTTTGTTGCATACTAACACAGAAACAGTAGTAAGAGAAGAGAAAAAAAAAAAGTATTGCAAAAGTCAAGAAAAATAAGGAAATCTCTGCTCATCCTTAAGCAACGTTCAGCTGAATCAGCAACTTCTGATGTTTCAACACGTCTTCAAAAATAAGTTGATTTCTGACTCTGATGAAGACTCAGAACCTTGAAAAGACCCCAGATCAATCAGTGTGCTCCAGTCCTGTCTTCCCTCATGAAATACACACCCTAATGTACAGAGGTGAACAGATATTTAGGCTGAAACATTCAAATCTTAAGTATTTAAATACTTAAAACAGCAAAGCAAAAGTCCCGGTGGCCCCTTCAAGGGATATCAAACAGAAAACACTGGAGGGACACCAGAAACGAGAGGTACAGGAAGAACAATGGATGCATGGTATTAAGTGTTGCTCACAGATAACAGTAGTGAGTGTTATTAATCTGTAAAAATGAGTGAAATTGAATTCATGTGGCATGAAAAGGGAAATGTGTGGGCTCCTCCATCAAACTGTTTCTTCGTCTGTCTTCCTCGGTTTGTTTCAGTCTGTCACGGCTGTGAAAGACTCTGCTGTCTTCTGTCTGGAGACAGATGGAGCTCCAGTTTGCTTTGGCGCTTTATTAATAATTTGTGTGAAAACAACCACATTTGAGCTCTTGTGTCTGTTGTGTCTCCATCTCTCAGTTTAGTTCATTCAGACTCTCTTTGTCTTTATTTTGTGTGTGCAGATGTGGAGTCTCTCCACCCATGGCCTCCACCAGGTGACCTCCAGTGACCTCTCCTGACTCCTGATCCACCAGAAGACGTCTGCAGGGTGAGACCAGTTTAACACACACACTGCCTCTCTGTTGTACCAACACATCCACAATGCTGGAGGAAGTACTCATACGTTTTACTTCTGTTACAAGTAGTAAAAATACTATATAGATGTTGCAGCTGGTAAAGGTGGGGCTAAATTATTACTTTATATAATGTTAAAGATGAGTACGTTTCGTCTTTATCCATAATAATACATTAAAATATAGTATATAATTGTATTTTATGTTTTTAATCTCAATCTACAAAGTCACAAAGTCAAAAAGTACAATATTATCCTCTGAATGCAGTGGAGTAGAAGTATAAAGTAGTATAAAATGGACATTATCAAGTAGAGTACAAGTACAAGCACAGTACTTAGTTACTTTCTACCACGGCCCACAGTAGTATGAAAAACAAACTTAAAGCTGACGTCTACATTTTTCCATGTTTCTCGTCAGTCTGTTGATATAATTAACAGAATTAAAAGCCTCGTCTTTGTTGTATGAATAAAAAATGTTGATGCTGCTCTAAGTGGTCTTTGCTGGGACCAGGCCTGCCATTAGAAATCCAGCACCACGATCCACCTTCAGCTCTAATACTGACATGGACAGTTTAAAATAAGCATAATAACAGATGGAGTCTCTAACAACTGTTTCAAACACATGCAAGTCATGGTCAGTTTTACATACGTGTACTCAATATAACCGGTCAGTTGTTTCAAAACAAGGAGAAAATGAATGATTAGAGAAACACTGATTGAAAAAAGGACTGCTTTGCATTAAATCAGAACAGAAATATTATATAATTGTCAGCTGGAATGATAATGATAGTGATGTAAACAGAGGCTTAGTCATGTCTCCCTCAGTGGACCTGCTCTGCGTGGGGATACTTGGCTCTCGCTCAGTTTCTGATAGAGATGATATCCCAGGCAGGGCAGCCGACGGTCTGACTCCTGCGCAGGATGAGATGATCTCTTATTTTAAGTGTTAGAGGGTGGTTCTGACCCCGGGCCCGGGAAAACACACCCAGTTGCTTGCTGACTTTAGGCTGAACCTTGTCAGCAGGTTGCAGTATGGACATATAGGGACAGTGTAGCTTTAAATCAATTAGCTGAATGATACAAAGTTAAAAAATTTGAAAAATGAAAAATATTTTCAATCTTGTCACTCATATTCTCTGGTTCCAGCTTCTTAAATGTTATTATTTGCTGTTTTTCTTTGTCAGATATGAATATTTGAAGTTTTTCCGCTGCCTCTACTCTCATTCAACTGTACATATACTAAATTACAGCATCGCTGCTCTGAGAGCTGCTGTTTCCTGGTGTCTCTAATTAGTCAGAGGTCAGTGATTTTGAGGAAACTAAGAATAAAGCCGCACCATAAATCCTCATCCTCATCGTACAGGATATCTGTTCACAGTCCTGAGTGAATCTCAGGTGTTTCTATGCTGAGATGAGAGCGAGGTAAAGCAGCTCTGTTCACTCTTCATGTCAGTGTACATATGCTAAATTTAGCTTCTCTATTTTTAGGGCATCGCCCTCGATAAAACTGGTGCACACACAGATGAAAGCTCTGATTTTATGCTCATTTAGGCCACAGATGCTCAGACACAAACACACACGTGCAGCGGACGGGCAGATATTGTCGACACACTCTGAATTTCCTGCATGCACCAGTTAGCCGTCAGATGTTGCTGGTGGTGGGGATAGCTCAGTGGTAGTTGAGCTCAATATGTTTTGATTTAAGCTCACAGGTTTAAGCAGATTGGATTTATGTGTACATTTTATCTCTGTCAGAGCTCAGTGCAAGCAGCAGATAAGCCTTTATATCACTCAGATATACCTCATGCTATCTTATTTAAACTGCCTGTGAGAGGGCATGCTGATGTTTGGTGGTTTGTGACAACCTGTGTGATTTAAATTAAGGAAAAAAGGATTTAGGTTTTTATTTCCCGTGCACGGCTGAGGTGGATCTACCTGTAGGTGGAAAATCTAGAAAAGATGTGGATACAGAGAATATAAAGGAGATTTAGTCCCTGGGTGACGCTTTGGGATGGCGGCCGACCCATCCTACAGTCCCAGAGCGTGATTATCTGACGAGTTGGGAATGAGACTCAAAAATCAACTTTTCCTACAAATAGCACCTTTAACATTCACACAGTTTCTCTTGACTGTCTCTACATATTTCAGGTTTAGTCCAACATCACTTCAGACTGGGAGTAGCAACATGCTAAGGCCCGATTCAACAGGCTGAACTACAAAATAAACAGTAAAACAACAGAAAACACGGCAAAACTTGTATATTTTGAACTGTAAATTATAAATTATACCTTGTGGTAGAAGATTACTGACACCATATGACTGAAGTAACTGTTCATCAGAGTGATGGCCTGTGGAGAGAAACTGCATGGACCAACTATTAAAGGATAAGTTCACCCAAAAATAGTTTAGTAGTCCACAAAACGTTTCTGGAGCTTCACAGACAAACAGCGTTGTGGCGTTCTTCTAAACAACTGAAGGAGATGGGGACTTTTTTTAAAAATTGATTTGAAAAGATGTTGTCTACATCCTTCATGCACGGTGGAGCACGTGCACCCACTGAAGAGAGGGTGTGCACTCTTAGCTCAGCGGCTACAGTGAAGATTTTCGACTTTTAAAAAGGGAAACGTGCTATGGACGATTAAAAAACCAAAGTAACGCAATTATCCTATTGAGCAGCTGAAATTTCCGCAACAGTCTGACATTTTTTCTTGATAAATGTCCATAAAGAGGCCTGAAAAATGCGGAAAATACCAAAGTTATGTCTTAATATTGCTGATTTTGTGCAACCAACAACTCAAATCAAAACTCTTGAACCAGCGAAATCAGCTCAAAGCAAAACGACCGCATCATATTCCCATCCTCGGGAAGATGTTCTGCTTGTTTGAGTTGATGTCGAGGTGACTGCTGCACCATCTGCATGTCAGCACCCATCAGATGCATGCTGGGAACCGTCTCCCTATTATTTCTCTATGGCCTGACCATTCGTCCAATTACCCATCCATCTGTCCACCTATTTGTATCTACATTCTCTCCCCTCCTTCCTCCACCACCTCCCTCCTCCCTCCCTCCCTCCCTCTCCTCCTCTTGTCAGTGCTGCTGAATTATTTAACATCAGACGGTGGGCTCGGCTGCTGAGCCAGAAGGAGATGGAGAGCTAGAGAGGAGGATAAGATGCAGAGAGAAGGGGAAGTATGGAGGTGTCCGACGCTGCAGGAAGCCATGAGTCAGCAGGCAGAGAAACAAGCAGTGGGAGGGAAGACACAGAGAGTTTATAGATAGCTTTAGGTGATACGGTTGGAGAGAGCGCGGCGTCAAATGCCTCCCGGTGCGTTTGTGTGTGCGTGTGCATGCGCCTATCGATCGAGCAGAGAAGGTCACCGAGCTGAGAGGAGATTAGCAAACTAGACTCGGAGAGGCAGAGCTAACGCCTTCTCTGAATAGCAGCTAGACAGGGGGGGGAAAAAAAGGAAGAGAGAGACGACTGCGAAGGACGAGAGGAGCCGCTACAGTATGGGGGAGAGCTATATGTACCAGCGTCTCCCATTCACCAGGGGAGAGGAGGAGGGGGAGGAGGAGGACGAAGAGGAGAGAGACGGGAGGATCGGAGGAAGTGTCGGGGCAGGAATGGTAAAGCCTCAAGTTGTGGTTGGACATACAGTGATTCTCCTTCTGTCGCTGTAATTACAGTGTGTGGGTGTGTGTGTGTGTGTGTGTGTTGATGTGCTGCAACAACAGAGTATGTGTTGTGATTTTAATTTGAATTAACCATTTAGTCCAATTGTTCACAACCAGTGGTTCTCAAAGTGAGGTTCGGGGACCTCCAGGGGACCTTGAGGAGGTTTGAGGGGGTCCTCAGCAAAAAAAGAAATATTTTCTCTATAATTAATCAACATTTGACGATGGAAACATGGCAAATTCTATCAAAATGTAACTTAAATGTGTACATTTAAAAATAGTTAATTTTTTGTTGTCTTTTTTTTGTCCACAACCCAAAGATGTTCAGTATATTGTCATGGTGGAGTAAAGAAACCATAAAATATTCACATTTAAGAAGCTGGACATTTAATCTTTTAGTCGACTAATCGTGCAGATCCATAATGTCTACTGTACCAGTTTAGAGTTAAACCAAAGACAAGCTTCAGTTATCCTGTAATTCACCAGAAAAAAAGCAACGTTTCAGGCATGTCTGGGACAAAACAGACATAAAAACAATAAATTTAGTGCAGAATGTGTAAGTTTTTTCTTTCTTTTCTTTCCTGTTATTAATGGTGCAACCCCTCAGATTGTCTGATGTTTTGTTCATTAACACATGAGGACCGTGTGTGAGCAGATTTTGCAAATAAGTCAGTTACAGTTTTGGTACATGTAAGAAATGAAGAGATCTTGACGGAAATGTTTGTGTTAATTTAAACAAAAACAAGATTTAAACTATCAAATATTGATATTAGCATTTGCCTCAAAACTCATAATATAATCACGTCTCTCAAACACAATCCTCATAGAAAGAATGATTCTTCCCACACAAACACAATGACAGCTTAAATAATGTGATTAATTTCTGACTCACTCTCACTGAACTGCTTCAACATCGCTGATGTGACATGTTGAGATCCAGATGGGTGAAAAATGAAGCAATAGTTTAAGACGCAAAGTCTGGCTTCCAAGGACTCGACATAAAGAAGTAGTTTGACATTTTGGGCAAATGTTAATCGCTTTCTTGCAATCCGTTAGCTTAGCTTAGCATAGAGACTGGAAGCAAGGGGAAACAGCTAGCTTGGCTCTGCCCCCACCAGCACCTCACAGCTCACACTAACACGTGAAATCTCGTTTGTTCAGTCTGTGTTATCTGTAGTTTTGCAGGGGTATGTCAGGTAAAAATGTTTTTTGTCAGGGATTTGTTTTTATTGAACGTGTTAATGCACAGTCATCCATAATTTAGAGTAGCTCCTCCATTTCCACTTCAGTGTCCATTAGCCTCACCCTGTAATGATAACTGATCAGCTGAAGCTAAAAACACAGAATCAGGATCTTGTATGCACCGAGGGCACAGTGTTTTGTCACTGATGTGTCCACACATGTGTAGTAACAGCAGGTGAATGTGTGTGTGCAGATGCAGTGTGAGGAGGGGACGGAGTGGCTGCTGGAGCTGCTGACAGATGTGCAGCTGCAGCAGTACTTCCTGCGCATCCGTGACGACCTCAACGTCACGAGAATCTCCCACTTCGACTATGTCAAGAACGAAGACCTGGAGAAGATCGGCATGGGGCGCCCGGGTACGTCCTCTTTCCTGGTCCCAGTCTAAAAATATCCATTTTATTTTATTTGCCTTTTCTTTTAAAATGTTTCTGAAATAGTACTTAAGTCAAATATCTGAATAATTCTTTCACAGTTGGTTAAAATAAGAATATAAAATGTCTTCAGCGTGTTTGTTATTGTGTCACTTCAGGTCAGAGGAGGCTTTGGGAGGCCGTCAAGAGGAGAAGAGCTCTTTACAAACGCAAGTCCTGGATGAGCAAGGTGCGGTACCACTCTGTACTCTAACACACACACACACACACACACACACACACACACACACACTTTGTTACATTCACACACAGTCTTGTATTTCAACATGTGTTCTCTGACTCTTTAACCCCGACGTCTCACCGCCAACTGAACAAAAGTTTGAATGCCAAATAAGATAGTGTAATGTTAGTCTTATTCAAATATTAAACACATTTTTTCTGCTAGATAACTAGACTGCGTACTGCCAAATGCTCACATATTTGCAGGGTGACTGTATATTTAAAGAAAGTTAAATACCTTTTATAATCACTGTAAAATGGGTCATATATAATGAGACGTAGATGCACTTGGAAGTAAAACCAGCATTTTTATAACCTTCAATTGGAGACGACAGACATCTGCAATGCTGCGACGTTCAGTGAAACATGTTTATACTATTATTCAGAGCAATACATAGTGAGACGGCAGGGTTTTAATATTCACAACAACAATCTCAGACAGTAAGCTAACTGGTTTTTAGTTTAATTTAACTGAGGGTATACTGATGTAGCTTTGGGTATAAGATCATATTATTACATTTTATGTCTCACGTTTTGTCTTTAACATCTTATAAAAGTGTTTTCACTTAAACGTTTTATCCCTTGGATTGGTGTGTTTTGTTGATCCATAAATAAATCAATTCAAGTAAAAGATCTTCCTGTTTATGAGAACGAGAACGAAAACCAGGGTCACAAGGTTTCTTCCTCCGGGCCTGTAGGTGTTTCCAGTGAAACGACCCGACGCCGACCCCCAGCAGCCCGTCCCTCAGGGGGCGACGTCCAGCCCGGCCCCAGCCAGTAGCGAAGCTCCCGCCTCGCTCACCTGCCTGATCAGAGAGGCGGAGCTCCAGCTGTTCGAGCGGCTCGGAGACGGCACGTTCGGGGTGGTGCGGAGAGGAGAGTGGACCGGACCCAACGGCAGAGTGGTGAGACACAGGAGAGAGTTTCTGCACCAACATGGAGTCAACTTGTGCTCATAACTTGCTGTTGATTAATAAAGATAATAATACAATTATTTATATACAATCAAAGTTACAAAGAGCTTTACAGTAGATCCAGATAATAAAAGTAAATAAGATTTAAATGTATGTGTTTACGTATTTATTTAGATATTTATTACTGTATTCTTTTCCCTTTACGTTGTGCAAAATAAAACATAAATATGTAAATGAATACATTCAAAAAATAATACGCTGTTAACATAAATGAATAGGGAATTAATGCAAAGGTAAATAAATACAGAAATATCTGTTTATGTCACATTTTATAATACATTTTAGTATTCATTTTGGTGCATTTAATGACATATTTACAGAAGCCCTAAACAGTCCTGGGTTGAACGTATTATTTCCTTAGTTTGATTGCAGTCTTCCATAGATCAGAGGTCCGGGGAACCTCACAAAGAAGAGGAGCTTAAGAGTCTGTTTGCTTTACTTTGAATGACGGTCGTCGTCTCTCCCTCTCTGTCTTCCTAGTTGTCGGTGGCGGTGAAGTGTCTGAAGGCCAGCGTGTTGGACTCAGACGGTCTGGACGATTTCATCAGAGAGGTGAACGCCATGCACTCACTGAGCCACCAGAACCTCATCCGGCTGTACGGCATCGTCCTCACACAGCCCATGAAGATGGTAAAACACACAAAACACTTATTCTCATATTCTCTCTCAAAAATGAGAAGTGTTGATGTAATAAGCTGAGTGTTTTATCTCCATCTTGTGTGTTTGTGTGTAGGTGGTTGAGCTGGCCCCTCTGGGTTCCCTGTTGGATCGTCTGAGAAAGCGTCAGGGTCACATCCTCATCTCCTCTCTGTGTAACTACGCTGTGCAGGTCAGTTAACACCAAACAGATCAAACACACAAGAGGAAGTGGAAGTGGAAACCCTCTTGCACACTAAAAAGTACAATATTGGCCTGTGAGATGTAGTGGACTGGAGGTGTTATTAAGTAGTGCTGTCTCTGTTGGTGCGTAGGTGGCGTGTGGTATGGCCTATCTGGAGCAGAAGCGTTTCCTCCACAGGGACCTGGCGGCTCGCAACGTTCTGCTGTCCACCAACGACACGGTGAAGATCGGAGACTTTGGCCTGATGAGGGCGCTGCCAAAAAACACCGACCTATACATCATGGAGGAGGGCCACAAAATCCCTTTCCCATGGTGAGAACAGCATCCTGGTAGTTCTGTAGCCTGACTTCAAAGCTCAAATTTTGATGAGTGATCAAACAAGTCTGGTATTATTCTTTCCCTGTTTTCTTTTCTACATCTCTGTCTCCATCCTTGTCTCACTCCAGGTGTGCTCCAGAGTCCCTGAAGTCTCGTACTTTCTCCCATGCGTCTGATACCTGGATGTTCGGGGTCACTCTGTGGGAGATGTTCACCCACGGACAGGAGCCGTGGCTGGGCCTAAATGGGAGCCAGGTGCAAGCACACACACACACACACACACACGTTTCCATCTTTCCTACTTTTCCATTAAAGTTCAAATTAAAACATTCCAACTACAAAAAACAGTTGCAGCATCTCACAATTTTATAAATTCAGCCGATAATAATCAGTATTCTGCGTTTGTGCGTCTGTTTTCAGATCCTCCACAAGGTGGACGTGGAGGCCGAGAGGCTGTGTAAACCAGAGGACTGTCCTCAGGACATCTACAACGTCATGCTGCAGTGCTGGAGCCCCAAACCTGAGGACAGACCGACCTTTACTGCGCTCAGAGACTTCCTGCTCGAGGTAGCACATCAGTTTCAGTCGAATGTAATCACAAATCGTAAGTCAGAAAATGTCCAAAACAGTTGCAACGCCAACTTTTTACATTAATCGTCTCAAACATCTGGTTTGAAAGAAAGTAGTTCGAAAATAGCAGTTAGTTAGCTAAAATTGCTAGCTAGTAGGGGGCTAATTTCTGTGTTTACTTGTGATCGGACTGAGAGAAGCATTTAAAATGATTCGTGTAGATTTAAGTTCATTTGGAAACGATAGAGTCACAACACTTCCCCCTACATTTCCTGAATCTCTACAACAGACGAGGGGAGTGAAAATTCAGCATGACCTGAGGAGACATGTCCAAATGAGAATCAGCACACAAAGGAGCCTTGGATTAGCTTCTGTTGCTAAGGCTAAGACAGTTTAGGGACAACTACTGTAGTTTGCTAACCAGGCTAGATCAGCTTTATTTAAACTCAGAAGAAACTAACTTCAGTGCCACATTGAATTGATCTAATCCATCTAAATGTTGCAAATCAACATCTCTGTGGTCAAATCTGGAGCACATTTATCAACAAGAAAGGATGAAATCTTATTTAGCATGCAGTTTAAATGTGTTAGATACGCCAGAAGTAGTTTCTCACAAAATGAGCAGACTAATTGTTCATTGGACCGTTGCTTTTTGCATTAACTGTAAGTGTGTATGTGTTCTGCAGACGATGCCGACAGACATGAGAGCCCTGCAGGACTTTGAGGAGGAAGACAAGCTTCAGATTAAAATGAACGATGTCATCACCATCATAGAGGGAAGGTCAGTGTGTCACAATCCTTCACACACACAGACACACACACACACAGCAGTATTTTAATGGAATTACCGGTTTTGAAAGTCTTGCCTGTGTGTGTCAGTGCAGACTGGACGGGACAACAAATGCATCTTTTGTTGACGCTGGATTCTTTGCATTGTGGAGGATTACTGTAATTACTGTCTCGTTACTGGCTCGTTATAGTTTATTGTGGCTTCTTTTGATTGGACAGACACACATCTGTTCTGTCTCGTGTTTGTGTGTATCGCTGCCCAAATGAAAACCCCCAAGCTAACAAGATATTGCTTGATTTCCACTGTTGTTTATACATTTAAATAAGAGTATTCATGTGACAGAGGCGTTTTTTGTACTCAGGAAAGTCCCGTTATTGTTGAATTTTATCTCTACTAGTGCAATATGGGGACACAGATCCTACATTTCATACTGATGTGTTTGTTTCTGTCGATATGTGTGTTTTCAGGGCGGAGCACTACTGGTGGCGAGGTCAGAACAGGGGAACGCTGCGTGTCGGGCAGTTTCCTCGCCACGTGGTGACGTCGGTGGCCGGCCTGTCCGCCCACGACATCAGCCGACCGCTCAAACACTCGTTCATCCACACTGGACACGGAGACACGGACCCTCACAGGAGCTGGGGACACGCAGATCGTATAGACAGGTTGATAACACTCACAGACTGAAGTCACCAGTTTAGTTAATTTAATTAATGATCTGAATTTAAAAAAAGAAAGACACTGATTCTGATAATCAATTTACTTTTACTTGTACTCTTGATACTTAAGTACATTTAATATCAGATACTTTAAGACTTTTCCTCAAGTACTGTTCATATAGATGACAGAGTTTCTCTACACTGTTTTACTTGAGTAAAAGATCTGCTTCCATCTTTGTCCACTGGAGAGCAGCAGAGCATCACCTCCACTTCACCAACAGATGATCTGCTTGTTCAGCTTTTTTCGATCGAATACTCAAATCCAGAGAAACCTCACAACCGCTGCAAAGACAGAAAAAACCTCAAAGCTCAGATAAACATTTTTACAGGCACCAATAACATTTATTAGCTTTGACAGATATAAAGAAGAGATGTTAAAGAAATAATAGGTTCCTTTGTTCTTTGGCCCATTTTGTGCGTCATATTTAAATGCTGAATGAATTCACAGACACAAATTAAATCTGACTTTTCACGTCTGCTTTCTTTCAGTCTGTACTTGGGGAATCCCATGGACCCTCCTGACGTCCTTGGCATGGACTCGGGCATCGCGAGGCCGACCAAACTCCCCAATCGTGCCAAGAGTACATTTATTCAGACATTCAAACACAAACACGCCATTTCTTTCTTCTTTTAATAGCTCACAATCAGAACTAATGAATGTCTAAAAACTCTCTTTACCAGAGCAACCTCCTCCTCGTCCGCCCCAACCTGCCGTTCTGTTGAAGAGTAAGTTCTTCTCTTCTTGTTCTGTGCTGTCTGTAAATCCACAATCTCACCTATAAATACCTGCTGCTGTTATTGCCTGACTCCGGTGTTTGTACATGTGTCCAGAGCCGTTCTACGACTCCGTGATGGACGATTACGACGACGATGACGACACCAGCGCTTCGTCTGGGCTGAAGCGGCTGGGAGTGTCTCTGGGTCTGAAGCTCCGGCCGTGGGAGGGGTCCGGCGTGCGCTCGGCCAAAAGCGAGGTGTCGCTCATCGACTTCACAGACGACAGCTTCAGCTCGACCACGCCCTCGCCGCTCACCGAGAGCCGGCTGGATGAAGACACACTGAAGGTACAGTCAGAGTTAAAGTAGTCGGACCTGTCAAACAATCACAGATTTGGTTAGTTAATTTGTTATTTCTGTGTCATGCCAAAATCTGGTCCGTCATGTCTGTCATGTATGGCATCTTCAGGTTTTACAAATATCCACAAAAATATATAAAGACATGTAATAAATTAAATTAAGAATAACAGTATCACTAATTTCTTGCAGGGGAAAAACAACACGTAAAATATAAAAAATATAAAACATAATTCTCAGTGCCATATTGAAATTTCATCATCCCAATCTTCCTCATCTTAAGTCCACATATCATCAGCCCATTGCTCTTTAAACCGAGTAAGCACAGATTCTCACAGACCTTTTCATTTTAAAGAAATACTTCAACCAGTCCAGTGTTACTGAACAATGTATACACATCTCTTGACAAGGCCCAGTCGTGTGTTTATCCCATGTAAATACTTTTAACGTCAGCCAATTTTCTTCCATATAAAGTAACCTATTCCATAGCTGGGCAATACATATCTTCCAGCGAGCCTCACATGGTTCCCAACTCGTGTCCCCCACTACAGCTAACTTTGGTGTGTATTTACGTTTGGGGGTGCTCTGTTTTGACTGATTCATACAGCGGGATGTTTCGAAGGCCTCGAACCCCCAGCAGAGTAAACAAGCAGAGGACAAACACAAGCTTGTAAAAAGTTTTAAAACTCATGTCCTCAACTCATATACAGCGTATATACTGTACACTACGACCTTCTAGTTAAGAAAAACCACACTGCCAGACCAGCAGCCAGAGTGCTCTCTATAATACAGGATTGTAATAGTAGCTTTTGCAGCCAGTAGCTGCGGCTCGGCTAACCCCGCTTGTCACTACGCCGCTGAAGTGATTAGTATGACAGCTGGGAAAGTTGTTTTCAGTTTCTGTTAACGCACTTGAGCTGTCAGGCGATCATAGAAGAGGAAGAGGTCTTTATTCGCTGTTTCTCACATGTTTTTCCAGCTAATGCGGTGGTTTGAGCTACCTTTTGACCTTCTGGGTTCTCTCGACACAACCAGCAGCTCACACAGAAAGCAATTGTGCCTCAGCGTTTCAAAGATCTTAAACTCCTGTCAACCTCACATCAGCTAATGTTTCCAGCAAGCAGTCCCGTTCACTTCCAATTAGTTTGTTAGACATGTGAACGGTTATTTTTGTGCTCCCACCAGACCGCCTGGTCTTTGGCTTAGTAATGTCCAATATAATTTATTTTCTTTGAAGGCGCCTGAGGCAGGTGCAGTGTGATGGCTGCGTACTCCTTGATGGCCATGTACATACTTACAGTAACTTCTCCTCATCCTCTGGCTCCCTTTGGTCATCTCGACTCAGCTGTGTTTGGAGTTTCAACATGCTGTTTACAACATGAAAATGTAGCTGTCTTACCTTTTGTGGAGCATATGGAGATGCATTTTTTACCATCTTAGTGGCTTTATGATTGTGTATAAAAGTAGAGTTATTTATTTTGGTCAACTTTTTTTGTTTTTAGCCTCTATGAATGGCGATATCCACCACTTTGGCCCAGACTAAAGTATCTCCACAACTGTCAGATGGATTGCCATGACATTTTGAACAGACAGCAGAAATTCAGATAGCAGTAACATCAGATTATATATTAACAGTCATGAGGTCAAGACAAGGATCTCAAAGTGGTCTCTTATTCAACATGTAGCATGTGCTTGGGGTTTTCCATATTCTAAGAAAAAAACATCTTGGTGTTACATAACAGAAATACTGAATAAACAATGATATTAGATTGTCTTTCAAAAGCTACCATCCCTAGACAAATACAGTAGATGAAGTGAGCAATACGACATCATGTTGAGAAAGATTATCTTCCAAGACTGGATATTTAAGTTCATGGGATATTTGATGGAGATGGAAACAGAACCCGACGTCCTGGCATCACTTTGTCTCACTACATTATATGTAACCGTCACTTAAAAGGAAAAGTTCACTCAAAAAATTAAAGTATGGTCATTACCTACTCACCTCCATACCGATAAAAAGTCAGGTGAAGTTGCGTAGTCCACAAAACATTTCTGGAGCTTCACAACAAAACAGCGTTGGGGCATTCTCGTCAACAACTGAAGCAGATGGAGACTCGTTTAATATGTAAAGAAACAACCAAAATCATCCAGTGTAGGCTCTCCATGGCAGTCGATGTTCCCGGTGTTGCACCATCATTTTGTGTTTTAAAAAATCAATACACAGTCCCACGACATTTAGAAACTCCCGCAGGCGTCTACTTCGTGTGCAGTGGGGCCAGCAGCAGAGTCGCAGCACAGAGTAGCAGGAGTCACATTTCAGGTTTAACACGTCGAGAATAAGGAGATGTGTACTGACAAAATGATGCCGGAGGATTTGTTGTCAAAGCAAAATGCAAAAGCCTGTTTGTCAATTCAAACCTGGTGCAAACACCAGATAAAGTTAATGAGGAAAAGTAGTTGGTTACCTCGTTGAGAAGTTGGAGGTGTGCAGCCTGTCACCTGCAGCTCCTCTGACAAGATGTTATTTACACCCTCAAGCTTGTGCACCCACTTCAGATATGCCAACACTTTTCGGCTTAAAAAGAGACTTTCGGCACGAGCATGACCAGATAGTGACTGAATGTTCATTTTATGTTGAACTGTTCCTTTAACGCTACCTTCTCCGCTTCTGTCCACCCCTCTCATCCTTAGGATACTCCATCCATCCTGGACTGGCCTCTCCCCCAGCCAGCTTACGACGAGGTTACTACCGAGCTTGAGGACCAATCAGAGGACCAGGAGGTGCGGTCCATCAACAAGGGTTTTACTGAGGACACCGCGGCCACGCCGAGCGCTGGTATGGCGGGCAGGAGTGAGTCGCAGTCAGCTGACCTCTTCCAAGAGCTGCAGCGAGAGGTAGAGAACGTTTAATATATAGTTTCCATTTCTAGATCCATTTTCTATGCTAACTCTTCTTTCTGTCTCTGTCGGTGTAGGTGATGGTGAAGCTGCAGGTTCCCATGGCAACAGGCCGCTCCCTCCCATCCTCCCCCCTCCCCATGCCCCTGGCTCCTCTGGGCCCCCACCGACAGATCTACCTGCCTCCTCCCTCCCCCTCCTCCACCTCCTCCTTCACCTCCTGTTTCGAGGACCGGCCGGTGCTGCCCCCTCGCAGCCCCGTCCCCCCGCTGCGTCCCTCCAAACACAACATCACCAACCGCACCGCCAACCCGCAGTCGCGCACAAGCTCCATCTCCCTGGGCGACCCGGAAGACACGCCTCCTCAGATCCCACCCAGAGACCACGCCTTCTCTCAGCCGGGCTCCCGCTCCTCCTCTCCCCTCCCACTGGTGCCGCCGCTCTCCTCCTCCCCCGTGGCGCTGCCTCCACCTCCCCTCTCCGTCTCCCCACGGCGGGCGTCCGGACTCCTGGGCCCGCTCCTCTCCTCCAACTCGTCCGCCTCCTCTCTGCCTCCAGTGGCATCATATTCCTCACAGCTCACAGCTCGCGGCTCCTCCTACTCGTCCGGCTCCTTATTGGAGCCTCTCGTCTTCCGTGAGGGGCGTGGCCTGTCCTCACTGATCGACGGCTCCCAGAGCTCTGCTCCCGCCCCGCTGCCTGATCGACCAGCGTATCTGGAAAGGTTTGTTACTCATATCAAACACCATATTTAATGTCTGTTCTTCTAATTAAAAGTATTTTATTTCATTTTATTTGTATTTTTTTTTACAGTTGCTTGTTTATACTGCGTCCCTGCCATATTTCCTTTGTTTTTAAAACAAACTTTTTCACAATTTTCCACTATGTGAGAGATAAAATTAACTAACTAATTTAATAATTTAAAGGAGTAATTCCCCATTTTCGGAAATAAAGTAATTCGCTCGTTTTCGGGAGAGTAAGCTTGATGAGAAGTCTGTCCAGGAAGTTACCGCCTGGCCAAGAAATAGTCCAGCAAATAAACTCCTCCAAAACAGAAATCTGAGTTTAGTTTTTGTACACATTCAACAAATCAGATATGAAATATAAATTAGTCAGGTTTGCAGGTGTTGGTCGGTGCTGTAAAATCACTGTACTTATACATTTTTATATTTTCTATAATGTAAAACTACTCGTACTTTTGATCGTATCATCTTCATTAGCTGATGGACTGTGCCAGTTAATAAACAAACATGAAATAAATGTGTTTTCATTAAAACACATTTGCTAAAGTGCAGTTTTTCATGAAAAGATAGAACATCGATAAATAACAAAGCATTCACTCATACTTACTGTAATAAGCTATTATTTTGTATCTGTGGTTCTCTAATCAGATATGGAGCAGCCAACATGGCGGCAGTCAAACCCATGATTCAGCGGCCCGGCGGAGCCAAACCCAACTCCTCCTACAACAACAACAACGGGCGCACTGCCGCTCCCAGCATGCAACAAGAGCAGAGCATCACACAGGTAAGAGAAAGGAAAACTCTTGCTGTTGTTTTTATTTTTATTTTTGCATGTTAATCTGCCTGTTTTGTTATTAAAATGTTTTTGTTTCTGTGTATAAGAAGAGTATTCAGAGTTTACAGACATTTATTTACATTTTGCCGTGCCGACTGATGTGCTGAAAGATCAAAAGTAAATCTCAACACAACAAAAGGCAACTGTTCGTCTGTTACAAAGCCCATATTTATAAATTAAGTTACATTTGATATTATATTCAGTCATCATTCCTGCTTTCATCAGCTTCCAGGAAAATATTTTTGAAAATATAATCTGTTGTTCCAGACATTTTTCTATTAACTTTCATCCTCAATTGATTATAAGTTGATGATGTGATCGATAGGTCCAGGGCGCCGTGCACGGTGTCACACTGGAGGAATGTAAGGCAGCTCTGCAGGGTCACAACTGGAGCATCCCTCTGGCCGTCAATTATTTAAAGGTACACTCATACGTCCACACACTTTTACTCTTTATAGTTCTTTGTTAGCCTTGAAAGCTAAACTCCAGCTTTTCTGCTCTAGAGTAGATGTTACCAGGTACTATAAAATAAAAACTAAAGTAACATTTCCTCCAAAGAAATGTTATTCATCTCTTTTTTGTTTTACACCGGTACACGCAGACATACAAGTGCAAAATTGTGAACATTTCTGCGTTCTTTCAGGCATGTTTTCCCCATAAAAAGGCGATAAGGAAATATCGTGATCTCAATTTCCATCAATCAAACTCTATAAGATGCACATGCCTCAATGGCAGAACATTGGCCAAATAAAGACACTGTTGTCTGTTAACAGCGACAACACAAATAAGCAATTCAGACTGGTTTTAAAAATGTGTTCTAGCAGTATGCATTTTAGTTTGGTGGTTATGTTACGCTTAAGACCAAGACACAGACTGTCCCTGATGGCAACAGGCCCCTACGCAGATGTTAAAAATGCATACTGGAGTACATAGTGGAGACACACTGTATAAAAGAACTATCAAACAACATGCCTTGTGTGTGGAAGGTGGAGCAGCTGTTTCGTCTGGGCCTGCGGTCGAGAACCGAGTGTGAGGAGCTTCTGCAGCGCTGCCAGTGGAACCTGGAGGAGTCCAGCACACTCATGCTGGACTCATACGGACCACATCGAAACGTGTAAGGATGCAAAATGAAGTCAGTATTGTACAGCAGTTGTTTATGTCCATTCAATCCTAATTTAATTGGGCTTGGTTGTGGTTTTAATGTGTAGTCAAGATGCAGCGATAGTTGGATAACACAAGCACATACGGGATGAAGATGTCACTCCATCTGCTCTTCCTGCCTGTCGGTCTGGTGCTCCTGTGACTGTTAAGACACCCGGTCAGAGTGTCGACATGCTGTCAGAGCTTCCCTGAAAAGTTTTGGACTTTCAAACAGTGACTAGAACAAGTGGAACCAGAGTTAAAAAGAACATCTCAAATCAGAAAATAAATAAATAAAGATAATAAAAATGTCGCGTGAAAATTAGTTATGTTAAAGTCCTAAAGCCTTGTAGCTCTGGTGTATAATTTAAAAGATAAATAAAATGTAAAATAAATACTGTAGCACCATTCAGACACAAGACAATTCAAAGTGCTTAAGAGAGACATATAAATGCTAAAACAATGTTAAAATTGCATTTAAAGCGAAAGCAAGCAAATAAGAAGTGACAGATTAAAATAAAAAAGCTGGAAGTTACACCTTGGACTCGCATCAGAGATTTTCTAACAACCCTTCACATATGATGCCATCTCTCTCTCTCTCTCTCTCTGTCTCTGTCTCTCTCTCAGGAAGTGACAGCAGGCCGACATCAACCACTGACGAGCTTCTGATGTCTGGATCGACACACCATCACTGACCCGCTCGGATGACTCATCGCTGCGAGGACTCGAGGACACAGCGATGCTTTATAATGAATGGAGGAAAAACGTGTGCCTCATTCAGTGTACTGTGAATACCTGCTTCTACCTGTGTCATACACATGCATGCTCATTATCAGCTAACGAGAGCAGCTTGTCGAATGAGTCACTCAGTTTACTTGAACAGATGCTATTTATGTTTCGTTTTTTTTATTATTATTATTATTATTACGTGAATAATGAAAGTTTATATTTCCGCTGGTAGCTACTGCAAACTTTTACTGGTTGTGAATTTAGCTGTGAATTACATGCATGTCAAGGTTTGTGCCCATGCCTTTACGCTGTAAATGAAGCGATATATAAAAATCAGGGAACTGTCAGCTGACGTTTTTACGAAAATAGTTAAGATGCTGTATTGTATATAGCACTTTAATGGACGTGACGACACATTAACTGCTGGTCAGAAGATGGTAAACAATTTATCTAGTTAGTGAAGCGATAAGATACTGATATCATGTATTATTAATGTATCATTTGTGTCTTAAACGAAGCTTTTTAGGCTTTACAAAGGCGTGAATTGTGAACGGATCGAGAGATTTTTAGTTTCGTCTTCGGCAATAGGACGCCAAAACAGAAATGTGAAGATATCTACCATCTCCTTATGAATACAGGGTATAAGAGCTGAACCTCCACACGTTAAATAACTGGAAATGGATGTTAAGTATTTCTTCAGATGAAAATTACTGCTGTATGATAATCATAGACACATGCTGAAGTGCTTAACTATCATTTACCTGAATAAGTAGGACCTGCTACGTGAGAGTGTTTGCATGTGTGCTCAGTGCTGCAGTGCTGTATGGGTAATTATACGCAGCTAAACAGAGATAGAAATAGACAAACTGTCGTTTTTTGCAGCTACTTCTCCAAGATATAATTTAGACAACATTTCAGAACAAGTGGGCAAGAAATGTTCAATGTTTGTGTGTGTCTGTGTGTGTCTGTGTGTGTGTCTGTGTGTGTGTGTGTGGCTGTGTGTGTGTGTGTGACGTCCGTCCCTCTTCAGCTCAGCTGTAAGCTCTCGTAGTCACACTGCTGTATGTGACGCTGACTGCATTATACTGTAAAAATAAAGCAGCTTCTTAATGAGAAATGCAAATATGGCCGCTGCCACTGTTTTTATAATAAAGTGAAATATGAGTCATTCTCTTTTCAAAGAAAACATCTGTGTTCTGTTTTTATTTAAAAAAATAAATGACTTAAAGAAACAGGCACCGTTAACGTCTCCATCAGTTGTACACAGATAATATAATACATCTGTGGCCTTTGTAAAATCACAAGACAGTTTTGGTATCTTGATCGTAGGATCATTTGTGTTTATTGGAGTTTCTTGCGTGAGTTCACCCACAGGTCTATTCAGGTGCAGAGTCCTGATCTTTTTTGTTATCCTCCTGTGTCTTCTTCTCATCTCCTGTCTTTATTATAAAGCACATTTCCCCTCCACTCAGCAGTCAAAAAAGAGAGAATTTAAGTACAAAACAAACTGTGCTCTCCTCAAATCCAGGTGTTTATTCCACCTGAAGCTCTGCCCATGGCTGTTTCCTCTAGAGCTCGCCAGCTATCTGCCAGTTAACGCTAACAGGGTTGCTCTTTGGTACAATTAACCGCACAGGAAGCCATATTATTTGCCCAATATTTGCATTTCCCAACACCACAAACACAGCCGAGCAGACCACTCAAAGTGGTCACGCTCTTAATTATGTCTAACTAAATCTACTTTAAACTAAGTAACGCGCAATGCCTGACTACTCAAGACACCTACTGCCTCAACGTACTTGTTGGAGACGTGTGTTAGCAGCTAGTTCGCTGCTTTCAACGAGCTCTCTCAACTGTTTAGTCAAATAAATACACAAATATACAACTCTGACAAATGCCACAATCATAAAAACACAATATGTGTCACAAACGTTCCTCATTGCCTCAAGTCTACCCAGGAAGTTATGAGATTTTCTATAATTATAACAAAAGATGCTTTGAGAAAAATTAACCAACCCTCCCTTTATTTATTTATTTATTTTACAGTGAACAATGCTGGGAAATTCTCAGTTCACTACATGTCTTGTGAATGCCATCAATTAACCGTCTTAAAATATAACAGAAACGATTAAAAGAACAACGACAACAAAAAGGACATTGAATCCACCCACCACTCGTGGGAAGAAAGTCTAAATATGTTCGACTAAAACTTGCTTTTGTCACCAAACACTCAGACTCCGCAGAGTGATGGGTTCAAACGGTGCATGAGTCCTTTCTCTAATGGAAATCTTGTCTCTTGCCTCCTCGGGGATCAAACCCGCGACCCTTCAGTTATGGAAACCCCAGGCCGCAACACCTACCGCCCATCCACCCCTCCTTTTGTCCCTCACTCACTCACTCCTCCGGTCCTAAATTGATCGCAGCTGCAGTGCATTGTGGTCCGATTGCACAGTGTGATCCCTGGACAGCACGGTTGAGCGGCCTTTCTCTGCAGACGCTCGCTCGGCACTTCCCTGCTACAGCAGTAAGCACTCTGTCACATCCACACAAACATACTGGAACACATACACAAAATACATGCACCTTTTGTACCTCACAAAATACTGCAATTAACTGTAGGAGGGAGTTCATGGAGGTTTATCTTCACAGTAAGCTTGGCCTTAATGGTGGGAGCAGTGAACCTCCATATTTCTAGCTGCTGTCGGTATATGATTCAATTTGGAGAATACTCTCTTGACTGGTGCAACAGATGGCTCTTACAAGCTGCTCTCACGCCGGGTGTACCCAGCTTAATTGCTCACCGTGGGGGCATAGTGTTGCAGCAGTCGCTCTGAGAACAGTCAGCATACACAACATGTTCACTCGGTGCGTAAGTGAGCTCATCAGATGGTCATTTCCCGAGTTGGGTAGTCGTTCTTCTGACTTCCGTATGTTCACGTGTGTCATGTTGGAATGTGGGAGCAGCGTGGATGCCAAGAAGTTGTTATTTTCCATTTTATCCCAACAACACGTTGCCATGCGTTTCCTGTATTTGAGTGACAAGGCAGCGCAAAGGAAAAAGATACAATGACAAGACAATACATGATTTTGATAAAGGTTTCTTACCATCAACCCAATGTATACTTTCCTCCGCCATGTTTCAGGGTCATGTGATGTCAAGTTTGTGACCTCCAGCAGGCTCTGGGGTGGGTTGCAGCTGAGTGTGAAGCGGTCGGGATGAGTGTCAGCACCTCCAAGTCTGAGGCCATGGTTCCCTGCCAGAAAGCAGTGGATTGCCCCCTCTGGTTGGGGGCTGAGCTCCTGCTCCAAGTGGGGAACTCTTCACGAGTAACGGGAAAATGGTGCACGAGACGATCAAGGCGGTTTGGTGTGGCCATTGTGCTGAAGAGGGAGCTGAGCAGGGAGACAAAGCTTTTGATTTACCTTCTAATCCTCACCTTGGTCAAGAGCTTTGGGTAATGATTGAAAGAATGAGATCGAGTGAGCAGCTCAGACACCCCGAGGGAGCTCGGAGTAGAGCCGCTCCTCTTTCGTGTTGAAAGCAGTCAGCTGAGGAGGTGCGGGCATGTGATTAGGATGCCCGCCGCCGTTGGAGGTTTTCCAGGCGCAACAAATTAGGAGGAGATCCCGGGGCAGACCCAGAACTCACTGGAGGGATTACAGCTGGCAAGCGTTGCTAAGGCGAAGGATGTCTGTAATACCCTGCTTAGCCTGCTGCCACGACAACCCAATCCCAATTGTGTCACATAGCGTCGTATGCCAACAGTCGTTCTCCTTGCAAAAGGCTCCATCGTCCTGATGGATGTGGTTACGCCAGTGAGATCAATCAAAGAGGCTTCATGCTTTTTCATCTGTTGATGTTCAGCAACTGCTGTTCTTCCCCCCGCTGCCAATTGAAAAAGAGGAATCAGAGGTGCAGTGAACCGTTGTATCGCTTTGACCTGGTGGATAAATGGAAATTCTTCTTCTTGAATAAAAGCCATTGTACCACCTCTGTCTGCTCTTCCTTGCCCTTTTCGTCACTCTCCTTATTCTTTACTCTTTGGTCTCCTTCAATCTTTCTCCTGCTCTTACCTTCTTCTTACCTTTCCACTCCACTCCTCCACGCTCCCCTCGTTTAACTCCCTCAGTTTTTCCTTCTCGCTCTCTAATCTTTAACAATCACTGTTGTACAGAAACACTATTAAGAATATTAAATCGGCAGGGTCTCTAATAATATCTTCACATTTCCTCATCGATCTCCTTCACTCTTCTTTCTATCCAGTCTACCTGGCTGAGGAAGATGTAGTGATGTGTCTTCACTTGACTCTTGCTAGCTTCTGAACGCAGTAGTTTCTCTACAACTACCGCAAACAAGTAGTTAGAAGCGAGGCCGGTGATGGCAATGGACAGAATGGGCTCCACCCTGAGTGACTTGCCAGATACATTTTTTTTAAAAAGCTGATTTTCATGTGCTTTGTCTATTTGCATGCGTCTCAGCCGAGCCTGACATGCTGGTAACTCCCCCCAGCTTTTTGTGACATTTCAACTCCATCATCATTCGTAACATTATTGGCAAGTCTGTCGATGAAGACGGACCATGGACCGGCCTGAGATTATTACCTTGAAGCTTTCCATTGTGTCACTTTCAATCAGTGCTTTCAATCATTTTTGAAAGAATAATTATTGAGCAAATCATTTTTTCTATAGCGCTATGTGTGAGAGAGAAATTGGAAATAGGCTGTTCACATGTCAATTTTCTGAATGACAACAGTGGCAACCTAACCCAACCGAATGGAGACCTTTCTCATGTTATCCCACCTCTGTGATCGCTCATCGACAGCTGCCTATTAACTCAGGATAGATTTCCATGGTGAGACATCAAAGGGTGAAATTACAGAACGATTTCAAATAGATTTCCAATAGGAAACATTTGGAAGTCATTAGCTATTATTCAACATGTACTTAAATATCCTCCAGGCACATTTGTGTGTGCGCCTGTACATGTATGCATGAAGCGCAGTTGGTAATAAGCAGGTGAAAGATGTCCAGGCCTCATTTTTAACCTATTAAATCTTCACCTTCATCATTAAATCAATGCTCACTACATGTGAAGGAGAACGGGCTCCTGTGTGCTGCGTTTCAGGTTCAGAAAACATGATTTCTTGGTATTTCTGAGTCAAAACTGTGACTTTTCTGCTCATTTTGCTTTTGTTAGAAGAGACATTTGTAACATATGGACAGTCAAAGACATGTGCTGTGTCTGGGAGATGTCTATTGAAGTTAGCATGCTAACCAGCTAGCTTCTGTCTTTTTTGTATCTGTAATGGAGGGTGGAGGGGTCCTTCGTATATGTCTGAAGGCCTCTTGACCTGATTTTATCTTATTTGTATGCAAATAAAGTAAATAATGCCTAATAAACTCTTTTGATATTGAGTTAACCTGGTGTAATGTTGAAATGTCATCTTAAAATGAGTGTAAACTGAGATATTTGAGATCTGCTTTCATGATAATCACTTGGATGTTGCAAAGGATCACTTGCTAATAAATATCATTCCTTCACTGGTTTTCACTTAGACAATCCCATGGCTGTCATATCATATGTTGACCAATTCTGACTTTATTGACCAGAGATTTTTTGTTTTGTTTTGTTTTTATTGCCAATGGTGAAATAAAAATGTTGTTCAAATGTTCCTGTTTGGAAAAAAAGGACCAAACCAATTTTAAAAAATGGTGCAAATATTCAAAATGTGTTGAAAAATATTTTTCAGTTTCTAAAATAAACATTGCTGTGATCAGTAGATTCCCTGATTGTCTGATTAATCAAACCGATTGAAAAAAAAAATGCTGTTACATCACCTGGATAAAAGAAGGCTGCATGTGTTTATATCTTAGCTGAATTGCTAACGTCCATAGATTGGGGTCAGCAGATGTCAGACGCAAGGAGAAAAGCTGGCGGCGTGCTGTTCAGTGCCGGCAAATGAGTTTCCAGAATCAATTCAGCTCCTGTCTGTCTTTAGTCAGAGCTGTGGAGGTCCAAGAGCCCATCTCCTGCCTATCATTAGAAGTGCATTGTTCCTCAAAGCCCAAACAATGCTGCCATGAGCTATAGAGACGAAGTGACCACTATTTGTGGATTGACGACTAGAACTTGAAAGAAATACAGTATATACGCAGAGTTTTCATCCGAATTATTTAGCTGTGTGTACAAAATCCAAGTAACAAAAGGGCATGCAAAGGAAAATACCAACCCTTTTAAGCCACGAGGAACAAATCCAGAATGCGGGAAAACACGGGGACCGGGTAATAGGCACAGGAGCACAAGAGAAGCATGGACGAAAACAGACGGACAAAACAAAGAGCGACGGGAACAACACAGGCTTGAACACTTAGAAAGTAACAAGGGGATGAGGTGCAGCTGGAGAACAGGACAGTGCTGACGAGGCTGATGTGAGACAGTTGTGGGGGGAAATCAGGCTGAGGAGGAAGTATAAAATGACAATAAAATAGGAAATAACATACCAAAAACAAAAAAAACCATGACAAAGCCAGGCCAGGAAAAGGGTCTGTATAGCTGGACTAGTACTCACCAATGTTTTTAAAACAGCAGAGGCCAGGAGAGTTCACTGCTTTCATTTTGTCTTTACTCTTGTTCTTGGCTTTTAAATGCAGAACACACCAAATCATTGACTTCTCCTGAAACAAGAACAAGGAGTGCTATTAACCACGGACAGTGTTGTTGTTGGTGGTGTTGATCTCAGAGGTGAAACTACTGGAACACAAAGCGCATTGTGCTGAATACGGAAATTCAGAAGTTTTATTTAGGGGGAAACTTTAGTCTCTAACCTCAACAACAATGCTAGATTATCTCGTTTGTTTGTGTCAGTCTTGTGTGTTACTGACTGATCTTTCATCTTTGTACTTTTTGGGCTTTTTTTTGCCTTTATTGATAGAAGAAGACAGGAAATGGGCCCAGACTCGACAGTATCGAGTCCTTTTCTTTGCAGAAAGTCAACTTCAATAAGTCTTTCTGTGTTTTGTTTGGCTAGTCACACATAAAAATAGATAGTTAGGATATGTGTAATGTTCCTAAGGGGATCAATCAACTATAACTAATCTCCTGTTCATCTGTTCCCATGCGAGAGTTTGAGCTGACGTCGAGCTCCCTGTGTGACGTCTGCTAACTCCTGGATCCAATCCAGTCAATTACAAACAAACTGAGGCCAATCGCTCATTACCCTGACTTCACAAGCTTCAGCGAGGAAGATGTGGACCCAAAAACAGGTCATCCTCTAATTGTTTTTGGGCTGTTTGTTTTTTTATGAACTGTGACTTAGAGGGCAGACAACACTAGAGACAAACAGGACTTCCAAGTCTGCTTGTGCTCCTGCCAAGGCTGACCAAACACAGTCTGGCAACCATGCCTGACGAGGGCACTAATGAGTGTACTTGGAAGGGTCAACGTCTTTTGCGAAAATGCATGAGCCAGACACAAAGAACACACTGACTCATAAGTTCAATTAGAAGCAGAGTGGTAGAACATTTTTAGGATCGCTGTAACCTTCACAAAGAGACGCAGACCAGAGAGCACGTCGTACTTAGTCCTGATACATCAGATACGCTCATCAGGCCTGTACGGTGGCTTTGTTTGCTCTTACAAGGTGAGCAGGTGTCCATTTTGATTCAGTGGCAAGTTTTCAAAATGAAGAAAAACACAATCCTCTACACAGAAACATTTCAAACAACTTTGTCTATACTTATTATGTTCCTAGTGGTTGTGTTGTAACCCAATCATGTCATCATGTGGCTTACCTGCCAAAAAATGCTTGAACAATGGTCTCTTGGTTGATTCCTGTGATTCGGTTCATGCAAACAATTTCAAGATAAAACCACATAAGCCAGTACGATCAACAAACAAAAGAACTAGCTGAGAATCGAGACCTACAAGGCTTTGGCGACTCACTGATGATGCGTCTGGGTATTTCACTAATGAATCAATCTCCAACAAAAGCTGTCTTCTCTAATTTCCAACAGGGCAATAGATCTATTTCAGTAACATAATTAGTCCAAAACACAGCTTTTCATGCATAAATGGTGACAAAATAGTGACAATCTGCGGTCAGGGACGCTTTTTAATGCTTTTATTTGTCAAAAACTCCACTATTTGAAACCAAAAGCCATTAAAATGCAATTACAGGTTACCAAAGATGGCTGCCGAACTCTGACCTACTGATTGATACCCCATTTGACCAGTTAGGAGCTTCCATGCCCGCCCTGTGGCCTGAAACAGCCAACGAGCAGTCGGAAAGACAGGAGACCCAGCCTCTCTTCGTTCCTCTCTCTCCTGAGCCACTTAGACGCCAGCCTCTGTATACATGATGTGGACCCATTGTGTGTTCCAGCTAAGAGGGGCAGCTACAGGTCATCTGCAGGCTTATTTATGCATTCAAAATTTCAGGCGAGCAGACTGAATAGATCAATTATGTAAGCACTTACAGAGCTTCTGACTGTGGTGAAAACATCTGACTGTAACCTTCCAAAAGTGCCCAATACGAAACCTGTATTAACAAGAATGATTATAGTTATTACTGCATCCTTGTAATGACATTTGATAGATTGAATGTAGGCCGAGGACACACTGCACGCACGAAAAGCAGAATGTAAAATCCTTTTATGAATTAAAAATGTCTTAATAGGCAGATAAAAATTAGATTTTGGATTGTTACAAAGGAAAGGCTGATATTAATCAATCAGCTGGGGCGGCTGTAGCTCAGGAGGTGGAGCGGGCCGCCTAGTAATCGGAAGGTCACTGGTTTGAATCCCTGGATCCCGCAGCTGCATGTCGAAGTGTCCTTGAGCAAGATACTGAACCCCAAATTGCTCCTGATGAGCAGCTGGCACCTCTGCCATCAGTGTATGAATGGGTGAATGTGACAAGTGTTGTAAAGCGCTCTGAGCGGCCAGCAGACTGGAAAAGCGCTGTAGAAATTTGGGCTGTCAGAAAGTAAACTCAAATTATCCGATGTCTCGTTAAGTATAACCAGCCTACCCTTCTCCACACGTGGCTCTGGGTATAATAAAGTCAGTTTCTGTTGTTTAAACTCATTCACGCTGGGCAATGTTTCCCTTTCGCTCATCCAAACTAATTCACACTCGACTCCGCTCTTCCTTGGGTCCTCAACAATGCACCTGACACCTGAGCGACACGAGAGTGAAGTCGATTGGATGAACGCTTTCTTCGAGAAAATCGAAGGTCAGACAGAGATTCTGTCCATTTTTAGATAGATTTACAGAAAGAAAGAAAGAGAGAGGAGAGGCGAACAGAGACGGAGAGAAAAATGACTCATCCTTGAACTGGGTCGAAATTGATTGTGTCAAACCGAGAGGAAAATGTGTTCTCCCTCAGGAGAGGTAAGAGGAGCAAAGGACAGAGGAGAGGCAGGAGGGTCACGGAGAAAAGTAAAAGGGTTCTCGCAGAACAAAACACAAGCACACAAAGGTGCTCGTCAATGTACTAATTCAAACACGCACAGACACACACTGTGTATGGACCAGCGTAGCATAGGTGTGTATGCATTAGTATCGAGGTGACACTTCAACCCTCATGGGGTAAAAAGACATGACTTCACCAGTCAGGCTGCCTAACTTTATATTAAATATATTTCTTTTTCTCCTTCAGTTCTTTTTCTCTTCTTGAGATGATTTTTGTTGTTGACCTCCAGTATTTCACCGCTTATTTCTGTGAGCTATCTGACGGCTAATGTGCAGTTGTTTTCCTCGAGAAGACTGCTGAACAACCACCTCATGCAGTGGATTCATGGAGACTTTGCTTGAGGGAATTAAATGTTAAAATCAGGCATGGACGAAGAAGTTTGGACTGTTAGTATGTATACATACATAAAGACGGACAGACAGATAGATGCTGTATTGATCCAGAGGGATATTTAGACATCCAGTAGCTTATACGACACATACAAAACACAAATGCAAACAAAAGAGTATAAAAAAGAAAATGTAAACAAGAATATAAGGATAGCAAACACACACAGCAATGAAGTGATGTCTAGCCACCAGAAGTACTTACTGTCGTACTTCAGTATGTGCAGACTCAGGTAGTTCAAGTGTACGGGGGTTCAACAGTGCATGTATTGCAGATTAAAGTGATTAAAGTTTAAAAAATGATGCAAGAACAAACTAATACTGTTGATGAAATAAATTAAATGCAAATTGAGATATAAGGAGATCCCAATCAGATCGTGCATCTGTGGGACGTGCCGGAACAAGTCCGATCCATGGCGGTCCCACACCCCAACATACAAGACCCGCAGGATCCACAACAAACGTCCCGGTGCAAGACACCACAGGACACCTGCAGAGGTCTTATGAGCTGTTCTGGCTGCACAAGGGGAAGCTGCACAATATTAAAGGGGCTGTTCTCAGAGGAAAAAAAGGTCCCCAGAACGCTGTTTGAAGCTCGAAAGGTGGCAGGGTCCGCCACATATAAACGGTGTGAAATTTTAGTATGTGTGCAAGGCGAGCTGTTCAAGAACTAATTATTATTTCTGGCGGACGTTGCAGATTTCCCACTTTTGTTTCCTCCTGCAGTCACTCAAGGTGAAACAAACCAGCAGGGACACAACTATTTATGGAAACCCCTTTAGGTGTTGCAGGGGTCAAACCCATGACCTCTCACTTATCGTCTCTGGACACCGCTCCCTGATGCAATAAACTCAGACTGCAGTGGTTGAGTTAAGAGCAATAACTTCGGGCCTGGCGTTATTGATTGGCAGAGCGAGCAGCTGACTAATGCTGTGTGCCAGGCTCTGTTCTTTCCTTCAGGAGGAAGAGGAGAGTGACATTGTCTTCCTGCTGCACATCCTCAGGGAGGTCCCAGGCTTTGTCCGCCGTTATCCCGTTATCGGATGCTCCTCTTTGTTCGCTTTATTCACATGAGGATTCTCATCTCATTCTTGATCATTCACGTTCAGCTCAAACACACGGACAGGGCAGAGACGCCGGGCTGGCCTCTGGGCGTTTGCTGTCACTCGTTGCCAGGACAATAAAATCCACAGGGCATTCATTAAATGTATTACAGGAGGAATATTGAAAACATGAACTCACCTGATTAAACACGAAAGTAAAGGTGAAAGAAACGGGTGAAAGAAATCAATGTAAAGCTGCTATAAAACATGATTTAAATCAACACAGCATGTGTTAAATCGAAGATGGCACAGGATGCCTCGACTGTGATGTGCTCTACGAGGTTATTTGTGCTTTCATATTAGTATTTCGTATGCATGAAGTAGCAATTAAGGCTCCTGGATTAATAATTCATGCGCAGAAATATACAGGGAGAATATATGAAACTAAATTGTTTGTCACAAACTTTTTAATGTTTTACAGGCAAAAATCACACAGCACAGCCAGTTATCTCCAGGTATATTTGACCACAATGAAACAAATTGTATCAAATCAGAATGGTTTCTTTAGATCAGGTCTGAGGTTTTTGTTATTTCCTGTTATATTTTGAAGTTCTGCCTTCATGTGTCATGTTTTGCTTTTAATTTCCTCCTTTTGTGTGATTTCCCGCCCTTTTTCTGTGTTCACCTGTGTCACTATTAGTTAATCAGCCTTTGTGTATATAGTCTGTCTTTGTCTCTGTGTCCTCTCTCCTATTGTGTTTTCCTGGCTTTTGTGTCCTCATGTTTTCCTGGTTTGTACTTTGTTTTGCTTTTGTCTCTTGGATTTTCCTGGTTTTTATATTTTGCCTTTGTCTGCCTTGCGTTGCTGCCTCATTTTTGGATTTTGGATTTCACTGGGTTTGGTTATCAGCTATTATTGAAACTCGCCTTTTGTTCTTTACCTGTCTGCTTGCGTTTGGGTCCATTCTGTGTAACTTGACGTGAGCAGTATTGCAAAAAACAACACAGGTTTGCAACTTCAGTGTGCGAGCGAGGGGTCTGGGGGGCCTCAGTACTGATAATTTTTTTTGTGCAAATTTGTGCTTTTCATGCATCAGTTTCTTTTTTTAAAACGACATATTTAATACAGTCTTGGGCCTGCAAGATTTGAGGGTCCAGTTCTTCCAGTTCTTCACATTTAACACAAACAAACGAGATATAGGCCACCTGAAAAATTCAGACGAACCCCTTCTTGCACCGACCCAGCCTTAATGTTTAATTAGGTAAAATCAAGTCGAGATCTTCACATTAAAAGTTCAACCTTAGGTAAAAACTTTCCATCAACTTTGCATCGATGATGTCAACACAGAGTCCACTATGGATTACTGGAACAATTAACTGAAATGAAAAGGTTTGCAGCTGCTCTGCATCCAGTGTCAAGATGTTGTGTACTTTTGTAAAGATGTGCGTTATATGATGCATGCAGGGACTTAGTACAAGGTTGTTCCTTGATGGACAATAGGGAGCAAAGAGTGCTCCTGTTGTCGATATTGTCGGATATCCAGCTGTTGATCACTGGACTCTTAACCTTGAAAACTTACATCTATAATTCATGCTTATTCCGCAAGGTGACATGATGACTGAGGATGTACAGGGCGACCATACAATACGAGACAATGTGAGCATTTATCACTTATATCACTCATATTTGCATGTCTTTGGAAGAAACAACATTTCTCCGGAAAGCGAACCTGCAGCTGGAGGCCACTGACCTTGCACGAAAATCACTTGCCCACCACAAAAGAGGCCTGGGTTTAATTCACAGCAGTTGTCCTTGGTGATACACGAAAAATAAACACAGAGCTCGGTTTGGTGCATTTTGTGATACCGTTGTGGCGTGATGTACCAGCATTTGTTCTTGATCAAAAATAGATGAATATCTCTCATAGTGATTGGGGAAGGACTGACCCTGTCATAAACTCCTCATGGGTCACCTTCGATGGCCCTCAGGGAAACAGAAGTCACATTCATGTATGACTAAATGACAAAACTGAACGGTGCACTGGGAAAAAAAGAAGGGAGTCAAAGGTATTCCCCAGCTCATTATTAATTTCAGGGCCTGAGGCAAAAGAAAAGCCCCGAGCTCTTATTAGTTTCTGACCCTGATGTTAACCCCTACTAAAATTTAATTGGCTGTGAGATGAAGGGCCTGCAGATTCTGCAAAGACAAAGTTGAAGTGGTGTGAAGTTTCGTATCCTTCACGTCGCACCTTGCAGAAGCGAGCGTAGAGATAATGAGCAGAGGAAAGATATTGTCGTGCTCACATGAAGCCATCAGACCCAAGAGCCCTGATTTTTACACATCATACTCGGTTGCAACTTCTCCAAGAAACACCTGCTCATCAAATCTGACGGCACCACAGGCAGGGGCTGTATTTCTGTTGATATTTGATCATTTGTTGCCCAAGTTATTTATAGATTATGATGCTTTTGGAAACAACTCACAGGGACACAAAGGGCATTGTTTGACTGGAGTTGTATACATGTAATTCATCTACAGTACAAGATTGATGCTTTAGGTTCATGTGTCTGGGTATCGTTCATATTTTAAATGATACCAGTTCAGATACCAGTACCCAATGGTACCTTTTTTCAGCACTTTACTCTCTAATTTCTAACAACAAAAAATGTAATTTCAGTTCGACCCAGTTAAATCATTCCTCCGTATATCATGAGCACATCACGTCACACACTCTTTCTAAGTTTTATTTCAGTAGCATCCTGCTAAATCTGGTTAATAAAATACTTTCTGAAGCAAACTGCTACAATATATACAATAATAAATAAAATACAATTTTAGATCTTAATAGTGAAATAAAAAAACCTTTAAATTAACATCCTTCACATATAAAATTGATTGTTGGTTTACATTAAGTATGTGAATTCAAACATATCGTTTGTAAATATACTTTTATCGCAGTCATGATGCTAACCTCCATTAGCACGTTAACGGGCCTACCTATTATGTGTTAGCATCGAGCTAGCAGGCTAAGCACTTGTTATATAAAATCATTTTGGGAATCAAAGTATGCATACTGTAATATTTCTAAGCAGTTCACGTACCATTAGCTTCATACCAAGGTTTCAGACATAAAAAACATCATTGGCTGAATTTTGGGGGATGTCTCTTTGTTCTTCTCTGTATAAAGTAACTGTAAAGATGCGCTTTCAGGTGCTAAATTTCGGTCAGTACTCTTAAAAGTACAGAATCCAATAACCAACCCCTACTCATTAATAACAGTACTTTCACTGACGTTAGGTTGGAGACCTTAAATTATAACGTTAACAGTTAAGGCTGAGAATGACAACAGAAATAAACAAGTTTATTGATTTCACGTTTCTCCTGGCAGATGTGACCGATGTTTCCAGTGCGACATCACAGTGCTTCGGTCTACATGATGAGCTATTTTTAGAGATACTGGACCAATCCAGCTACCAGATGTAAGCAAAGCACGGCCCTTTGAGTGTCATGTTTATTTCCATATGAATAGACATGACATTTAGCTCCCTAATGGAAAATCCAACAATCAAAATATATGCAAGGCACTTTTTCTTAAGGTATGGATTCAACCACCAACCTTATCAAACTCACCCAGCATCAAACTGAGAACGACCAAAGACAATTTCCATCAAAGAGATCAAAGTCAAATGCTTTTCCATTTGGATGATTCTCCTGCTGCCGGGCCGATAAATTGGTAATTGAACAGGAAAGTAAGCGAAGGGCAGCGAGGGAAAAAGAGCAGACGGAGGGTGAACTAATTATTCTTCAATCAAAAGGTTTTTTTTTCTGTATTCATCCTCATTGAAGAAGACCAGTGAAATTGACAGAATGAGATGAAAGGCAGTTGTGTTTATTTGTGCTCTTTCTTTCTTTCTTTCTTTCTTTCTTTCTTTTCTTTCTTTCTTTCTTTTCTTTCTGTCCTTCTCAGGTTCAGTCTTTCGCTCTGCCAGGGGACTCGTTTGGCCATGAGTGAGTGGCTGAGTTGGGAAAAGCATCAGTATCAATTTATCCACACCATTACCCACATTGAGCAACACCACACAGACACACACACACAGAGTTCAGTCTCCAATCTCCAGTCCACCGGATGACACTTTGACCTCTGGAAAGTGCTGGCATGTGATTACAGACGGAGAGGAGACGTAGCAGTCCAGCGTTGTTGGGCGAAAAGTTCAGGAAAGACAAAGAGGGATAGATATTTTTATTTTAATTTGGAAATTGTTTAATAAAACCAAGACATGTAGACTTCTTCTTCAGATAGAAATTAGAACTAGTCATCAGCACATAACGTGAACGCGTGGCATCCAGCTCAGTGAATTTCACCAAAGCTGAGGCTGACCGCTGCCCAGTTCTCAGCTACGGAGTGCCTGTTTATCTGTCTCGGGCGAGTGGCAGTTTCTTAATTGGCGTTTTAAAATCAATAAATAGTAACTGTAACCGGCAAGTAGACGTAGACTGAATTAATCTGTCTTAACACATCGGTATGAACCCAAAACGAAGAGATTTCTCTGTGATCTGACTGCAATAAATGGATCAAAAGGACGCCTGCTGTTTCAGGTTGGTCAGCCACAAGACAAGCAAACTTCTTTTAAAATGCTTATTCCCTGAATAGAGTTCGGATCGATATATTTCCAAAACTTACCAGGTAGCCTTACCTTCTCATTCACTTCCCTCCACAGCAGCTCCTTAATTGTCCCGTCTCGGTATGACTAGATGTGTTGTCGTACAGCTCTGGGTGTCCACAAACGGCCACGATTAGTGATTATTATCCTCTCCTCCATTGTTGTTCATGTTCAATATCCGTAACAATAACAACTGTGTCGCGTCATTCGTGCTAGCTGGAGCGATTAGACGCAAATTTGGCAAACCTATCCAGGTTCGTCAGCGATCAGGAGTCTTGGTGGTTGCAAGTTTGTGGAAAAAAAGGTACTGCCCCAGTGTTAGCCATATTAGCGTCAGCTAGTGTCAGCAACATTAATGTAAGCTAGCTAGCGTTAGCAAATTTAAGTAGTGTAACAAACTGGCAACCACTTCAGGGGGCGGAGGAGTTGAACAACAGCGGCGTTGTAACGTGAGTGTTATCAATAACAACCTTAAGCAGGATTTTACTATTGTAATTCAGGTAAACATTGATGATTATTCTCTTTGACAAATTGATTGACTTGTAAAAATTCAGACATTGGTTAGAAATGCTGTCACAATAACCCAGAGCCGACCTTCACAATGTTTGTTTGGTCCAAGCAACAGTGCTATAAAAAATATATTAAGATTATTATAATAATTAAAAGGTCAGGCAGCAAACATACCGAGAAATGTTGCAAAAAAAACGACTCAAATGATAATTAAAATAATACATTTTCTGTCAACCGATTTATTGTTTGTCTTCAATTCAGCTCTTCTTGTATGTTTTGTATGAAAAATATAACAAGAGCTTATAACTTGTAACTGAAGCTGTCAAATAATAATAGTGCAGTAAAAAAAAACTGAACTGTAGAGGAGTTTACATTTAAAGCAGTAAATGTATTTATCTGCGTCATGATTAGTCAGTGTTTACGTTAGCATGTCTAATGGCGATACATAACCAACGCTGTGTAAGCTCGTTCGAACAGAGGGGGGAAGATGTCTTGTATCAAACGTCCGGAGGCAATACGGGGGATCTGACATGCTCCTGCTGACATGCTCATGTCATGAGCGCGCCATCGAACTGACAGCTCATCTTGTAGCATCGCCGGCCCTCAGATGCTAGTCAGCCGCTGCCATGAGAACACCCACCTACAGGCCTGGAGCTTACACACAAATGTATCCAAAAACTATGTCCTCTTTCTTTAAAGATATAAGGGGGGAAATTGCAAAATAATTGCATCATTACGGTTTGTATTTCCTTGCACAAAAGTCGAAAAATATGGAATCCTCTTGGACTTTAAATTGAGTGATTGAGTGGGCAATTAGGGTGAAGAGAAAAAAATCCTATTTTCAACCTTAGTAGGAAAGAACATGTACAGAACACCGGGTCGCTGATTGCTTTAACAACAGTAGAGTTGCAGAGTCTGAAGAGAAAATTGAAGGGGAAAGAAAAGAAATGACACGTTACAAAAGTCCTTGAAGCTCACAAGAGCCCAGGTTATTGGGAGAGCAGCGATGTGTATTTACATCCACTACAATAAACTAATTTATCAACATGTCATTTCATACAGCCGGTCAGCGATTGGATTTCTTTCATACTCACCTTACTGTTGAGGTTTATCGTTTAAATGACGTTTCATAAATCAGGTTATTGCAGAAAGCAGAGAATGACCAGCCCGCTTAAGTGCATGTGAACACACCACCGTATCGATCTGAATCAAGGATGTCAGAACACAGCACGCTCTGACCCAAATCAGTGAGGCGTGTTTGATTTTTAAGATTTTTCCAGACGGGTGGAGGTTGATGCCGTCTACAGTAGAAAAAGTCTGGCACTAAAATATATATTGTTTCCAATTATTATTTTTAATGAGCATTTGAGACTAACCAATGCTTCTATAACTGCAAAAAATAAATCAGTCCCCACATTTTTCACACTTTGAATGTCCTCAGTATCACAGAAATGATGTATGAGTGGAAAAGTAAAGTTATAACAACACCAATACATCCCCCAGTTCGCTTCTGCACTCATAGATACCAGTCTTCTAAATATGGCTAATTATCTTCATCTAGATCCGTGCATTACTCCCTGAGAAATTAACAAAAATGAGGAAAAATGCCCAAATCTTGCAGTGTTCCTGGATCTGTGCCTTTAACCGGAACCGCACCAAAAGTTAATGGGGTCTATTCTGGGCCGAGACACATCCTCCATCCAAGTTTTGTGGAAATCCGTTCAGTAGTTTTTTTGTAATCCTGCTGACAAACCAACCAAGCAACAAATGGACACGGAGGTAAAAAAATAAATAAAAAATGTTTAGCAGGAAATGTTTACCATCATACAGACGCTTCTTTCAAAATGTAAGCTTATGGGCAAAAGTATTTTTGGGTCCCAGTGCATCGCGTGATGATGTAACACGGTTTGGCCACTACGAAAACTGGCTTCAAAGCTTGGGGAAGACTCTTTACAGCACATTCGATCGTTTCTGTTCGTATGAAAGACACAAAGATAGTTTTATTTAAAGTTTTCCACTCCAGCGTGTCATTATGAAGTAAATGTTGATTGCACAGTGTAATGGAAATAGAATAATAAACCATCAGTGTTTACATCGGCTCACTGTAAACCTCGCCGTCACTACACAATTCTGTCTGCCACCAGGCACGAAAACCTCCTGGGGAAAGGAAGGTTAGCTGCTGATTAATTTCAATTATAGACTAACTGATTGAATAAATTCTCGTTCCCTCTTGTGTCGTTGTTATTTGCGACGAAGGAAAACGGAAAAGGTCCAGCTGTCTTTGCAACAGCGGCGCCAACAATAACACCACCTGGAAAAGCTAAAGCCGACTCTTTACAACAGCTCGATCGGTCCAGGTAATTAAAGCAAAGACTCGAGCAAGACATCAACTAACGATGCAATTCTTTCTGACGTTACATGACAGCCAAAATCTTACTGAACGCAGCTCGAGGGGGAAAGAAGAAGAGAAGAAAGAGGTTTTATGTTTTCCATCCTTGTCGTCTAATTTATCAGAGCAACCTTTATCGCCTCGGGGCGGGAAGCATTGTTAATCCAGCCTTCCTGTCTCAACACTTGTCACTCATCTTGATGAGTTTAAGATGACATCTCGCCCGGGGCTGAGGCGATCAGCATCCATGAAGACACGAGTACAGCAGCAGAGGCAGGAGGAGCAGATGGTGAAAATTACAACATCTGCAGCGCAATGTTAAGTCCTAGATTTTAATTGGGCCTCGTCTGTGGCATGTTGAGCTTAGATTTCTTGTGTCTGAATCCCAAATCCTGTAACTACAAGCCAACACACTGTCTCCCATGTCCACACACATTGTGTACATCAAAGACGATCCATTTGTCCACATGCACCTACGCTCCTAAAATAAACCTTCTTATATATTATTAATGTGATAAAGCTGCATATCAAGGCTTTGATTTGAAAATAATTAATTCTACCGCAAGTCCACGAGAGTCTTTGTCGTCTCACGCAGACTTATTTAAAACATATCATTGTCAGCTCTGTGAAATAAAGCAGCTCTTTCACACCGAAGCTGATGAACTTTTACGATGAAGACAACCCCGGCTCACACACTCCTCTCTGGAGACAACAGCTCCTCGCGTCCTGTGCCCTTTTCCCGCCCCGGCTGTCCACCTGTTCGGCACGGCCCTCTCGAGCAAATATCTCATCAGTAGCCGTAGAGACGAGGCCGCAAACAGCTTGAAATAGCCTCTGCAAGCCTCTCATTAAGGCACACGACCGTCTTCACTTCTCAGATTAATTAGCAAATGTGCAAAAAGATCAGATTACGAGCTTCTACAATGGACACTAACACCGGGGCGTCTGGATGAATCGTGCCGCGGCCGAACTCCTGCGTTGCCACGTCACCTCTAGTCAGTGAACACTTGTTGTTGCCCTTTTGCCTGTTTCCAATCTCTGTCTCGCAGCTGCAGTCAGTACAATCTAATGATTCAGCGCCTTCTGTTAATTAACATTTTGGCAAAAGGCCGCTGGAATTAGTCGGAACAACTAACTGACTACACTCGTAGATAAACGCTGCACTAAATAAAAACATTACCCGCGTGTACGAATGTGTCTGACCTCAGAAAATCTTTCACACATGCACGCATCTACCACAATCTCAGCAAGGTTTGTCAAAAAAAAGTTGCAGCCGTTTGAATCAATTCCACAACCTTCAGCTGGCAAAACTACTTTAATGTTAGGGTAATGTTTGATAATTGATTCAGGAGATCAGATTTAATGGATTTCACTTCACTTCATGTCCCCACTCGACCTAGAGATGCCAGCGACGAGCCTCCTGAGGCTGCAGTCACATTTTACCCTCATCTCCATTTTACTGTATTTTGTGGCAGCTTATGAATTATGGCAGGGGTCCATTTCTACTATAAGGGAATCAAGATAAGTTGATTTTGACGTGTTTTGTCCTGAGAAAAGTTAAAAATAAGCCTTAAATTCTTCCAACAAGCAGATATAATGTTGTTTTTTCGATATAAAACAATATACACATGTTTACTGTGTGTTATGACATAGAAAACTGGAGTCGGAGATGTAAAGTTATTTTTAATTGTGTTATTTAAAGGTCATATATGTAGGAAAAGCTGATTTTTGAGACTCATTCCCAACTTATCAAAACCGCTTTGGGGTGGCGGCCGACCCAACCAACCCTCCCACTGCGTCAGTATTTAACGAGTTGGGAATGAGACTCAAAGGTAATCAAGAAATTGGACCTTTAAAGCTCAAAATTAGACATTGATTGTTACATACCAGCAAAGATATTACTCCACTCCATGAATTGAAGGTACCTGGAGTTTTATTTAAGGTTTCTCAACACATCCTGTTTGAATCCTTGAGGCCCAATAAATGAGTTTAATGCATTACTTTGCTCATAAGCTGACTTTTGGAAGAATTTAAAACCATTGTTTATGTCAGTCTTCTTCGGTAGACTATCTTCGTGCAATAGCGTAAAAACCTTTGACAGGATTGTGAATGAAGTTGACGTCACCTGCTGGTTTGTGGATCATCATTTTGAAGCCTCAAATTTCAGCCATCGCCATCTTCTTGAGCCACAAGTGACCGTACAGTGTCGGGGCGAGAGGGTGGAGGTGGGGAGGATATCCCGATTGGACCTGACTGGAAACCCGAGGACGCGTCTTGGTAGCGACTTGTCAATCACAGGGTAGCCACACCCCAAATCATACCCTGCTTTATTGATGGACCAGGCTGAAAACAATGATGTATATAACTTGATTATGCTTTGCAGAGTCAGCCCACTACTGAAGGCAAAAAGTCGTTAGCCGGTCAATCAGCCAGTCTGGCAATCCATTAGGGTCGGTCAAAAGAATCGATCAGTCAGCCAACCATTAAACCAGTCATTCAGTCAGGCTGTCAATCACTTAATCAGTCAGCTGTGAAACAAACAAAGCCTTCATCAATTACAGAAAGTACATAAAATCACTTATTTCATTTAAGAGCCTGACTCCTTTTGTCCTTAATCACACAGAACATTACACACATGCAACACGTCTTTTTTCATGTTATAATCTTTTCCTAAAGTCTGCACAATGTGTCCATAAATCCACATTTCAGTCTCAGAAAGGTGGAGAGAGTGAGAATTTATTTGTGGATTGTCAGGATTTAACCTTGTGAAAGGAGCCAAGGTGTCACGTTAGGAGGTGAACTGAGGCCGGTTGTCACTGTGATTCCTTTGATTCTCACTTTCAAGTTGAAGCTTTAATGATTTTCTTTGAATTTCAACAAAGGTTTTGTCTTTTCTTTGCTTTAAACATGCATCTCTCCTTGAATTCTTAACTCTTAAATGTGTGAAAATCACTTTAGGAACATACTTTTATTGCTGCGGTGCTACGACTTAACCAACAGTCTTCCTATAATAACAGAAAGTTACAACAAAAACTACTACTACTACTATTTGATGACAGAGACGTCGGTCCCTTGAGAGACAAAAGTGCAGGGAATGTGTCCTATACCGGCTAAATGTTTTATAAAGCAAATTTCATTAAATTAGCTCATTTTGTTTTATTAATAATTCATCCATCCATCCATCACTGGAGGTGTAAGAGTGCATCTGTTGGCAAGGTTACACCTGAAATCAAAGGATAAGACGCGGCATCATGAGAGCGAGCGGGAGCAACGTGTGTGCGTACATGTGCATTACCTGCATAATAAGTGTGCGAGGTCTATTATTTGCTCTATTAAACTGCTCTCACCAGAGAGAGGACATTTTATTTATACGATTCAAAGACATACGCTGATGCTTTCCTGACGAGTGGCTACTTGTGGTTGTGTGAATAATGCAGCCCGGTATCCTTATGTCCAGCACTGCACAATAAATTACAATATTGAAGGGGCTTTATGTAACAATTTTTAGTTATTTACATGAATGAATCACTTTCTTAATTACCATATGTGAGTGGATTGTGAAAAAATGAGACCGGTTTCCTGCAAGCCTCTGGACAATATGTGTAATGCTGCTGGATGCTTTGGATTTCTTTGTGAAAGATTTACATGACAATTAAAGGATGTTACTTAACGCACGCTCTCGAGTGCCTCTGTCCGCTCCCCTATCATTAGCTTAGTAACGGAGTCCGCTAACGTAAATGGAGATCCATCTTTCAGCACAACATAAAAGCTCCACAGAGCTACTTTAAGCTAACGAAACTGCAATGTTGCCAAAGTGCAATATCCAAATCACAAAAGCTGCTATTTTTGGATAAAGGTACAATGGTGACAGCATTAAAGTACTAAATCTTGTTTTACAGATGTAACATAAAACATCATCGGCATGTTGTTGTTGTTGTTTTTGTGATGATGACTGCATTTTCATTCTTGTGTGAACTGACTTCCTCTAACCTTTAACTGCAAAGGAAGCGTCTGATCTAAATGCAACAGCTTCTATATTTCTGCCGCAAAATAACCAAAAACTCCCATTTTGGGATGAAATGTGCGTGTTCCTCTCAAAGATCTGCAACAAGTGCTGCTGGAATAAGAAGGACCAGGATGAAACACGAGCGCTAGAATAAAGATGGCGGAAGAGGAGTCTTGAGCGGTGCATGCACCTGTCACAGCCTTTAACTCAGTTCTTCTGAGATCATTTGAGATACTTTATGTCGACCAAAGCCAAGTAAATCACGATGATGGATGTTGTGATATTCACTTCCAGTGCGTTTCTGCCACAAATGTTTTATTATGCAATACTTTCATTGATGTCTGGACTTTAAGTGAGGTGGTCTTGCTCTTAAATTAGATATTTTCTCTCTGGAGTCTGGACTTGCAGCAAAGTGTAGTAAGGTGTTGTTCTTCTTCTTAAATCAGTTGTTTTCTCTATGAAGTCTGGACTTGCAGTGAGGTCTTATTGCTCTTAAATTAGACATTTTCTCTCTGGAGTCTGGACTTGCAGCAAAGTGTAGTAAGGTGTTGTTCTTCTTCTTAAATCAGTTGTTTTCTCTATGAAGTCTGGACTTGCAGTGAGGTCTTATTGCTCTTAAATTAGACATTTTCTCTCTGGAGTCTGGATTTGCAGTAAAGTGTGTAGTTGCTACTACACGCACCTGTCACAGCCTTTAAACCAGTTCCTCTGAGCTCAGTTGAAATACTCTATCTCGACAAAAAACAAGTAAATCATGAAGACAGAGGTGTGATATTAACTTCAGCCACAGGCATTCTTGTTATGCAATACTCACTTTCTTTGCTGGTCTGATGGTGGTTTGAGGTTGTTACACATGCGTGCTCACACGCACTCACACACCTCCTCATGTTGAGGGTTTCTGTCCCCCAGCGCGTTAAAAGGCGCTGTGGGTGATAAAAGCTCAGTCGCACTTCGCGCTAAGCCGAAAAGGAGCGCACCTCTCCGGACCGGGAGCGCACGGCGAGAGGGGGCGGATCTAACACGACACCGGCATCTGCTGTCTGAATCCTCACTCACTCTCCAAGCAGCTCTCTGGGACTGTAAAGCCATCTCAGACATCTCTTCTTTCTTCTTCTTCTTCTTGTTCTTCACTAATGCGCTCACGGTGCCACAGCGCGCTCCCCCGTGCCCCCCTCGCTCCTCCAGATGGGCTCACCGGATGAAAAGCACCGAGACCGGATGGTCGGTGCAAACTTCGGGCCGGTGCAAACTTCGCGACTCAGCCCGGTATGATCGTGTGCAACGTGAGCCTGAGCTGCGCGCACTGTCCCGAGGGAGGCACGGCGGCGACGTACGAAGAGGTGCCCGGCTCTCTCCCTCCTCCGACCCTGAGCCCGAGGGGGCACCTGGTGGTGGCGGTGTGCCTCGGCTTCATCGGCACCTTCGGGTTCCTCAGTAACTTCCTGGTGCTCGCGCTGTTCTGCAGGTACCGGGCTCTGCGCACGCCCATGAACCTCCTGCTGGTGAGCATCTCTGCGAGCGACCTGCTGGTCAGCGTGCTGGGCACCCCGTTCAGCTTCGCGGCCAGCACCCAGGGGCGGTGGCTGATCGGGCGCGCTGGGTGCGTTTGGTACGGGTTCGTTAACGCATGCTTAGGTGAGCTGATGATTTTTGTTTTATTTTATATGTGTCACTGGAGAGCTACTGACCTAAAGGGACACCTAAGAAAGAATTTAAGCTTTAAATCTAATCTATCTGCTTATTTTTATCACTGATCATTTACCACCTATTAATTTCTTCTTTTCTTAACATATTGACTTTAAATGTGGCTGAAAGTGTGAAAATATTGTATCCAAACTGTCCTCTTTTCAGTCTGATCATGCATGTTTGTCCAAAGCGACCTGAGCTTATGCATTTCATCAGTTGCTCATCTCTCATCAGGTAGGAATTTAAACGAAAATCGACTAAATTTAGTGAGAATTGATCAATCCTGAAATAGACTCGAGCACAGACGTCTCTTCTCCTTCACTCACAGCTTCATCATCCATCTCTGTTACTTTTACTGCCCTCTTGAGCAGTGTTGTTGCTCTTAAATAGGGTATTTTCTCTCTGGAGTCTGGACATGCTGTAATGTGTAGTAAGGTGTTGCTGCTCTTAAATCGGTTGTTTTCTCTCTGGAGTCTGGTCTTGCAGTAAGAAGTTGCTCTTAAATCGGTTGTTTTCTCTCTGGAGTCTGGTCTTGCAGTAAGAAGTTGCTCTTAAATCGGTTGTTTTCTCTCTGGAGTCTGGTCTTGCAGTAAGAAGTTGCTCTTAAATGAGTTATTTTCTCTCTGGAGTCTGGACATGCAGTAAGGTGTAGTCAGGTGTTGTGGTTGCTCTTAAATCGGTTGTTTTCTCTCTGGAGTCTGGTCTTGCAGTAAGAAGTTGCTCTTAAATCGGTTGTTTTCTCTCTGGAGTCTGGTCTTGCAGTAAGAAGTTGCTCTTAAATGAGTTATTTTCTCTCTGGAGTCTGGACATGCAGTAAGGTGTAGTCAGGTGTTGTGGTTGCTCTTAAATTGGTTGTTTTCTCTCTGGAGTCTGGACTTGCAGTAAGGTGTAGTCAGGTGTTGTGGATGCTCTTAAATCGGTTGTTTTCCCTCTGGAGTCTGGACTCTGGACTCTAGGTGAAAGTGTGAAAATGCTGTATCCAATCTATCCTTTTTCAGTGTGACCACTCTGCACATCATGCACTGTTATCGAAAATGACCTAAAAAGATTTTATAAGCCCCAAATTTTACAGATGAAAGTGGACAAAACTGAGGATTTTTTCAGGATTAGCAGCAGCAAACTCCTTTATGGCTGATTTACTCTCCTTTACCTGATTTTAACCTAATTGTCTCGCTTTAGCTGCTTTCAAGAGAATGAAGAAAATCATAGAACTCACTCGAAACATATGATTACGATCCTGTTAACTCGTCTCATTCTGCAGTTGATTGAAATCCCATTAAGTGGTGAAGGTAGTGTGCTGTTGACCTCTGATAACATTCAGCTGTGCTATAAGCTCGCAAACTGAAATTTCCTTTGGGGACATAAATAATGTGACAGTGTGATGTGTCATAATTCAGATTCGGTCCCAGAGGTAACTTCGGAGGGAGGATGCAGGAGAGATGAACTCTGAAAAACACGGAAAAAGCATTTCTGATCGTATTACATAATAAATATGCTCTTGTTATAGGCTCTTATCTTGATCCTTAGAGGTTGTGTCTGTTTACAAGAGCTCTTCACCAGTGCTGGATCAGACCTGTGACCTTTCAGCTCCAGCACAATCACTTGAATTACTAATGTCAACCTTCTGCTCAGAAACTTGGATCATCATTTTTAAGCCACTGGTGTGAGGAAAGATGAGAGAGATGATGATGATTGAGGGGAATTCCTGCTGCACTTGTCAGTGTTTTCGTGCTCTCTCTGAATTTAGATGCTTTATCTCTTCGTACTTAAGGGAGTGTGTGACTGACTGCAAATACAAGTGAATGAATCAAGAGACGTCACCTATCACCTCTTCATCATGTCTCTCTATTACTTGTACTGCCCACTGGAGCTCGTAAAGCTTTTGCTTTCCCCCTAGAGTTTGGACTTGCACTGAGTTGTTGTTGCTCTTAAATCTGTTGTTTTCTCTATGGAGTCTGGACCTGCAATAAGGAGTTTTTCTTGTTGCTTTTAATTCAGTTGTTCCCCTCTAGAGTTTGGACTTGCACTGAGTGGTTGTTGCTCTTAAATCTGTTGTTTTCTCTATGGAGTCTGGACTTACAGTATGATGTTGTGGCTCTTAAGTTGTTTATTTTCTCTCTGGAGTCTGGACTTACAATAAAGTGCAGTAAGATGTAGTTGCCCCTAAATCGTATGTTTTTGCTCTGGAGTCTGGACTTTCAGTTCGGTGCAGTAGGATGCTGTTGCACAGAAATGTCTTGTTTTCTTTTCTGGAGTCTGGACTTGCAGCAAGGTGTTGTTGCTCTTAAGTTGTTTGTTTTCTCTCTGGAGTCTGGACCTGCAATAAGGAGTTTTTCTTGTTGCTTTTAATTCAGTTGTTCCCCTCTAGAGTTTGGACTTGCACTGAGTGGTTGTTGCTCTTAAATCTGTTGTTTTCTCTATGGAGTCTGGACTTACAGTATGATGTTGTGGCTCTTAAGTTGTTGGTTTTCTCTCTGGAGTCTGGACTCTGGACTCTAGGTGAAAGTGTGAAAATGTTGTATCCAATCTATCCTTTTTCAGTGTGACCACTCTGCACATCATGCACTGTTATCGAAAATGACCTAAAAAGATTTTATAAGCCCCCAAATTTCACACACACATCAGGTAGAGAGCACCAGGTCACATGCTGCAGGACCTGTTGGTCTGCTGCTGGAAATGAACTACACACCTGCACTGATTTGATGTTTTTCAAATCAGTTGCTTTCTCACTGGAGTCAGGACTTACGGTAAAGTTCAGTAAGATGTTGTTGCCTCTAAATCATATGATTTTGTTCTGGAGTCTGGACTTGAAGTAAGGTGTTGTTGCTCTTAAATTAGTTGTTTCTTCTATGGAGTCTGGACTTGCAGGAAGGTTCCCTCTTCATTGTTGCTCTTAAATCATGTGTTTTCTCTCTGGAGGCTGGACTGGCAGACCATTTGACCTGGACTTTGTTCTCAATTTTCTCCCCATCAAGTTGAAGGATTCTGACTAAATCCCCCAATAACTCCACTATACTGCTACTGACATGGTCAGCAGCTCTCCAATACAATCCTGGATGCTACAAACAAACCTTTCAAAAAAGAAACAACAGTCACTCTGTAATGAAACACTCCCAATTTATAAATCTGATTTGAAGTTTTCCCATAACCTGAAAATCTCTTTTGATGAATTGTGCACAATGTTTGTCTCACTTGTGCTTGTTAGAAGTTAGCTGTAGAATAAACAAGCAATAATCAATAGTTTCAAAACCGTACGTGAGAGGATCAAAGGCTCACTGCTGAAAGATACCTTGAATAAGATGCTTTAGAGATGTAATTGTGTGGCTGGGTTGGTCGTTGGCTTTTCTAAAACCATGGAGTGCAGAGATGGGCACACCAGCATCAAAGATTTATGTGAGGTGTTAATGATTGATGACAGTTTGGTCAGAATCGATCTGATGGTGGAAAAACAAGAAGAAATGGAGCTCAGGTAGAAAATGTCCAGAAATAACCTACAGTGGAGCTTCGAGTTAACTCACATTGTATTCTGGCAGATGGACAGCTTGTTGTGTTAAAAGTGATTAATATACAGAAATAAAACACCCCTGCCTGAGAGTAACAGGGACAAAACTTATTTCAGTTCTTTATTTCCTTATTTACACAAACTTTGTGCTTATAAAATAGTCAAAAACAAGTGCTGAGGTGGAAAAACAGCCTATTCAAAGGTCCAAAACACTTAAAATTACATAATTTCCGAGTTTAGGGCTTTAAAAAAATGATTGCAGGATCTGAAATTTCATTGGCTACATGATGTATCAATCATCTGGAGGCTGGCGAGTCAGTGGCTCACACAGAGGATAAAGAAGAGAGAGTGGGTCACATGTCTACACGGTCACCCATTGGCTGTTGTAGGCTCTAGGGTGGGCATAGATGCTCATTTCTGAGCTGTCAGTGGAGTTTTTTGATGGATAAAAGCATGAAAGAACCTGCGATCGCATTTATTTTTGCCATTTTGTCAGTTGATTAATTGATATGTGGATCAACAGAAAATTAATCTTGACAGTTGTTATTTTGATTTTCAATTTTTGCAAAAATGCCAAACATTCACTCGATCTCGCTCTTCCAATGTGATGATTTGCTGCTTTTCTCTGTTTAATATGAATACATATCATTGGGTTTTGCACTGTTGCCGGACAAAATAAGTAATTTGAAGACGTCATCTTGGGCTTTAGGCAATTGAGATCCATATTTTGACATTTTGTAAACTCAACAGCAAATCTGTAATAAGACAATAGAACAAGATCGACTGGTAATGAAACTAAGTGTTGGTCGCGGACCTCGTACAGACACCTTGTGTGGAAGTGTCAATGCGATGCGGATACATGCAGTCGTAGGTTTGAACTCTGCAGAGTTCAAATGAGTCTGAAGTGGAAAAAATTGCTGCCTGAGGATGAGATTTAGCTCGAAGTGCATCACTTCTTTAGAGTGGATATTTAGCTACAGTATCTTTGTATTAAGTGCATTGAAATTGTGCAATTGCTCAGGAAATGTTGGCTTCCCGGTGGGCCTTTGTTGATAAGTGCAATAATGATAAAGGCAGTTAAGTGCATGACGTACATTTCTCTTGTTCAGCGCTGTTCGATCAAGACTTTTATGCAAAGACAAACAACCCACGATGAGAAGCGTTCCCAGCTGTGCTGAAGTGGACGACATCACTAATGAAAAAAAAAAAAAGGAAATAGAGAAAATGACCTATTTTTATTATATCAGATTTTTCCAGCAGTTTCTGACATAATTTCAAATGATACAGATAATTAAATTAACATGACCTGGATCAGGATAAGCAGCATGAAATAGGCGGATTAGCCCATTAAAAATGATTTATTAATTTAATGTATTCATGTATGTGCACCATAAAGAATGAAAAAAGCCTCCTGCACACACTTTCTGCTTTAATGGCAGATCAGGGCAGATAGATTCAAAAAGATAACTAAATTAAAACAAAAATTAGTAAATTGAAACCTTGGATTCACTTTAATTTTGGCAATTTTATGGATTTTTTTCTGTTTATTTTACATTTTTTCCCTGTATTTATGAAATTCACAAAACATCCATAAATTATATAGTTATTCGCCTGAAATTATGTATTAAAATCCAAGAAAAACGGCACAGCCCTGTCATTTTAAGCCTGATTATTTGTATTATGAACAGTGTTTGACTATATTTAAAGATAACTTTATCGTTATTATACGTGTAAATATCCTAAATTAAACATTTAAAGGCCAAAAAAATAAATGATGTCAAATTACATCAAAAAACTGTATTTTATTTACAGAAAATTACTGTATTTCTAAGTTATTGTCCGTTACTTCCAAAATATCACCGTTCTTTTCTGATTATTATTTTAACATGTGTATACGATATATTTAATCAGACTTTTAGGTTATATGTGTGTAACGTCACCCGATAGCCGGCAGTCACATACAAAACATTTTATAAATAACATCACTCCCTGTGTGTTAAATATTTAAAACTTTTATAAATTAATTTTTAATTGTTATTACTTTTTAATACCTTCTGAGGCCATCAAAGATACCCTGCGATTTCAGAAAATCTCCTAACAAGCATTACTGTAGAAGAAGCTACTCAAATAAAGTAAATGTAATTGATTACTTCTGACAGTTACTTATCAATATCTCCTCCACGAATACACATTACTCCGTTCAGTCAGTCTGTGTACAGATACTGTGTCACTTACAGGCCTCATAAAACAGAAATGAATCTCTCAGGTTGGCAGGACTGAAGTGAAAACACAACTGAGACGTCTCGTTTCACCGCCTGCCTTCGAGACAGAATCCACTTCGTTTGTTAATTCCCTAATGAAGCATCGTCCGCCCCGCTGCAAATTACCCAGACTGCATCAGAGCTACTGTACCGTGCAGTCAGGGACTGTTAGGGAGATTGTAATCAAGCCTCATCAGGTCACTGGAATAAGATCTTTCTTCATGAGGTCACAGAGGAGTCTTTCCTTTTCTCACTTTCTCTCTCAGCTGCAGGATGACTGGAAGTAAAAGTTAGGTAATAACTGAGAGACAGATGGAGGTATTAGTTTAAGACTTTTTGGTATTTGTGCACAGGGCTGAGCTTTATATACGATATATTATAGTGATATCAGACTTGTTATATCATGGTGTGACATAAGTGTTGTCTTTACTGGTTTTAAAAGCTGCATTACAGTGAAATGATTGATTGTTCTAATACTTGTCTTTATCTACTCAGTCATTATATCCACATTACTGGTGATTATTGATCAGACATCTCACTGTGCTAATGTTTTATGAAAGTACCAATATTGTCATCATATTAATGTTGAAGTATTTGGTCAAAAATATTGTGATTTCATGCTTAATTCTCACATTTATGAGGTGCTTTTGAGAACAACTCCCAGCCCTGTATTATTAATATTGAATATATTTTATTCCTTTGTTTTAACCTTTGTCTCAGATTCTCTTTTTCCTTGTTATACATATTGTATGAGCGTTGTTGGAGGAAGGGAACAACAATTTAATCAGCAACTGCTGCTTTATTTTGATTGTTGCACATATTAAGAATATTTGCTAACAACTTTCTTTCCCCTGACGTTTAAACAGCAGTTTAACAACCCAGCTGCCAGAATAAATGTTGGCAGTGTCTGTAAACCACAGATATGTTAAATATCTACAACTTCATGTTTTTTTTAGGTTCAGTTTTCTAGGTTGTGACGACGCTTATGGTCTGGTTAGGTTTAGGCACAAAAAACACCTGACTAGGGTTCGGAAAAGATTGTTTTTTGGCTTAAAATACCTGCTTGAGTCGCCGTGAACCCAGCTGGAGATGTGACGAGGTTTTAGATAAGTACACCCGGTTTTGACGCCACGAACACGGGTGGAAATCGTCCTGAGGTGTCCTTAAATATACCCAGTGGATTCACACTTTATTGAAACGTTTGAACGCGGTCTCGAACTGCAGTCACTGGCTTGGCAGCCTGCGTGGCTGTAACTCCACCACCATCCCCCACCAAATCCTGATACAACAGCAGGGTCATAAACATATAATGTGAACGTGAACGTGACACTAATCCCAAAACGTTGTGAGGTTTCAGCAAAAAGACGACATTAACCTGGTTTCTTGTATGTTGCACGTACTCTTCGTATGCTGTGCAGCATCTAGATGATACTTAAAGAAGTGGTCTGATTCAGCACAAGAGTTCCTGCAGTTGGATCTGAAACAAGAAAGATAAGAGAGGTAGAAAGTTACAGAGTAAGAGGCAGAAAGAGGAAGAGGGTCATTCAGATTTAGAAAGGCAGAAAGAAAGAGTTAAGGGGAAAGAGTGGGATGAGATGGAACAGCAGGAGACAAGGACAGATGACTAGCTCCTGTGCTGACTCAGCCTTTGGACATTCGGTCACTCACCATAAATCCATTCAGCACCGCTAAGAAGCTGGATGACGAGGAATCGGGCCTCAGGTGAAAGGAACATTAAAATGCATGGTGGAGAATCAAAGTGGGCGACGTTTGAATCAAAGCCAACGTTGGGGACTAATACGTGTCCCCGCATCCCCACCAGGCTCAGAGTAAAGACTGTGCAATCATTACAGGGAATGAATGGAAAAATCAGTCAGCGTGAGGAGAAGCTGCAGAGCATTCCCATTAAAAACATCCACAACGGTTATTTACCCATGATTGTATAATCCTTTAGTAATTTCAACACAGATTTTGTTTTCTCCTCCTGCAGATGTTCAATAGAAAGTCATCAGGGGGTTAGTTGACAGCACGGCAATTACACAGTCGTGTGAAAACAGGGATCGTTGTGTTGAGATCACTTATGTGGTGATCACAAGGCAACAATTATGTAAAGAAAGAGCTCGTTATTTCAAGTTTACAAGAAGTTAAATAACAGGATCACAGGAAGGAAACAATATTTCACAGTGGTAGTCTCACTTTTTGGGTGTGTTAGTCGCACCAGCACATAGTTAAGTTGCAGCCAATAAACACGTTATGTGAATGATTGTAAAAACGACAAGAGGTGAGGTTAGACGTGTTGCCTCGGTCAGATTGGTATTTGACATGACACGTTGACTTCACTGTGACTTTTGTTGACGTTTTATGTCCACGCAACACTCACAAACGTCTTTTGTTTTGGTTGAAAGAGACCCCTAGTGGCAGAGGTTATATATTGTGCTTTTGAAACTGACATTTGGCGACCCCTGGTGGTCGTATCAGAAAAATGCGTCAATCCTAGGAGCTTAACTTTTTATCAAGCAGAATTATCAAAACAAAATCTACTCATGTGGACATTTATCGACTTGGATGTCTTGTTTTTCCTCAGTATTTCTTTAAAAGTCAGTTTTTTTTTATGTAATGAAAACTCCCGTGTGATTAAACCTTGTATTATTTTCGCACAGTATGCTAATGAAGCATCTGTTTGACTCCGGGTGGACCTGTGGAGTCTCACCAGCGTGCATCGGTAATGAGCGGAGAGCTCTTACACACTCTTCATCCACCTGCAAACACACACAGGTTACACTGACGAACACACACAATATAATTTCCATGATTCTCGAGACATCTTTGTCGTTGCTCTCGACCCATCGTGCACCCACGGCCCACACCATGCCCGCACCGCCACACCCAAGTCAGCCAATCAGAAACCGTCATTATACATGGAGGTGCTATGATTGTCCCCTAATCAAAGCCTCTGTTCCCATGAGCCTCAGAGGTAAAGTGCCCCTAGAGCAGCACTTTAGGCCGTGCGTGCTGATTAGCCCTGAGTTTAGACTGAGTCACCTCAGCAACAATTCACTGCAACAGGACACATTCATCGATTAAACAATTAACATGTCGAGAAAGAGCCGCATGTGGCCGTGCTTTTGTCTGAATCAGTGATTCTGTGCATGTTTGACTCGATGTTTCAAACAGGCTTTCAGCCACAGACCCGCTGAGGGCGTGAGGATAAAATTGGATCTAAAACGAAGGATACAAAAGCTGTTTTTAAAGGCTCACCGTTTGATCCGCTCGTCTTATTTTTACAAAGTTTGACTGCGAAAATGAACAGAGAATTCTTTATTTTGTATAAAAAAATTCACTTTTTCAGTTTGACGTTCATTAGAGCTACAACAGAAGTCATCTCTCAGGCAAAAGTATCAAATATGATGCGTCCAAAACTTTATTGCACCTGTGGATCGACAGGTGAGTAGGAGAAGACCAAGGGCCGACAAAAACGTTCTTGATAACAGTGTTTCGGTTATCATCCGGTTATCTTGGATAACTTGATGAAGGTCTTTCTTCAGTTTTTTCAGTTTTTGTCCTGATGCATCCAGGATGTAAAATATGAGAATTTGCTGCTTTGTCTTTTGTTACATAACGATAAACTGATTATCTTTGGATTTCAGACTGTTGAACAGAAAAATCTTGATATTATTATTATGTAAGCTTAAGTTCTAGTGAAATTGGGAGGGGCGTTTTATGTGTTTTTACACAACATGGGATTAGTAACCAAGAAAATGATACGCAGATCAATCAGTGATGAAAGCAATGATTGTTGCTGTCCTGCTATTTGCAGTTTTTGGTACGTTTTATTAGGTTTTGGTGCACAGTAAATGAACTCAATCATAAAATTAAAGTGTCGAGTATTTAAAAATGCTCGTATACGACGTTCTTACAAAGATTAAAACAAATGTCAACTTCTGAAAACACAGTCAGTCGCCTCTGGGTGTTTATTCCTCCAGAAGGTCTGGCTCTGCAGTGTAGGACGTCCTCACAGTTTAATTATATGATTGAGTTAATTTATTGTATTGTCATTTGCATTTTCCACCAAAATCTAATTTAAAAAATGCCAAAAACTGCAAATAGCAGGCGGCAAGTATGATTATTTTCACCACGGATTAATCTGACATAATTTAACGGTTATTAATCCCATGGTCTTTAAAAACACAAAATGATTTGTCCATTCTGCAGCCTGAAATACATGGAGATGATCAATTTATTATTAACAAAGAAAAGCAGCAAATTCTCACATTTAGGAACCTGGACCCTTAAAATATCTGTGCTTTTTTGCTTGACAAATCATTTCTGTTGTTGCTCTGAAAAAACAACAGAAACTTTAAAACCAAAAGGACGTATAATGCAGAGAAAATGAGGAAAAGAAGCAAACGTGGACAAAAAGATTTTTGATTTACTGCCTACTGAAGCAAACACAGATGCATGAGTTGAAAAATGTTGCTTATTCTGTGTTGTTATAAGAAGAAGGTCCAGAGGGAATAACAGGAAGTCCCTTTGTGGAATGCAGTCCGTCAGCTGGTGAACGCCGCTGCTGTCCAAGCAAAAAAACACTTCAGTGATAAAACAACAAGCAGAAAATTTACTTCACTGTGGATCTAAAAGCTGCTCGATCATTATCACGCAGTGAGAGAGAACACAGGCGCTTCTGTTTTGGGACAAACTGCTCCTGAAAGCCCAAGTGTTGATTAGATTTTTAGGATATTACGCCACGTTATTCAGTTACCGACCGCTTGTCTGTGCTTCCTCCTCAGGCCTCGTCTCCATGATCTCCCTCGCCGTCCTGTCCTACGAGCGTTACTGCACCATGATGGCGCCCAATGTGGCCGACGGCAGGGAGTACCGCCCGGTGCTGGGAGGGATCTGCTTCTCCTGGCTCTACTCCATCGCCTGGACCGTACCTCCGCTGCTGGGCTGGAGCAGATACGGGCCCGAGGGTCCCGGCACCACCTGCTCGGTGGACTGGAAGACCCAAACGCCGAACAATATCTCCTACGTCGTCTGTCTGTTCACCTTCTGCCTGGTGCTGCCGTTCTGCGTCATCCTCTACTCGTACGGCAAGCTGCTGTACACCATCAGACAGGTGAGACGCTGCAGGAAGGATGAAGGATGAGAGGAAACATAATGCGGCTCTGTTTAAAGGCAGAAAAAGATAGATTTGAGATAAGAAAGCAGAGAGAAAGTGTATTGACACATGCTTCAAGCGCACACCACCAGCCTCACGTGCCCTTACCTGAGACACTAGATCCACTACTGTATGAAAAACCTCCAAGCTAGTCTGAATGTTCAGTCAGGGAAGTTGACAAGCGAGGAAAGAATATGAATTCAAACATTTCAAAGGAGCAGAGAAGTGAAGCCAGGCATCAGCTGATCTAAAAAAATCTCCGGTCAGGTTTGACATCTCGACAAAGTCGTTTATTAAAGCTGCCAACACCAATTTATTCTTTTCTCTTTGCTCCTTCTCGCCGACGCTGACTCACCGAGAGGCCAAACGGACACTGTGAGATTTTTTTTTTATTTCCCGAATGTAATTTACATCTCTGTGCAGGAACAGTGGGAACAAGAGAGGTTAAAACATGATTGAATATCTGGATGACAGCTGGAATTGAAATCCTGGCAAATTGCTGCTGAACCGGTAAAAATATCCTGTCTGCTCCCGTCAGGTAGTCCTGAAAAAAATCTTCATTTTGAGCAAACTAGGAGCTTTTCAAACTTTAACGGCGGCACTTGGCAGGTGAAAGTTTGACAGACGTGTGTGGTGCACTGTGAGTTCACATGTTGCCCTAATAATGATGTAAGTTTGGGTTCAGGTTTGATTTCGCTCTCTGTTTCTCCTCTCACCTGCCTCCAACATTGACTGGTTCAAACTTCTGTTTGAGGAATAAGGAGAGAAAGTGGATAGAAAGCTAAACTGAGCTTGAATTAGAAGTCGCTGCAGCCCGATTTGACATCCAGCAAGTACAAAAAAACCCCAGGATATTCATATTCTTGTTCAGAACAGGGGGATGGAAGTCAGTGAGTGTGACTGATAACTAAATTATAAAAGCATCCGTATAGATTTGGATCTGTGGACTCGTTCTGTACCTGCTGGATTTTTGGTTTATTGATATTTTCTTTGCTTCGAGCCTGATTTAAAATGCAGCCTTGGTGTATGAGAGCAACGCTACATTTAAGCGTGAACACGTATTCGATATAGTGATGAAACAGCTCCTTCGTGTCCAAACCCAGCGCAAGTCGAAGTGGAAAAAGATGATCCGTGACTTGTGAATCTGTTGCAGACGACTGGAGATCGCAGTGAAACAGGAAACTGTCATTTTAGTTTCATTATACGTGTGTTTTGTGTGTTTTCTAGGTTTTTGTGGAGTCTTCTGCACTTTCCCTCCTGTTTTCTTGTGCTCCACACCAGCACTGATCTCCTTCATCAGCTCCTTCCCTGTTCCCTGTGTTTCTCCACCTCACTCCACCTGCACCTCATCCCCTCCTTAGTTTAGTTTGTATTTAAGTCCAGTCTTTGCCGGGTCGTCTGTTGAGTTTCCCTGATCCTGCCGTGTTTGCCTGTCCCAGCCGTTCATCCTAATATACTTCATATCCCTGTCTGCCGTCTCGTGCATGTGGTTCCACCTTCTCCCACCTGAGACTCAAATTATATGTTAAAGTTTTGTAGGCTGTGTGCTAAGAGTTCACGTTTCAGTACACTACTCTTCAAAAGTTTGGGATCACCTGCCATAAAAGCTTGATTTGGTAGTCAGATGGTTAAATTTTTGAAAAGTCTTGTGGACATGGAGAGTAAAACAGTGTTGAGTGGTTCAAACAGACTGACAAATGAAAACGCCTTTGAGCAACAGTTAAATAAGAATATAAGAAATTGCCAGTGCTTTGAGTCGGCTGATACTGTTGGAAGATTAAACTTTAAATCATTTAATAATTCTTCTTTTGGGGTCAAAACTATTTCAAAATACAAATAACACGTCCGACGTCTGAATTATTCTGTTTCATCTTTGCTCAAGTAGCTTTTACTGAAGGAAAGAAGAAAACATCAACACAACAGCCGGTGAACGGTAATTAACAGGTGGAATAAACATAAAATAAACTAATTTAAAGAGATGCTACTTCGGCTACCTCGTTAATATTGTAAACATGTAGTTTTGGAGAAGAAATCTAAACTCAGAATTTTAATATTTATAATAATATCTTACCATAACTGAATAAACAAGCTGTTCTCAGAGGAAAATAAAAGGTCCCCGCAACCCTGATTGAAGCTAGAAAGGTGGCAGGGTCCGCCACATATAAACAAAGTAGAAACAGTATGAAACTGTTCAGTTTTTTGTCATGAAAACAAAGAGTTTGATTATTTAGTCAGTGAAGATCTTCATCTTCTGATTAAAACTACACAGTGCACCTTCTGAGTCAGAAAGCTGAAAATAGCAGGTATTACGCAGCGGGAGACGAGAGCAGCAGGTTTCTTCTACCGGCTGGTGTTAATGACATGATTACAGACAACTGTCTTCATTTAACTGCGCTGAGGAGCTTCATTAGACCTCACGGCTACAGACCTTCCACACCCACCGGCAGCTAATCACAGGGGAGAAAAACTCTGCATTTAGCCTTGTGTGACTGAGTGTGTGTCTTCATAGTGTGTCTGCTAACATTTTTAAAATACCTGCGGCAAATGTATGAAACTCTGTGTACAAATCTGTGTACACGCACAACGTATGTACGTCTTCATACATCCCAATCATCCCGGGATTGAACCCGAACCCCACGATTTACCATAAATGGCTCTAAAAACACCCTCAAACACCTGGTTTGCATATAAAGGGGCCAGAATTTAGTTTAGTGTTGAGGAGAAATGTTAGAAGCAAAGAAGCAGTTGAAGAACTGAAAGGGTAATTTCACAGACTGTGAACTTTAAGTAATGACTTACAGACGAAAGAGAGTTTTAGTTGGAGGCAACGAAATGAAGCTAGTGAAACGGCAGAAAGTGACAGAAGCGGTGAACGCCGCGAGTTCACAGCCACGAGCTTACAGCCACGAACTCAAAAGTGGCCTGATTTCAAGCGAGCGGCCAAGAAGCGCTTCTCTGCACACAATGAGACGATGACCCGCTTGATGACCGGTCATCATCACGGGCCAGAACATCAGTACGGTCCTTGAAAACTCTAAATTGCACATTGACAGTGTCCTCTCCCAACATCAATGCAGTTATTGTGTCACGAGGCACAGCCATTACTCACGGCTACAGAAGTTACAGAAGACTAAACTGACCTGCGTTTCTGTATGTACGACTTCGGGTGGCAGCTGTCTGAGCTGTCCTTGTTCTTCTGAAAGTGTAGCTTCTTGTTTTTGCCTGATGATAAATGATCTTTTTTGTTTTTTGGGGGTGAATCTACATGCATACAGAGCGTATATAAGAATTAAGGCTCTCCTCAGTGTTTTGGTTGTGTGTCGTATGTCTTCTGCTGGTTAAATGTGTTCGTTCACAGCCATGAATCTCTGTGAGACCTGGATGTTGACGTGTTGATGCTGTTGGCACAAGAATTTAATTTGCCACACCATTTGCTGGTTCATGTGCCGCGTCTCTCTGGGTCTCTGCACCCTGCCATCACGCAGAAGCGGTTTCTCGATTAAACAGTGACGAATATGTTAAAAATAACGAGGCACAGCTCAAGACTCTACTTTTTTCTTTGGCTTTTGGTCAAAATTGTACTGCTGCTGCTTAACAGACTCTCATCATGTTTGTTTTACTCGTTTTTGCAGTGTTCAGGGATTTTATCTTGAGGTCTGTGTGTTTATGAGTGATTTATTTCTCGTCTGTTCTGTTGACCTTATTTTCTTTGGCTTTGAAAAATTCTTTGCTCAACTCATGGCATTTTAAATGTGCTATAGAAATAAATTTGACTTGACTTAGTAGAAAAGAAAGTGTGAGATAGATTGAAACGCCCTCAGTGTCGCAAAATGGAAAAGAAGATTACACAAATGGTTGGAGCACTTCTTCATTTTCTCCTCCTCATACTTGCTGACCCATTTTTCATTGCCCTCTCCTGGTTTCCTCCCGGGGTCACGGTTCTCCTGTATTTCTCCACACTCCTTTTCTCCTTTTAGATATCATAACCTGTTTCTGGCACTGTACAGTGTCCTCGTCAGTGAGTGAGCGCTGCACAGAGAAATGGAGAGGAGATTTTAGATGTCCTGAGGAGGAGGATTCCTGTTTCTTATGGAAAGTTTGAAAGGAAAGAAGCATTTTGTCGAATGTGCTGCGTCGATATTTCTGTTAATCACAGAGGACCGGTGGTGTCAATCAACATCGAGATTGGTTAGGAGCAAAATCCTCCACATTTTGAGCTTTACTTTGCATGCTAAACAAAGATGGTTAACCTGGGCTGTTGAAAGGAGTATTTCACAACTTGAGAGATGGCCCTTGCATGAAACTGGGCAGTAGAAAGACATATTTTTGAAATCGGTGCTACATGACCAAAGAAAACATTAAAAGGGCTGCAGTACTCTGTTGGGCTCAAAAGGTGCACCCCACTGCACCCCACCAGACCATTGGGCAGTGCCTAGTTTAGGCTAGCCATGCATTCAGGTGCTGTCGGAATAATCGGAAAAACCAGGCAACGTTGCAGAGTTGACGTCATAGGATGCTTAAACACGGCTGATGAAAGTAAAGATTGCGTTGATGGTAAGGAACTTTTACCAAAGTCATGTTTGGCGCTCAAATACTGGAAACAGATGTCAACGTGTTGTTTAAATGCTCTGCGCGAAACTACTTTTTGGCATCCATGTTGCTCCCACATTCCCACAGGAAGCACATGAACACACCGAAGTCGGAAAAACGTGTTCCCAACTCGGGATATGGGGAATTAGAGCCTCGGTTTTGAAACAAGACAACAGTAAGGCGGCCAGCTGCTAACAAACATTATCATTTAGAGAGACGATGAACAGGATAATGGTCCAATCGGATCAGCACTGCCTTGTTTCACAGTTTGATCAGGCTTTTTTCAGGAAGAATATGGCGACCGGTTCCAGTTCACGATCTTTCTCCATTGCAGTGAAGCAATTTGCTACAACATGTTCCTGGAACAGTCGTAGTAACAAACTCTTGTAATAGTTATTTTCAGCACTTCACAGTTTAGACAGTTTGACGTCAGATGACTTGCGGGTCACAGTCTAATCATCTTCAAACCACTTCAAGGGATAAATCTGTCAGGGACTTCCTGGAAGACATTCATGTGATGCAACAAAGATTATGAAAGAGAACAAAGCGTCGGCTTCACTCAAAAATTGGCGATTTAAGTTAACAGAACAGTCACTTCCTGCAGTGGAGAAGGAGATAAGTGAAAGTTCTTATGCACAACGCGATTTCTCATTAGCGATCGTACCAGACACCTGAAATTAATTTGGGCAATTTTCTCATTTGCGTTTGTTCATTTGATGAATTCACATCTGCTGTAATTTGTCATTAAACGCCTTTAGATCATCGGAAGAGGAACAGAGAGAGAAAGCCGCTCTCCAGACTTCAGTTATTTAGCCGATGACTCGTTCTGAATTAATTAAAGTGAAGAAAACAGAGCCAGATGTGGTGAGAAGTCTCTCAGCATCTTGCTTCCCTGTCAGTGTCGGATTAAGACGGTGGCATGTTCTGTATGTTGATGGATCCCTGTAGGCGTAGAGAAGAGGAGATAGAGGAGTAAACAGAGAGGGGATGGTTGAGACCGTGGAAGAGTCATGGCTGTGATTTTTTTCCTTATCAGGCAGGCAGCCAGACACTTGTTTTCCCCTCAGTTTCTTTTAATGCAGACCTAGATATGGTCGACACCAAGTCACAACAGCCTCACTTTCCTTTTCACAAAAATATTCAAGGTCGAGGTTGATGAGTGTTCTTGTGTTTTTTGTGGATTTGATGGACAGGAGAATACTCTTTACAGATAAATTATCTAGTAAAAGTAATAAAGTACAGGCTCTGAAATGTACTCAAAGTAAAAAGTATCCCTCTGAAGGCCATTTCTGTGCAAAGCTAACTGAACCTCACGTCGTATTAATATAATTCAAAGACTATCAAACTTGAATGTAGAATCAGTAAGATTTGTCCAAGCTGTTCCTGAACGCACCACAAAGATATTTGATTCTTGAGTCTCATTCCCAGGACGTCATTTTGGGTTCGTAAAGCAGCAACAAAGTGAGAAAATAAGAAAATCCAGGCAGAGGGCTGCAGGCTGTCTGTTTCCATCTTGTTGCGTCTTTTTTTCTCAATTGTATTAAAACTAAGTAAAAAGTAACAAGCCTATTTTGAAAATGTTGTAGAAAGTTCATATATGTGTTAAAACGAAGGGAGTAAAAGAAAAAAAGTTAAATAAACTACTGAAGTAGTGGTGACAAAGTATTTGCACTTATATAAATTATAAGCCATTGCTCAAAGATTCATCGGATACTGACACTTTTGGATGGCGACCAACCCGTTTCCAGACGGCAGGCAGAAATATCAATGGATGAAGTTTATCAGGGGACAACGGCTGGAACAGGCAAACATGGCAGGATCACAGAAACTCAACAGATGACTCGACGATGACCGAACAAAAGACTTGACCTAAATACAAACTAAATAAACGTGGGGATGAGGTGCAGGTGAAGCGAGGCGGAGAAACACGGGTGAGGGTAATGAACGGAAAAACACTAGAAACGGGGAAACACCGGGAAGAGGGAAGGCTGATAAAGGAGATGCAGTGCAGGTGTGGAGGGAAGGCACACTGGGGAAGAACTCAGGTAACAGGGCTGAGCTACCTGAACAGATACAAGACAGGTGTGGAGGGAAGAGTGGGCTCGTGAGGAGAACAAGAAAACACCACAAAAACAAACATGGACATGACTTACTGTAGTCCATTGATTTACTAAACTTTAGGTAAACCAGTTCAGTGACATTTGTGTCATTTCTCTTGGCCGCATCAAATGAACTGCTGAGCTGCTGAGAATAAACAAATATTAAAGCGATATGCAGGTTGGGAAAGCTGATTTTCTCTGTTGATAAAGCATCATTTCTGCAGAGTCGTCAGCGAGCCTGAAGGCAGACAGATGACTGCCCTCGTCTCACGCGTTGTGTGGCTCATTGCACAACATGCAAAAGTCACAGCGACTGGGAAAACCACTTCCGGGTTTTTACATCATCCAAATTACCCAACTGATAATTGACTCAACTCATTAAAACAACATGTTGCCAGAATCTGCAAACAAGAATCATACCGATAACAACTTCAGTTAATGAGCAGATAACAATCCTAATTGTTTCCGCGGCTTTTGTTACGATGTGATGATTTTCTAATCTGTCGGCGTGTGAAGATCTTTTGGCAAAATGGTTAATTAACGCCAACGTGTTTCTTCGGAAAAAAAGACAAGAGAAAACGCTCAAGGTGATCAAGATTGGCATCAGCGAGGGAGTGTGTTTAATTTTGCGCTGCTGTCTGTTTGAGTGTGTGTTTGAGTGCGTGTGTGTGCTGTTGTGTCTCAGCGGCCTAGGTGTAAGGTTACCTGGGAGGAGGATAATCCCCTGCTTACACAGCATGCATTTTTCTGCACACACACATTGAAACTCATTCCCTGAGTTTTGCAGAATGTGATTTAATCTCTCGTGTATATGTGTGTGTAACTGTATATTGAAACCTGACACCGTACAAGAGCAAGAAACGTAGCGGAGGAGCAGGGTTTGTTCAGGCTTCAGCAGTTTTTCCTCTTTGCTGTGAGCTTTATTTGATTTTTATTTGGTATTCATAGTCATTTTTACTGTTATTAAAAAATAATCTTGCCGAATTTCTCTGTCTGAATGATGTGATTTGTTTCCTTATTTCATATCACGGTTTGAGACTAATGGCTTGTATTTGTAAGTGATTACATGTTCAGCAGTGCTTGTAACACAACAGCAACTCATCTGCTCCATTATAGCGTTTTTTAATAGTGTCTCATCAAAAGAGTAAATTATGTTAAATAAATAAATAAATATACATCCTAAATACAGATATTTTAGTGTTAAAAGTGTTAAAAATATGGGAACACCTTTTAATTTCAATGTAGTTTACACAGATGTTGACAAAAACAGCTTTTAAACTCTTGCCGGAGACTGTCGGCTACAACCCAGCTAGCTTTAAATGCTAGGTTGCTACACAGTTCATGTGGAATGAGATACAGTTTCACACATTTGCAAAAAGCTAATGAAATAAAGAGACTCAAAGAACTGCTCTTTCTAAAGCCCCGAGCACACTACTTAAACAATTTGCGAAGAGCCAAAGCTTGGCAGACTCGGCGTGCAAGTTACGTTCAATTCAATCAAGCTTCGAGCGGTCGTCTCTGGACACAACGTTGAATTTGTACCTTTACGTCACCTGAGGGGCTTAGACGCCGCTAATAACTGTGAAGGTATACTTTTCTGACAACATCATTGAGTTTATACTGACACCGTACCTCATCCTGGGACTCTCACTCCTATCTCCGTCTGTCCCTCTGGTTTACACCAATCTTGGTTTATTGCTGACTTCAGCAACAACAGCTACTTTATCCTATCTTGTTTTCTCTCAGATGGACAAAGTGGCAGAGTGCTTGTCCATAAAAACATGTTAAGTTATGTATAAAGTGAAAGAAGCTTTTGCTGACAAGATTCACAGTTTCTATTGATATTGCTGCACCACAGAAACTTTTATAACTTCTCCTCAACAGCAGCTTGGATTTAATAAACATCTATAATCTTTGCCGTGTTTCAGGGCTCCCGGGCAGCTCTGGGGCTCCTCCGTCAGTTTGGTCAATATGTGGCATAGACTTAAGATTCAGGATGGACTTTCAGCCTCTGCTTCTGCACAGCAATGTACACATCTTGTCTCCGTTGTCCTTCCCTTCAGTCTGATGAACAATCACGCCGTAGACTTTCCACCTCTACGGGTCTTTTGTGTAGGATTACTGCACATGGAGGCTGAATAGGAAATTTGCCCTTGGTAAAAGTGGGCCACCATGCTAAAGTTTTTAATTTGAATTAATGTTGTTTAACTATTGTTTAAAGGAACTTTAAAATAAAATATGCACATAAGTACGTCTTTAACTACATGGTTAGTTTGATGATAACAACATTAGGCTTGCTCGTAGGTCTGGGTTACCTGTGTTGAGCATTAACCGTTCCTGTTCCTGTCACGTTGATTTGACGTCTTTTGGATATGTTTTTGCTCAGTGGGTGGTCTCATATCTGTCAGGTAAACATGAAGCCAGAGAAAGCTGTCATTGTCATTGTTGTAGTTAACTTCCTGTCCTATTTTCTGTTTTACTGCATGAACAGGTGGAAGAGAGACACGTGTTAATGACCAAACAGTTGGAATATAGAGCTATTAAATGCTTACTTTATACAAACAAAATCACTTACAGCGGCTTTGTATTAAAGCTGAGCAAAATTCAGAAGTTAAACAATCTGTGTAAGCAAACGGCTCCTCTAAAGATCATAAAAAACATGTTTGTTTAATCTGTACAGAAGCCAAAAAGTAAAAATGTCTTTGCATCAAGCTACGATAAGCTAATCTAATCGCCTGCTGTCTCCAGCTTTATATTTTGCATGCAGATATGAGAGTGGTATCGATCTTCTCATCTAACTCTCGGCAAAAAAGCAAATGAGCCTTCCTCCCAAAATGTCAAACTATTTATTTAACAAACTGACCTTTATCATTTTTGCTCTGAAGGTTTTTCACACTTTGTAGAGACGCCTCTGCATCACAAACAGCCCTGACTGAATGCTACTCTTTCAAATACCTTTTAACCCTTGGTGCTGATTTTTGGCGAGCCAGCCAGATGATGGAGCAGCGGCTGGCCCATTATTGATCTGAAACTGTCACACATTGTAAGAAATTATACTTTTTGCCACATCCTCTGTACTCTGCCATTAAGAATGACTCCAGGTAGTCGATGCCGAGGCCTGAAATATTCGTCTGACATCCCCGACAGCTGATGCAGCAGCCGTCACCAGGATTGAGAGGGCACAGTCTGCTCAGAGTAACACGTGAGGGAAGATTTAGTTCAGCAGATCATTGTTCAAACTTTGAAAGCTCAAAGATTGAGACCTGATGGAAGAGCTGGCTGTCTTAACATCAGCACATTCAAGCTCCTCTCGCTCTCAGGAGATATTATTTGGGTCATACAGATTAATATCCTTAAGGTTTCTCAACAGCTAAAAGTCTTTGGTTTAAATTCATTTCATTGTGAGTATGAAATTCAACCTGCAGAGACTCGAAACCTTTTTGAACTTCCTGTCACCTTTCACTTTTGTCATTGCATTAAGGTCTTTTTGTAATACAGGTCTGAAAAATGTAGGGCTGTCCTGAAAACCAATTTTGGGGCTTCAAAACCTCCGTAACAATTACATGAATATTTGAAGCTTTGACAAGGAGCGTGGGAGTAGCTATGTGCGTTTTCTTTTATTCATGTTCTTATGATTCAAATGAGAAACGAGGAAAAGGAGGCGAGACATCAGCCAATGCCACAACCTCGAGCTCCAACTCAGACGGCAGAATAAATGTTGGTACTTTTCTGCAAACCGAGGATCTGTCGCAACTTTAAGTTTCTTTAGGTTCAATTTTTGATGATTGATTGAAACATCATTTTTTGACTTGAAATACTTTCTTTGGTTGCCAGAGACACATAGCTGAAGATTTCCCGAGGTCTCAGTAAGAACACCTGGTTTTGTCGCGACAACACAGCTGGCGATTATCGTCTCACCGTCAAAAATCGTCGTTGTTGCCACGAACAGGCCTGGAAAAGGTCTCCTTAAAAATATCCAGCGGCTACAAATGTCAAAACATCGTGGTCTGTCATCAAAACTATCCAGTGGTTTCACACTTACAAATGTTGGAACGCAGTCTTGAACAGTGGTCACTGGCTTGTTATCCTTCATGGCTTGACCTCCACCTCCATCCCCTCCACATCCTGATCTGAAAGTCAGGTCATAAACATGTCATGTGAATGTGATACAACACGCAGGGTTTGAGACTAAACCTAAACGTTTTCGGTGCAGCTGATGTAAGTTTGAACGTCTCCACCTTGAATCAGTATCCTTCATTTGAATACTGACTTGGGGCGTAGATTATGACAAGCTTCAAAGCATTTGGAAGCCCTTGAAAAATATACTATAGATGAGTTCAAGACTCAGTTTTTGCTTGTTTGATTGTGTGTTTTTGTGTTTTGTGGGTCAAAACAGATGGTTTAATCACCTCTAGACCTTGTGACTCCATGTACAAACTAGCCACAACACGACACAAACAAAACTTGCAGGTCTAACCTGAAACCCCAACAAGCTCATTTTGCATTCACCACACGGTCCGGCCCAGTGTCCTCCTCTTGTGTCACTAACGGTCCTCTGAGCTCAGTGTTGGCCTCCGATTATTGAAGTTAACAAATAAATGCAAATAAAGAGAGCCAGACCAAAATCCTTCAGGGATGAGGGTTATCATTCTTTTGTCCTCTCTCTCCCTGTTGTCTGCGCACTGGCTGGCTGATATAAGATAAAACTGGCATTCTTCGAAAATTGGCAACCAATCAAAATGACAAATGACTACAGCCGGCAGCTGTTTACTTGTTTGTCATCTGATTTAGACCTTCTGACAAAATTCATGTGTTACTTAACATCCACCATTTATCAGTTCATGGATAACAGAACATCCTTGAACATCCATTGCTGCTTAATAGACATACAGATACTTTTTTTCTGTAAGTTAAACAGTTTTCACCTTTAAAAAAACAACTGCACCTTTATTATATACAGTATTTTGTTTAGTTGTGTACTTAAATTATCCCAGATGTTCCCAACAATGTTCAAAACCAGAGAAATCCTGTCGCTCTAACTTCTGGGATAGAGTCAGAGTGTGAGGGAAGGAAGTCGGCGAATGTGGAAGTCGGCGAAGCGTAACGTGAATTAAACTAAAACAACAGTCAACAGTACAGAACATAAACACCCGATAATGGAGGTCACCTCCGCGGATCGCTGCTGCAGTCAGGTTGATATATAGGAGTGAAGATGAATCCCAAAATTTAATCCCAAAAGTTTAAAAGTTATCTCTGAGCTCTGCACCTAACTCTCTCCTCCAGAGTGAGGATACGTCAAAAAAGACGACTAATTTAATTCTGGCTCTTCTGTTGAGGTCCTTTCAACGTCATCAGAAACATTGAACTGCCGTATTTTGGATATGTTTTTATATATAGTAACCTTCTCATCTTATTTGGAAAAACTCCGAACACGTCTTTCCAAAAACGTCAGTAAGAAAGAGAAATATGAAAGTTAATGTGAGGTACGTCTCAAATATGGCATCTTTGTGTGTTTTTAACTCTGTTACTTGTTACTGATGCTTTACTCTTTGAGTGGAGAATAAGCTAAACTTCACAGGCATCAGTGACGTTCGTAATAATGGAAGTTTGCCAGTGAGACTTTTTTTTAAAAATTACATCCAAGTTTAAATTATTAACTTTAACAAAACTCTATGGTCCGACTCTCTCATTCTGCCTCTCCCTGCCTCGCTCATGTGTTTTAATTGAAAAGTGTAAATTGCATTGTCATATTAATGAATATTTAATGCAGTATTTCTGTTGGCAGAAGATGGATTTGATTGTTTGGGTTCAAATGTCACTTGAGCGTTTGCAGCTCCTGGAAATGAAAAATGTAATGGATTCAGTTCTGGTGTTATTCTGTTATTGTGGAGGATCTGTCTACAGTATGTGCTGTTTTATTGAGTGATGGATTGATTGTATGTGAGTGTGAGAGTGTAACAAACATCTGTTTCTGGCAGAAGCAGACATTGGCAACTTGTCCCTTTTCTGGGAGTGTGTGGCTTTTTTTTTTTTTTATTGCAAAGTAGTTTTACTGCAGTGTGTGAGACCGCAGGCTGCAGTGTTAAATCTGCTGAATCACTTAACCTCCTCGGCCCAAGTACATCTCAAACTTACAGACATTTATTTTGAATTATTGGATTGTTCTTTGGTGTCCTTGGGATCTGGACATCAAGTGAAATGAATAGAATCTTCCATTTCCTGTAAAAGTGAAGCCATAAACATATTTTACAACTAATTTTACTTGTGTATGTGAGGCAATAAAGTGTGATTTGCCACATTTCAAACTGATCTGCTGACAAAAAAATGCAAAAGAAATGACTTTTGTCTGATTGCTGTCAGCCCTAACCATCGAAGAAATACACTGCATTTCCTTTAACTGCTGTAGTAAAAGCCAACCCATCAAACTAAAGGATTTTTAAACTTTTTGAAGTTGGATTTGCAGCAACTTAATACAGCTCTGATAATAAAGGTGAACTATAAACAGTGAGGCTTAGCTAAATGAGATAAAATCATGAACGGTACGGCTGCAGTCCAGAGCGAGAATGGCGTACCCCGCCACTAACAGTGAAAACTACTTTATAGAAAGGTAATGAAGGAATGGAGACACAATCGAATGGCACGCAGACCATTAATAGCTTCCAAAACAAGAGCTCGTTTCAGGAAAGATTAAGAAATATTTGGACCTTTTAATGTTCAAGTGCTTTTAAAGAGTGTCTCTCCTCGAGCCAGTATGATTGAAGAGTCAGCAAAGTGTCGAGTGAGAGTCATGTCGTTCTTCACCCAAACAGCAGGAAGTTGTCTGCCATTGACTTTATTGATAGGTCTCTTCACAGTGATGTGGAGAAGACTGAACTTTGGATTTTTTCCAGTTGTAGTGGTGGTTTTGTTGTCAAACGTCTTGAGGAACTGGTTTTTTGACTGACATGTCGGTCTGGTCTGCAGTGTTCAGTCAGTCTTAATTTAAGAAACACTGACCTTTTGTCCACTTCATCCATTTTCTGCTCGAGCGAAGACAGCTGAGCAGTTAGTTGTTTGGCCGGGTTTTTAAGTGGACTTAATTAATGTAAGAGCTTTGAAATTCCTCCTCGTGGAGCTCATTGTAGATACAAACCAGGTGACAGAAGGCAAATCTGTTTGTTGTTTTAAGGTGCTGGATTGGTCGCCCTCCACTATGATACTCCACTTGTGATTAAAAGGTCAGTTTTGTTGTCATATGAATCTGATTTCGGTCCCATAGATTTATTGTCCACTTACGTATTTGAGACTGACCAATATAAGGCAAACCTCCCAGACGAATGTGCAGATGAAAGAGAGGGAGAGGAGCCGGTTCTTTCTTGTGAAGAAGTTGGGAGTTTTCTTGTTGGCGCCCGTACAGTGGGATTATCTGGAGCTGGATCTAATAGACGCTGGAGGAGCTGCATCTTCAAGCAGTTCAATGTTGGCATTTAGCTTTGGCAGGCGGGCAGAGAGATGTAAATGTCCGACTGATCCACAGTGGAGATGGACAACGAAGAGACACCAGAAGATCCTGTGACAAAGATTAAAGCCGCTGTGGGGGAAAAATTCTGAGAGAGAAGCTGTGAGATTTTGAAAAAAAAATAAGCAATTATTTCTGGAATAATTCATTAAATTATGAGATTAAAGTTGAGTGGAAGGTAACTTCCTGAATGACTGTACTCAAGTGCAGTTTTGAGGTACTCCTCTTCTTCTTCTTCTCCTCTTTTCTTCTTCTTGTCTTTTCGTCTTCTTCTTCTTCTTCTTCTTCTTCTCTTTTCTTCTTCTTCTTCTTCTGACACTCTTCACTTCTTCTTCTTCCGCTCTTTTTTCTTCTTCTTCTGACACTCTTTTCTTCTTCTTCGTCTTCTTCTTCTCTTTCTTCCTGTCTTCTTCTTCTTCTCTTTCCTTCTTTGTGTATAATTGCAGATCACAAACAACCTGTAAAGGTTCATGCCATACTGTATCTGAGTGTTTAGATGCTTCAAACAATGAACACAATTTATTACAATCATTTTATCTGCTACAGTTTCCCAGAAAATGATAAATAAATAAAAAAATATTGGCCCAATATACGTCGTGCATCCCTCATAGATGAATCTAGTGAACAGTTGAAAGATATCTGTGAGCTTATGGGTCAAATTCTCAAAATCTCCACTTCCCGTTTTTTTTCCTCTGCCAGGTCAGCAGCGTGAGTTCAGTGGTGTCCCGCCGCAGAGAGCAGCGGGTGCTGGTGATGGTCGTCACCATGGTGGTGTGCTACCTGGTCTGCTGGCTGCCTTACGGAGTGGCAGCTCTGCTCTCCACCTTCGGCCCCCGAGACTTCCTGCCCCCGGAGGCGAGCATCATGCCGTCGCTGCTGGCCAAGTTCTCCACCGTCATCAACCCTTTTATCTACATATTCATGAACAAGCAGGTGAGGCGGTGGAAGATAAAAATCAAGCAGTCTGTGTTGTTTTCGTGATTTAAATCAGCTGTGTTGCATGTTGCAAATGTAATCATTGGGACTATTGGCGTGACACATGTGAGTGGGAGGAATAATACTGACAACACTGGACAAACATGATGACTGAACACTAAATGAAAGGCGTGAGGAGAAGATTACGTATTTCATCCTGTTGATCAGGTTTCAGCTGCTGCTCGCTGTGAAGTTTACTCACATCCTGCTCGCTTTAATTTATCATCACATCCAAACTTTGCATATTTCTCTTTTTCTGAAGGATGAGCATGAATTTGAATCTAATCACAGAGTCACCTGAAAAATATCTTTAATGTTTGTGGAAACAGGGTCCTGAAAACTGATTGGCCAACTGCCCATTCAGGAATGGGACCTTACATAACAACTTTTATGTATTATTTCTTATGTATGTAGGGGGTTCTGTGTTTAAGTCCTAACTTGAGGTTATTGAGTGTTTTCATTTTATGCAACTTTATACTTTTTAGAGGCAAATATTGTACTTTTTTATCATTTCCAAATTTTGTTTCTTTGAATTCGACATTTTGTGCGTGATAAGCTGAAGGCGGTGATCATTGCGAGGCTGCTAGTTAGCGATAGTTCACAGTTACTTCACCTGGCGGGGAAATCAGGTTGAAAACCAGGAAATATTTTCTCCATAAAGCAAGATCAAGCTTCACCCAAGTCAACGAGTAAAGGGTAAAACTTCATTTTACAGATCCAGTACTTACAAAGCAACATGTTTGAAATTACATCCAATAACTCGGAAACACTTCAATTTAGAGGCGGGTTAGACAGAATCTAGTTGGAAGTTTCTTGGAAATTACCAGCTATTTATTCAACGCTTATAAATAGTATTATTATTGAATAATATTGGGGTGATTTTCAAAACATTTTGAGGTGATTAAAGTGGTAACTTGGGGGCTAATTTCAAAGGAATTTCAGATACATTGCTTGGTAATTACCCCCCACTCACCATGACATTTCAGGACCCTGTTAAAGGAAGTGGAACCAAATAAAATTGTGTTTTTATCCATGTTCAGCTCCACTGCTCTGACCTTGTCCTTCGTTTTATATATTCATTGCAGCAGCATAAAAATTGAGAGCGTACTGGACGAAAATAAGTACATGTTCTTGTACAGAATGAGTCATCGACCATTTTATCGCTTTTTTGAGGAAATTACAAACTGTAAAATACCATTAAAATCATAATTTTTGCCATTGTTGGGCCTGATAGCGGCGTATAGGTGAGACATAAAGCAACACGTATGCGATAAAACACTTAAACATTGGTTTAATTTAATTGGCAGTAATCTTTTACTGGTATTGGAGTATTTTCAGAGTCTGACATTTGTACTTTTACTTGAGTACGTGATCGGAACTGCTGCTTTTTGTGTAAATTGAAATCCCAAACTGAGCCGGTGTTGATTGGAGTCAGCTATCCCTGATGATCTGCCCTCCTTGATTTTGGCGGTGAGTCAGACACCCAGGCCAGCTCTGTGATTCACACCCAGGGGAGGTTAATGTAGGTGGAAGCTGGGTCCTCATTTACACCTTCAGACAGAACACACACACTCACAGAGACCAACTATAAATACACACAGAAACACACACACACACACAGATAAAAGACAAGATGTCTGACATTATTACCGTGGTGTCAAAGCCTTAACAGCGTCGACACAAAACACCTACCAGCTTCCTGTGAGGTTGTGATACACATCGCTGACATTCAAGGACACGGCGAAGGAAAAAAAAAACTGATGGAAAAGAAAGAGGACGTAATCTGGTTGATGTCCTAATTGACAGGATAGCAAACTTCAAGGTGCTTTGAGCTGCATTTCAGCATCAATAAATCGTTACCGCAGTCATTAGTAGATTAGTCTAATAACTGCAGATGAATATAAGCATCGCAGAGAGGACAGTTCATGCGTGACTCCAGACCGCGTCAGACAGTTTGACGAGCTTTTCTTTTATCCCTCGAAAAAGAAAAAACACAGTTTTATTTCCTGCACAGTTTGTGAGTTGATCTGATCTGACTGTTCCCGTCAAAAGCCTGGTTGATTGACAAGAACAAAAGATGAACAGCTGAAATATCTGGTTCTTTGGTTCAAGGTTGGAGCTTGTGTACATGTAAACACAAGATGGTTATTTCTGCTCGTTTGTTTCCTGCCAGGAGGAGACTCCTTTGTTTCTATGCTGAGTATGATTGAGGATTTTATTACATGAAAAATATGAAATGGGAATACAGTCAAGAAAACAAAGGACTAAAGTAAGTCAGAAAGAAAAGGGAGGAAGAAAGAAAGAAAGAAAGAAAGAAAGAAAGAAAGAAAGAAAGAAAGAAAGGACGGAGCAAAGAAAGAATAGAAGAATGGAACAGAGAACGAAAAAGGAAGGAAGAAAAGAGGACAGAAAGAAGGATTGAAAAGGGGAAGAAATTAGGAAAAAGGAACTAAGGGAGAAATGAAAAAAGAGGATTTAACAAGAGCAAGAAAGGAAGGAAGGGGATATACAAAGACAGGAATATAAAATGGAAAAGGAGGGAAGGAAGGAAGGACAAAAGATGGAAAATGAAGGAAGAAAGAGAAATGAAGGAGGAAAGAAGGGAGGAGGAAGTAAAAAAGAAGGATGGAAAAGGAAAAAAAACGAGGAAAACCAAAAGAGAGGAATGAAGGAGCCGAGGGAGGAATAAAAGAAAAGGAAGGAGGAAAGTAAAGAAAAAGAAAAAGGTAAGGAAAAAAGCAGTGAGAAGATGAAGACGCAACGAGTCAGAAAGACATCAGCAGGAAGCAGAGAATGAAAAGAGGCAGAAGAGAGGGATGATGATTATGAAAGGAGGAATGAGGACGGTAAAAGTGAGAATGACGTGAAGATGAAAGACGGGCGGAGAGGTGAAAGATGAAAGAGAGAGGTGAAGGAAGAAAGGTAACGTTAGCTTTGATTTTTGATTAGCATGTGATGTCGGTATCAGTGCGGCGCTGACCTTTTCCTTCTTCCTTCACACTCTTTTATCTGCGTCCGTCTCTTTTTTATCTGCCTCCACCTGTTGGACTGTCTCTATGTCTCTGCTGAGCTCCGGAGACATTTAACTCTGATGACTCGTGAGGCAGTTTTTGACTGTGTTCATGTGTTCATGTGTGTGTGTGTGCTGATTAACTGAGCTTTGAGCGTGCAAGAGGTCTCACTGTGTGGCGCTTTCAGTCTTCAGTTCCTCCCAGCCCATAACTATGGCAGCAGTGTGTTGAGGCGAGTTGAAGACTTAAAGCGCTGCGCAGATTCAAGCCGCCGAGAAACACCCGGACAGACGTCTGTGGAGGAGATGCTACCGCCGCTGACGTCTGTAGTTATTATCTACACAGTTATTATGAGTCTCTCTCACATCTTTTCATCTGTTTCACACTGTTTCTTTTCTTATGTTATGGAAAGAAAGAAAAAAGAAAAAGAAAGAAAGAAAGAAAGGTAAGCAGGAAAGGTAGAAGGAAATGTCAAGGAAGGAAGAAAGAAAGAAAGAAAGAAAGAGAAAGAAAGAAAGAAAGAAAGAAAGAAAGAAAGAAAGAATAATGTGAAGGAAGGAAGGAATTAAGAAGGAAATGGGAAGGAGGGAAGGAAGGCAAAAGAAACAACAACATAGGAAAGAAAGAAAGAAAGAAAGAAAGAAAGAAAGAAAGAAAGAAAGAAAATGACAAAAGAGGGAGAGAAGGAAGGAAGGAAATAAGAAAGAAATGGAAAATGGAGGCAAGGATGAAAGAAGGAAAAAGAGGAAGTAAAGGAAGACAGAAGGGAGGAAAGAAAGAAACAAAGAAAGACAAGGAAAGAAGAAAGGAGGAGAGAAGTAAAGACAAACAAAGGAAGGGCAAAAGATGGAGAAGCAGAAAAGAAAAATGAAAGAAAGAAAGAAAAGGAGGAGGGACAGAAATAACGGAGAAAAGACAGAGGAAGTAAGAAAGTGTCAGCGTCCTGCTTACTGTTTAATTGATGATTGAACTTGAGGCGATTGGTTTATCTGCCTGCCGATCAACATATGAACAGCCCTGATTCTTATGAAGATCATTTCTTTCCCCTGTCCACCTAAATTCACTTGAAATGAATGGACTTGTACGTTCTGTATGTATTTCTTCATTTGTATTTGCCTTTAATAATCCTCCTTCTCTTATGTTCAACTTCATGTTATAAAATGTGACACTGAGTGGCAGGATGACAAGAAAGCTTCGACTACAGTAAAAGAGGAAGCAGTGAAGTGTATTCAGAGGTGCTATCATGTCATGTTGCCTTAAAGATACAGACTTGGATTGGCAGGTGAGGATTCGGTGACTCCTCAGTCTTAAGATCTCAATCTGCGCCTGATATTCGCTGTAATCCCTCATGACGTCAGCTTTTCCTCCTGTCCTGCTCTCCTGCTGTTTTCATCCCTTTCTCCTTCACACTTCCCACTTCCCACTTCACACATCTCTCTCTTTTTGTTTCCCCGGAGGTTTCGCTTTTAAACCAACAGCCCTTTTTTTCTCCCCCAAAGCTCAGCTCTCCAGTTAGATTAATACTTTGGGATTTGAGAAACCAGAAGATTTAAAAACCTTGTGCTAAATTTGAAAGCTGCATCATTTCCTCGGGGTAACAGAAAATTAATTGGCTTATATGTATATGATGAATTGTCAGCCTGCTGCTTAAGTATCTCAGTTAAAAAGCACCATTAACTGTCTCATGCAATGCATGTTTGATCTGCGGCGCCCTGGGGAAATGTAGTAGACTTAAAGTATACGTGTGGAACCAGAGAGTATACTAAGTACACTACGTTTATCCAGGGGGGCACGCTGCCTGCTGGACCCCTCAACACGGAGGAGACAAGAAGAACGACTGAGCTGCAGAGAAATGATCTGTCTCACATTTAATGTTAATCATTTTACTTCTACCAAGACTTCTGTCGACTACTAACACTTTCATTGCTGCGATCTTTACCCTTCTACTGCTCTGACTATTTCTAGAGGAGTACACCCATTAAGTGTACCACATTTGTACTGTTTTATGTGACGCTACTTGATTGCTGATACTACAAAGTGTTTTACTACTAACAACTGTCACTCAGCTGAGATTTAGGCCCCAAAACTACTTGGTTAAATTTAGGCTCCAAAACTACTTGGTTAAGTTAAGAATCAAAACTTTGATTGATTGGTTTCTCTGCTGCTCTAACAAGTGACTGCCTACAAATCATTACTGCACTCTAACTGTATTTCTGTACTATTTAATCTGTATTTTATCTCATTTTTAAAATCTTTTTAATTGATGTGTTCTGCAGATCTTGCCTCTGTGTCTGAAATGTGTTATATAAATAACGCCTTGCCCTCACTGACTTTTAGTCCCTCTTGTCAAGTCAAGCTTATTCATCGTGATCCTGACAAAATCTGCCTCCAAGGGCTCCAAAGTTGACCCACTCTAGATAAGGAAAATCCCCCTCAAAACACACCTTAACATGGAAAAAATGGAAGAAACATCAGGAAGAGGAACAGAGGAGGGATCCCTCTTCCAGGACAAACAGGAAATAGATGGTGTATTTACAAAATAAAATAGGATAGTAAAATTTAAGTTCAAACAATCAGGATGATAAAATTATATGATTACTACTCTTTAATAATGCGTGTGTGTATGTTTGTGTGTAGTTCTACAGGTGTTTCAGGGCGTTCCTGAGCTGCTCCGTCCCCGAGCGAGGCTCCACATTAAAGACATTTTCACGGCCGACCAAGACGCTCCGCACCGTCCGTCAGCAGAAGGAACACCGCGTGCCGGCTCCGGCGCCCTCCACAGCCCTCCCCACACCCAACTCCGTCCACGACTCGACGCAGAAAGCCAGTCACGGGGAATCATCTCCATCTCCATCTCCATCTCCATCGAAACAAGAGTCTGCTGCTGCTCCCGCTGCCTCCAACGCCCCAGCTGTTACCCCTAAACCCAAACTGATCCTGGTGGCTCACTACAGGGAGTAGAGACAAGGAGAGGAGCTGAATGTTTACAGAGAAGAGAAGGAGCAGGGCGCAGGTCTCCAATTAAGAAACAAATCCTCTTAATATTAGAAAAGAGCGAGCACAAAGTGAGCTCAGTGGGAGTCTTAAATACAAGCTGGGACGTTTTAATCCCACAACAGGTTATCATCGCTCTGTGAAGTCGGCAAACAGGGAAAACACACAAAACGGCAGACTCATCCTGCTTAGAAGAGGGACTGTTTATAAAGCAGGAGGTGAGGGCTGAACACAGGGCTTCGTGTTAAGATTACAAACGTCTTTACAGATTAAACAGGTCGAGGTATCTTTGTTACGTAACTGAAAAAAAATGTTCTTTCTCAATCTGAGAAATTATTCAGGAACATTTTCGGAAAAGCACAGCGTTCTTTGGCAGGTATTTCATAAACTGTTTGGTGTTTGTTTGTTTTTTTTGTAAACGGGGCAATGAGGTATTTGGTGCGTCGCTACTGTTAGCAGGATTATTCTTTTTTCGACGATAATTCAGTTGAAGAAGAGGGGTAAGAGTTTTTTTTCCTGACCCCGTTTCCATGGCTGATATTTGAGGATTTGATACAGAGTATTGAAGATTTGTTGAACAATTTTATGCAATTTGGAACTGAGGAGGTTTCTATTATGCCTTTATTTACACTGTGCTGCGTATGGGCCCTCTGTCGTCAAAGCTGGGACTTGTAATGAAAGCCATTAAAGGGACATTTCACCATGTTATGAGGGAGATTTCACTGTTCTGAGTTGTCTTGATGTGTCTGAAGCTGCAGTTTCTCGTGGTTTTTGTGTTGTCTCTTAATTGTATTTTCCTTTGCTTATGTAACATAAATGAATTCATGTCACAAACAGATCTGAGTGTCTCAAGCTTCTTCTATTTACTTGTGTGTCAGCGTGTGCGTGCGGAGCTGAGTGTTCGTTTTCCTCTCACTCTCTTCCCTCTTAGCCATATTCACATGTGTTGATTAATCCATGAATTATTAACAGCGGCATTATTTACAGGGACGGAAGCAGATTAACGCTCTAAATTACAGCCTTCGTCTCGGTGAGAAAACAGCAAACAAACAGCGATCGGCGCGTTAGAGTAGAATATAACAACTGACAGCTATGAATGAGTAATGAGCTGAGGGCTGCCAACACACAGTAGCACACACACGCAGAGGCAAAAAGTCAATAATACGTGCTGCACATCTGGGCAGCCTCCCAGAGTAAACTTTTAATCTTTGAGTTTGGGTGAAGTATTTATCTTCTGTGTATTCAGGTCCTGTAGGATTTAAAAGTATGCGAGCAAAGTTTGTTGGCAATTATTTCAAACCACTCCAGCCGCATCATCCAACTGTGGTCTGTTCATCCGTATCTTCAGTAGAGTCCAGACATATGATTACAGGATATTTCTGGCAAAACATCAAACATCAGTTGCTTACAGTTAAAAACAGAGTTTAGAAAGTGCTTTGACAAACAAGCAAAAGCAGGAAAACTCAGGGAGACATTATTACAGAATAAACACTCAACAGTCAAGCCACTCACAAGGACGCCTCGTCTAAGGTGAGTTAAAACAAGGACGCAGAACAGAAAACAGACAATATGAGTCAATACAACTAAAAGGAATAAAAGCCATAAAACAGGCAAGATCACAGAAAAAGAAAGAGAGGAGAAGTAAAGCAAAACTAGAGATAAATAAAATAATAGGATCAATAAAGGACCATTAGAGGACGGCATCACGTCAGAGGAATTAAGAGCAGATAAAAAGATTAAGAGCAGTAAAAAGAATAAAGGATGATAAATAGATTAACAATAAACAAATAAAAGCAATGAAGGGACGGAAGAAAAAAGTCTATAAAAGTGGGTTTTAAGAAGTGATTTAAAAGGATAACTTTTGGAGACCAACAGCCGACTGATCCAGCGCTCGAGGGAAGTCATTTTTTATGCCGATTTTATGCCATTAATTTCATGGGACAGCTCGAGATGGTTGTATGATAAGAGTTGGTCTTTTGAAGATTAAGAATATTTTATTATATCCTTTAAATTTGGATTTAATTAATTGACTGTATCAAATATGGACGGAGTTTTAAGGGTCTGAAAAGTGAAGCCAAAGAATGCAGGTTTAAGACACTTTTAAGACACAAAATTTAGAGTAAAATAGACGGTAAAACAGGATATGCTTTAGGCCGTACCCCCTTGATAAGTTGCTACTGAGGTGTGTTCTGGAGTTCTCAGTAAGATCCAATTGGGATATCCTCCCCAGCTCCACCCTCCTGTCCAAATATGGTCACTTCTGGCTCCAAAAATCCAAGATGGCGGTGGCTTTAATGCCAAACTCAAGGCTTTAGAAATGAAACTCTTCTAGGTAATTAATTCTCTAATGTAAATTTCTTTTTAACTTTTTTAAAATATCGAACTTAAAATGACAAATAAATATCAATCCGGCATTTTATCAATAACTGGCAATATCCATACCTCCATATAAACAAGAGCGAAATACACAACACGTCTGATGTAAACAAGTTATTTCACAAATAAAACAAGTTTTCCAATCGTGATAACAACTTGATTGTTGGTGTAGCAAAACACCACAGTAAGATGGGATTTCTTCTGGAAAAAAGTTATCATCAACTACTATTTTATATTATATCTCAAACATTGTCTGTGACTGCTCAAGTGAGTCTGTTGCTGCACAACCAAACGTTTCTCTTTGCATCTGCACCTCCACTGTACTGAAGGGACGATGGGTGATGAATAGGTTGAGGTCATGTTGACCTTTTTTCACAAAGCACCTGTAGCAGCATTAAAAATCTATATTTAAAAAGATCAACGGTAGGCTTTTAAAACTGTATATGACCCATCCAACCACCTGACTCAGGGTGGCTGTAGCTCAGGATGTACAGCTAGTCGTCCAGTACTTGGAAGGTCGCTGGTTCGATTCCCCTGGGTCCCCTGGCTGCAAGTTGAGGTATCCTTGAGCAAGATACTGAACCCCAAATTGCTTCAGGTGAGCAGGTTGGCACCTTTTACTTTTGTCACTATTAATACTACCACACTAGGAGGGGCGCTTCAAGAAGTGACGGTACATCGTCAAACAGCATATGGCTAGTTATTCGAGTGAAATGGCCCTTTAATAATACTTCTGAGACAACTTTTTCCATGCAAACTCTCTGCCTTTTTCGCCACAAGTATAATCTCTCAGAATAGGGCTGCTTTGTGCATGTGTGAGTGTGTGACTGTGTGTGTGTTGGGGTCTGTCTGTCTAGGCTGTAATTATAAACACTAAGGAGTGAAGCAGCCGCGGTCTTATCACTTGCAGAGACACAGATTGTGTCATCAAACAGATTAAATGTGGACTGATTATCAGCTCCAGACATCCAAACCAACAGCAACAACCTTTATGTAATATTGTCTTCGAAATTGTTACTGTGTCGTGACGGAAGTTCACATCTTAATCGAATTACACCGAGAGGTTTCAGGAAATAAATTCTACACATCTCCATCTGCTCACATAATGTTTTGTTTTTTAAGTGACACGTTTTAGACTCCTTTACTACATGTTCCAAGAAAAAAAGTAAGCTTATCAGATTTGGTCTCACAACATAAACTCCTGGACTCTCATTTCTGCCAGCTGTGTGAATATTTGTGGTTCATTACGCTCAAAATTGTTTTCCATATGTGCCTGAAGTTTTTGTGTTTTTGACACGAGGCCAAGTTTAATTTTTGTAGAAAATGATTTCTCACCCATCCTTGGACCCCTTTTCCGCCTGAGAGATCCAGATAATGAAGTAACATGTGATAGGTTTCGGAGGCGGATAATTATCACCATGGCGATGAAAGTTTTTTATTGTACTGAGGGGAAGCTTCGCAGCTGGATACTTTTTAGACTAGGCTATGATATTTAACGCATGATGTCCCCGTTTTACCCTTACCTGCACTCGGCTGCAGCTCACACCTGCGAATGGTGAAAATTCTTTATTAAAGCTGGTCGGTAGGGACCCAAATCAGATTATAAATTCCATGATTTCCACCCATTTTTCTTCTTCTGCCTAATAATTATCTCAATGTGAGATCAGTTTGTTAAATGTCATCAACACCTCTCCAGAATCTACATAAAAGAGAGAGAAAAAGTACAAACTTTTTTATGATAGCACAGTGCTAAAGTTTGTTAATTTCTTCAGTCAGTGGCACTTACAGGACACCCTTGAGACATCAGGATGATAAAGAAGCCCCAACTTGATGTTGATGTTCATCGTGAACATTGTAAATGAGATGCAGCTCTCCATGGACTATTAATTTTTATCACCGTGATTACAACAAATGCAGATAAACATTGATCCAAACACAGAAGATGAGTCGGAAAAGATAAATGAGCTCATTTTCCAGTGTCCCTTTGTTGCCAGAAAACACTTAGCAAAGCCTAAAAACTAGGAAAACACCACCATTATTAACAATTTATTGTTTGACATGTCCTCAGCGTGTCCCTGCTATGACTCTGTTGCTATTGGACTGCACAGAAACGTCCTCTCATCACGTCGTTAAGTCATTTGTAACTGGACCGAGTCCAATCCTAGCGGGAGTCGTATCGGAAAAGTGACTGTGTATCTCCACTAAATCGCTGCATGCATCCTCATTAGTGGACTGATACAGAGAGGGAGGTTAAAATTGGTTTTATAATCGCCGCATTTTCAGGATGAATGTCCACGTCAGGTCGAGTGAGTGAAGCAGTTTGTAGGGAAGAAGATGCCAAAAGGGCCCAGAGAAGAAGTTTTATAGACGGGATCCTGCATTATTGATTTACACATTGTTGCTCTCTACCACTGGGTAAAATACACTACCTCCCAACAGCATAATAAAAAGATGTATTTGTGCCATCGACTCCTGTCCCATAACTGTCTAAAATCCATGTCCCTGTTGTCAAGACATTCATAGTTTTATTTTTCAGCTTTCAGTTCCCCCCACATGTCAGCACTGTCAAGACAGTTTGGTTTTCACCGAGGCTTTCAACAGTTTAAACTTTTGCTAAGTGAATCATTTCATTTTAATGAGACCTTTTGAATCCTTTTCCATATTTTAAACTGGGTCATTCCTTCGAGGTCCGCTGGTTAATTGAGGCCAGGTGAGCTGCAGTGTAATCAGCCAGGTGCTGCTTGTTGAACTGACTGAACTCCATCAAGTGGTTGGATAGGAAAGGGGAGTTAAAACAGCTATTTGAGCTTTTTTTTCTCTTTCTTTCATCTTCTGCCATAATCAGAGATGTTGGTTGATTAAATACTCAAGTTCTAAAAGAGATGTTATCTGTAGAAAGATGAATTAAATCAGCTGTTACTGAAATTACTGTTTTCATGCACCTGTTTTTGGCTGAGTCCTCCCCGTACCTGTTGCTAGTGGTACATTCCAAAAGGTATTTAAACTCAAGGTTTAGGCAGTAGCAGAGTTTTGACTGCGGGCAGGAGGATTTTTAACAACTTGAACTGTGAGTTTTGTTTCTTTTTTTGGTCTTAATCAGTGGTTTCTCGCACAGATTTCAATTTCAGTGACAAAAAAATCACTTGAAACCTGATTAAATCATTATCTTTAGGACAAACTTTAATTGGACTGCACAAACTGATTACAAACACCCAGAGAAGAAGAATTAAAATGTGCATCCCTCACTTTCCCATAATAACAACTCCGTTTTAAGATTGGAGGATCTGTAGGAGATGTGATGTCGTTTCCTTTTAATTTAAGAAATTTGGATTGTTAGTCTGCTGCTGCCCATTTAGAGTATTCGCTGTGCAGCTCTTTTAATCTTAAAAAGGATGTTTTCATATTATAATATATTCTTGGTCTTGGTGCAGCACTTCATCTTGCAGAACTGTTTTAAAATGACTCTTTTGGTTGCCACAAACACGGTTGGAGATGTCCAGAGGTATCGTCAAAAATATCAGTTTTTTTTGTTCTTGGCAGCCTTCTCGCCTGTAACTCCACCACCATCCCCTCTGCCACCAGAACAGGAACACATACAAATGTGAACCAGGGGTTTCCAGCAACGTTGACTGTTAATATTTTATCCTGGCGACTGGGCTGAGTGTTATATAGACTTTAATAGGCAGAAGAACATAATTAAAATGACATCTGTTGGAGAGAGAGAGAGTACAAGCTGAATGGATTGAATTTATGTCGGTTTTATTAACATGGGATGTGATCCAATGGGATGGGTCACTGTCGCCGTCTGCTCTCATTCACTTTCGAGGCGACGTTCAAGTTCATCTCAAAGCCTGTTGTTCGATGCCAAGAAATCTTTTCATGGTCCATTAGAAATGAAGGTCTACTACTCTAGATCATAGATTGGCAGCCTTTCATTCACATTTTAATTTAAGGTTGTTTGGGGTAGACCCATTCTCACTCCCAACACGTAATACAACAGCCTAGTCAGTGGCCCTACGCTTTCAATCTTGTAGCTGTATTTACCCCTCTAGTGCAGTAGTATAAAGAGCAAGAAAAGTTCATGTTACATGGGGCAGCTGGGGTTGTTACCGAGGTACATAGCCATAACATACGTAAATGACGTAAGGTATGTCAAGACAGGAGTTGCATCACTTACGTGACAGAGACTTAGTTGTTTTAACCCAAGGTATGATCTTTCCTTAACCCAACTACTAACTAACAACTGTTTTTTGGAGCCCAAACCAACCTAACGAGGTAGTTTTTGGAGCCCAAACCAACCTAACGAGGTGTTTTTGGAGTCCAAACCAACCTCACGAATAAGTTTGGAGCCCAAACCAACCTAACGAGATAGTATTTGGAGCCCAACCCAGACCATGAACATTTGACAATGTTGTTTAGAGTCCAATAGTCTTGTCATATGTGAACTGTTTGGCAGCAATCTTTATTTTGAAAATCTAACCCAATGTTGACTATTACGTATTATTGCTCACTTGACCCTTCACATGCAAACGAGTTGGGAATGAAAATCTGTTGGAAGTAACCTGTAATTTTGTTTGCATCCATCACAAGAGTTTATTGAGGAAAAAGTCTTCTGTAAAGTATTCAAAAACAAGTTCCCAACCATGTACTACAACGGTACATACAGTTGCAGAAATGGGGACCTATTATTCAGCAATGGAAAGGAGAGTCAGAAAACACCTGTCAACTTCAAGGTCTCAGTGGGGTTTTCACCTGAGGTTGCCAAGTAAAGATCTCTCTAGTTAAACCATTAGCCCACAGGACACAAGGATAGAGACCTCCTTCTGACAAATGACCCTCACTCAGCTCAGCACTCCTGGTCAATATATAGAGGTGAGAACACCACCGAAGACAACACCAGGTCGAACACTGATCACTCACTTCTCCGATAGCTGTTGATGAGAAATCCATCACAAAGCCACCCTTCACTCACTCAGTGAGAACCGCAATTAAAATTAGTGGTTTATGTCGTCAGGGTAGAGCATTGATTCCTGCTTCCTCCCTGAGCGCATTAGCTCTTGATAGGGAAGTGGGATTATGGATGCTTTAAATCTGCCAAAGTAAGTGATAAATTGGGCTATTTATGGTAAGATAATTATTTTTCTAAAACAAATGAATACACATCAAACCCGGGTGTCTGTGAGAGGGAGAGAAAGAGAAGTGACGAGTGAGAGATGACGAAGATGAGAACAGAGATAAACAAACATGGGAAATCGGTTAATTAAGCTTTGATTATTCAGGAAGATCTCCATTGCAAAACGGAACCAATTACATTAATTCAAGAGTGCGTCAGCTGTCTTGAGTCATGAATGACATGGCTTTTATAAATGGCATCCTAGGGTGAACAGGTAGTGGCAGCAGCACAAGCATGTACAGGATATCTCCATAAATCACTGGAGATACTACCGCACAGTATGTTTTCTGTTTTTAAAGGAGACCAACTTCTGTTCTGCGAATCCAATTAGAGTTTCTAGTTTAGCTTGAAGTTTTCAGGACACTGACTATCAAGTTTTCAAGTATTTATAGTCGCACGTTATGAGAGGAGACAAACCACTTGAAGCATTTTGGATATAAAAGGTCCATAAAGGTTTTTAAACCTTACTTTTGGGCAAAAAACAAACGTCTAACTTTTTTCTTTAAAAAAAACCCCCACAAAAAACCGATTTGACCAGTTGATTCTATACATGCAGATGACCACTGAAAGTGAACTTATTGCTCTTGACCCATTAATTTAGATGTGGACTGGTCTCGTTAGTCCAAAATAACTGCCTAGGGGCACTGCCAAGATGGCTGTTGAGTGGCAAGACTTTGTTATAATGCTTTACCATACTAATCACATCTTGAGAACAGAGTGGGATCAGATGCTTGTTAAATGTGGGGTTTGTGCTGTTTGAACTTTAGAACAAAATTTAATAAATATCTGGAGACAGTATGGCGTCATCAGCATTAAAATGGACATTGCAGCTCTCAGCTGGAAAATATTTAAACAGTAATAAACAGAGGGCGTATTGATCCTTAAGGGCCACCTTTTTGGCATTGTCTGTTCCAAGACTCACATTTGAGTTTTTTGTTTGAGGGAACGTAAGTTTTGTTTGACACTTGGCAAGTATTTATAATGCTGTGCTGTGGGAACACCATTATTTCATAGGTTGTCAAAAGCAGACGGTAACCTGGAAAAAGAGTGATTTGCAGTATGAATGATTGCAAACAAGATGGTATCATCAGCATAAAAGTGGATATTGCAGTATTGAGTTGGAAAAAAAACATAAACCGTGTGTCTACTATTGATCTTTGTGTGACACCTTTTATCATCACTTTAGAGACTTGATTTGAAACCATCCATAAAACTGTTTGAGCTCTACCAGATAGGTATGATAGACAGTAGTCAGTTTTGGGAGGGCTGGCCCTCAGGACAACCATTAAGTTCACACTGTTTTTAAATTAATATATAGTCAGTATATCCATCTCTGTGGTATTGCAAAACGTCTGAAACAGAGACTGGGATACTAACTTTCCCAATCACACTTGTCTGTGTCAGACAAAGGCAAAACAAAACCCCAAAAATGACATTTTTTGCCTTTTTCTTGTAATTCCAACATCAGTTCCTTTAACTCTTACTGTGGGGAGAAGTTTGCGAAATGCAGCTTTAACAGCTGAGGAAAAAAACAACAAAACAATTTGTCCTCAGTTAGCCTACAGCAGCCGTTTCCCCTCAGCCTCCAAACAAACGCACAAAATAACATTCCAGTATGTGTCTGTGCATTAATTATCAGGCCAGTTAATGCTAGACAATGATTGAATTTATAGCACATGACGTAAAAGCATTCCAGACATGAACTGCTCAGTTAATTAATGCAAATTATATCTGATGACGGATAAAAAAAAAGTCTCACTTTCAACCTCTTATGTCAGCCTCATTACACTTCATCATTAACATGAAAAACTGGTGCAAATCTGCCTTTGACACGCTTTGATGTATTTTTTTTCCTTTTGTTTGACCACTTTGTTGACCAAAAGATCCGTGGCCACTGCACATTCTCCCAACATGCAACAGGAGACTAAGCAGCCTGTTTTTTCTTTCTCTCACCTCATGTAACCTCTCTCCTCAGTGCTTGAGCTCACTGTTTATTTCTCACCTCCCAGTGTGATCATTAGCACTTAACACGCTCCATTGCTTCTTACACTTTTACCCACTCATGACTACATCTGTCTCTTTCTGATAAATATTCCTGCGTCCTCACATCGCCTCTTCTTTTGTGTTCTCTCAATCACTCTACCCTGCCACTTCGACCATGTCCACACAAACAGGAGAAGTGCTAATGATCAGGGTATACTTGAATTAAATAGGTTTGAACAATGTGTCATCTGACCACATCCCACTCAGACTTTGGATACAGGTCTACGTCCGTCAGGTCACATCTGACATTAAAATGCATTGTGACATGCATCTTGAGTGACTGCTTACTCACTTCCCCGCTCTATTAGCAAATGAATACATATATCAGTGGGACAAACAGACATGATGCATTTTACACAAAGAAATATCTTTATAATATTAGCTGAATTTACAAGAAGGCCCAAGTGGTTATAACACTGTCGACAACACATTTCTACAACAAATTAAAGTTTCTCTTAACTCAACAACTGTCTGTTCTGTTGCTGTGGCCTCTTCTTGTTTCACAGAGGACGTCAGTTGAGTGGAACGCCTCTGAATGAGGTCTGGGTAATCGAACTGTGCACAGTGGCCGAGCTTGTCAGTTTCAGAAAGTTACAGAGCTCCCCCACAAGAGATGCTGTGTATGAGTTTGGTCAGGAGGTTTCAGATGTTCTTTAACAATCCATCAGGCGCCTCATTTGAAGGAGACTCAACCACTGAGCCTCTTTGTCTTGTTGTCCACGAACAAATCTGTCCCCTCGAGCCAACATCTGGAGAGACTTGAGTCTCAGCTGGTTAAATATTTCTGCACCTCTCCAGCCATCATCCCCAATGCTGTGTTTTCAGTAGCCAAACTCATGCTGTAGACTTTTTTTTTCCAATTCTGTTGTCAGACAGCTGAATTATGCACAAAGTAATTTGTATGCTGATGAAGACGCCAATCAAATAACTACTTTACTTCACAAAGTTGGCGCAATGAATGCAAAAGTTAATGACGGATTGGCATTCGAAAAAGGGTGGTCACAAAGAAAGTTACACGCAACAGGAAGCTCTTTGTCTGGCTGTCAATCTGCTCCCAGCCATGTCTGGCAAATCTTACATTGTCTAAACCATGGTGTTTTCAGATTAATCCACAGTGAAAAAAGTCTTTGAAAAAGTTGCATGTGTTGGGTTTAACAAATGCTGCTTTACCAGAATAGAGAAACCGTTATGTCACACAGATCGTCTCAATCAGTCAGTCTGGCTGCAGTGAAACCTTTAATTAAGTCGTCTGTTGACAAATCTCTAACTGCAATCTGGGACCACCATTTTTCAGATTGATTACCAGAGATTTTACATTTCTCCCAGGAAAAGTTGGCAACTAAAGTGACTTAATTGCTCTTATTATGTCTTTCATTGAGTTGAGGGGACTTATCCGGCAGAAAATGAACACTAAAAGGTTGGGAGTACTGGTAAGCTCTGACAAGTGTCATGTTATTGCAGCCTCTCCTCTGCTTAGCTCCTCCAAGCACACCATGAGAGAACACAGCCAACACGTCCTCATACCAAAATGACCAAGATGTCAATTACAGAAGCAGCGACTCCCAAAGCGACGTGACCATTGCAGCGTACCAGCGACACCGCTACCGGCCGTTTCATCGTATGGTGACAGTTTGAGTTACCTTTCAACTGTTGGGTTGATTTAGTTTTTCTGATGTGGTGATCAAAGTTTACTCGAGCTCATGACAACACTCGTTACCGTAAGTGCATTAAAACCGTCATGAGTAAAATGCCCATACTTGATTAAAACCTGTTCAGCAAGCAAAATCTAAACATGGAGACAGGGATATTAAACCTGCTTTGTCTGTAGTCTCATTCACCAACACTATGCTTAGGCTAACGGCAAAATATTACAGAAAACTCTATCTAGAAACTGTTGAGCTTAGTTTTTCATGCGCTTGTATCTTTAAAATTGAGTGAATTCTTGTCCACTTAGAGACAAACCAGCCCCTCCTCCCTCTGCCAGTGGTAACTGCAGGCAGTGAATCATCATCAGCAGAGGGAGGAGGATGATACTGATGTCTGTTCTTCATTCTTTATAAACTTTATAAACTCAATGTTATTTAATGTCAGTAACAAACATAATACTGGATTTACGGGTCACCATGTTTTGCATTTTCTTGCACAACAACCCAAATTACAAAAGAAAGAAAAAATACTAAAGAACAAAAAAAAACGTTTTTTTTTTTTTTTTAATTCCCCAAAAAGGAGAAAATGGTGATAACCAATAAACAAAATGCAGTAATGCTAAAAATGGGATCAACAGGTAAATAACCAGAGGGCTGAAAGTGGAAAATGTTAACAGATGAGGAATATTATTTCTGATTGAAAATTTAGGTTTGTTTCCAATGAGAAAGTTTAAAGTGATTTTGGTGTCGTAAACATGACTGTTGCTGCAATATAGTCATCATAAAACATTCAGCTCTATTCCTGTTTTAAATTGACTTTTTCTAGTGATCTAATTTTTAAAAAGCAATTATTTCCTAATGAAAAATACCGATAAAGAAACCAAACCGATAAGGAGCGCGGTCAACATGTTTTTTCATCTTACTGTCCTCTTCCTCCTCTCTGTAGTGTCTGTGTGCTGCTCATCTGTAACCACAGCTGTGAGCTAATCTGGTTTTGCTGTAAACAGACTTTGAACGCACACATTCACTCACTCATTAACTTTTTTTCTTCTCCCCTTTGAATGAGCTCCCAAAAGAAATGTCAAAGGGGCGCGTGGATGAACGACGATATTCATCTCGGCACATTACTCTCAGCTACACGCTCTGATCTCCACCTGGGCACGAACACGCACATGCAACACGAGCATGGAGCCACGTGACGACTTGTTTACCGTCCTGCCGTCCTCCTACATCCATCATCTCTCACCTCTGTCCTTCTCTCCCTCCTGAGGCTGATCACGACGATAAAGACAAATGCTGCTGCTCATCCTCACCTCGTAAAAACGTCTCCCTCATATCCTTGACCTCTCCTGGCCCTGCCAGAATGTCGGCTTTCCCACTCTTTGCCTTTTGCTCTTCCCCTCCATCTCCTGTTTGTTCACCTTGTAAAGAGTCGCAACACACTGTGTGGCCTGGACACACGGGAATGGTGTGGGAACAAGAAGTCAAAATATAATGAAAAACAGCCAAGAAAGACAAAAACATTTAAAGGAATAAAATACAAAAGCTTTAGAGCTGCTTGAGAGTCAAAATATGATGAAATAAAGGTAGAAAAGCTTCCAGCAGTGTTCTGCATTTTTGCGTCATGTTTTTTCAGCTGTCCAGTTCACATTTTCATGTAATTTAGGGCCCCTTACGGCGCCGCTGCATAAAATTCTCATTTTATGGAAAATAACCCAATTGATAGAGAGGTTTTATTGCTAGTTAGAAGCTTACCAGCTGAGAACATCTTGGCAACCAAAACCGATGAACAAGACGAGGCAAGCCGAGCTCGGCAGGAGTGTGATGGATCCTGTGGAGAAAATTGTCAGAGACTTATTGTGTCTCTTCTCATGAAAGTTGAAGACAAATTTATGTTCGGCATCTTCTTCTGCTCCAAAAAGTTTGGATTGGGATTATTGTGGCCATCATATCCACATGAAGAACAAACCCAGTATACCTACTGCCAACTGTTAGAGGATCTGAGCCCACAAAGATTGTTTGACGTATTCCTGCAAAGAAATTACGACTCTGCCCGGTTTGCAACATGTAGATAAAACGACTGAAAAGCAGGTAAACAGTGGCTGCCTCAAACATTGATGTATCCGGGCACAAACACGCAGGAGAGTCCTGCCAAAACATTTTCAGACTCTCATTCCACTCTTCAAACAACTACAGCAAACAGGAACACTGTCATTGTCGAATGTGTGTACAAGGAAAAGGACTCGAGTTTGGACAACCCAGGCAGACGGCACCGAGCAGGGATTTTATTGGAAAAATGGGGGGAAAAAGTTTACATGTAAGGGTAGAAAGTCCAAGCAGAAGTAGAAGAGGTTAACAGGAATGAGGAGGTAAAAGTTACAGGCAGGTATGTCCTCGTCAGAAAAACGACCATTCTAGGTCGACTGTGAAAGCAACACGTTACGACCCATATTTTTTTTTTTGTTAGGCTGCGACATCTAGTGGCTGTAGTAATTATTACAGCAGCTAAGGAGGAAGTCAGGCAAAGTTGTATCCATATAAGTAATAAAGAGAGGAGACGAAAGTAGTAGTTTTGTTTTTCTCTCCTGGCGTACGGCTTGGATTTTGCAGGGTATCATGAATTTAATAGATTTCATGATTGTTTTCAATAAAATTCATGACATGAATGGGACATCACAGGTGAGTTGGTTGGTCTCCCTTCCAGGCTGTGTTCAAGTCTAACTCTGTTTCTGGCTGGTGTGTATAAGTATTAGTCTCTATACACATTGTTTGTATAGGAAGTTAAGCTGCCTGATTATTTAGTCCTTGCTGTGAAGGTGGAGCAGCTGTTAAATATCTTTCAGACCAATTTCCCAGCATTTGTATTCATTTTGTGATTGGCAAAAACGTCCTCTTTAGGCTGCAGCTTTTCAAGCATAACTTCCTTAATTGTTTTGCGATCGGGTTAGACACTAAACTTCTGACTTCAAAGACGTACATCCTTTCAGACGTGTTCGAAGTGTTACAGAAATGTTCCTAAAATTGCCGTTGTGACTTACTTTCTGCGACAAAAGTCACTTGGCTGAGTTTTTATCAGATATTTGATGACTGTCTGACTGAATTTAGGATTTGCTCTGCAGACGTGGGAGAACAACTATCTCTGTGGAAAATTGAGTGAACAGATGATCAGAGTCATTCAAACGCTATAACTACCAACATCTCTACAGTGATGTCGTGTACCGTAACAGGTTTCTGCAGTCGTGACTTGCAAAACAATTCTGCACTTGAGACTAGTGTTAAGATTTACAGTGATGCATAGGCAAAGTGAGGCTGCCGTAGGGATAAGCCAGGCCTGAAGCTTCATTGGAAACAATTTCAAGGACCTGAAATAGCAGGTCACAGATGTGCTCCATCTGATGGGAGCAGAGCTTGAGAGAATCTGCATGGAGGATGTGAGACACTGTCAAAATCCAGATGTGCAAAGCTGCAATTAATACAAATTGTGATCTTACAAATAATACATAAAGGCTGTGAGTGCCCATGTACTGAGACCTATTCAATCAAATGTAAACACTCTGTGAACACACTATGTAATGAGGCCACTTCTCCATTTCAAGAGGGAAACATGAGGACATCAGCCTGAATATATCAGGACAATTTGTCACGCATTCCTGCTTCCAATGCAAGACACTCGTCAGCTTGAAGTGTTTCAATGAAGCTCACATCGAACAAACTGATGTTCGAAAAATCAAACAACCATTCAGATTGTTGGAGAATATGAGGGGTTTCCGTCGCCTGAACCCATCCGAGGTTTTCTGTTGTTGAACCCAACAGAGGGTTTTTGCCACCTGAACCTAACCAAACAGCAACCGGCAACCGTAAAGATATGGAAGAAGTCAACAGTATAAATTATTTAAAACAGGACTACCGTAGTCCTATACGTAACCCTCTCTACCATGATGGCTTACTCCAGGTTTTGTTGCTGTTTCGTAACCTGAGATGATGGTTCTGGAGCAGCATTTATTATGTTCCAGGAACACCAACACAGCTATATCAGATAAACCCTGAACCACAGCTAATACGATGTCTTTCCTTATTTTTGACTCGTTTCTCCTCATTGGTCAAGTGACAGGGTGTAATTGGCCCCCAACATGAGTAAACTCATTTAATTTTTACATCTACATTTGCTGCTTAAACGGAAATAATGATGCCTGGAGGATGATTTCAAGAGTAGATCAATTGATTTCTAGAAAAGCTGAACATATAGTCACTGGACCGCTGATGTAAAGGTTTAAATAACTGCTTTTCTCTGAGCTTGATCTCCGTCGAGGGTTAAAATGTGAAAGGCCTCAGGAGAAAGTAGGAGGAGCCATCTGTTGCCATTTTAAACAGCTGCTGTTCAGATGTGCACGCACACACACACACCAGAGGCATCGTTGCTCCAGATGGCACGGCTTCATCAAACATGGAAAGTTTAGAAAGAGACACACTAACGTAATTCGGAGACGCACACGCTTATATATTCAGACACATTATGTTAGAATGGACTTTGTCACGGCAGGCAAACGGCTGCTCCACTTTCACGTCCTTTCAGATATAATTTTCAGAGCGCTCCGTTACTTTGCTTTAATTAAATGTGGAAGATGGAAGCAACGGCTGCTTCTGTTCACTGTGGAAGCAAGTACGGAAAACTGTCACAAAAAAACCCCACACACACTTGTACACGAACACACACACACCTGACAGTGTTTTAAGAAGTGATTAATAATTAATCAGGCGTGCTGTTAGCGAAGAATGTGCCCCCTTTGAGCGGCAGGATGATAAATGCGAGCTCATGGTGAAGGATAGCAAGATAAACACCAGAGCATCGGCAAGACGACAGCGGGAGGCGGGGACATCTATCACACCAAGGTTGCCACGACGACCTGTCGCCGGTTGTCGCCAGGCGACCGCTCCGTGCCGCTCACCTCCGAGAGCCCCTCGAGAAACACATGGCACCGGATCCAACTAATCACCAAGTTATACAACGACGAGAGAGGCAACAAAATGGGAACACACACACTAAGAGGTGTGTGTGTGTGTGTCTGAGACATCTGGCCTTCAAAAACTCTTTATTGGTTTGTTTTCCTGGACCCAACAACCAGATGAAGCGTCGCCTCACACGGGGAGCAGAAACAAAATTACATTAACATAATAATGTCTGCATGTGGATCGTATAATTGTTTCCAACATACCAAATATCTCCGAGTAATTAATAGTAATTTTCATGTAAATTTGGTATGAAATTAGCTCATGGTTTTTTTTGTCTCTCAGCGACCCTGTTTCACAATGATAAGAAAGCACCACCCCACGTCTCTTTCTGTTGCTCTCTGTCTCACAGTTTTCTGTTCCTTGTCCTTGTTAACAGTTTCTCTGTTTCCCCGGGGAACAAGAGGAACCTTAATGACTGAACTAGAAAGAGGAAAGATCCCACAGCATGTCTTCAGTTAGAAAAGCCCACCCTCCAAAAAGTATTCCTTAATGTAGAGAAATGTTACATTCAATTTATTTGGCATGTTCTTTGTCTATAACTCAACCACAGTAGGAACAAGATCTAAAAGTCATCAAGTCATTGGAGCACGCCTTCAAACCAACAACTAAAATTGTGCTCAGTGCTTCGATGTCGCAGAGAGCAAGCAGAGTTTGTAGTCTGATGGGTTTTTCAGCTTGCAGTCACTTTGCTGTCCTCCCTTTAATCCACCAGAACAGAGAAGAGGTTTTGAACGATATGGGCAACCGCATGGTGGTGACGGCAGGGCAATAGACCAAAAGGAAGAGAAGTGCAGTGGTTACACAAGCCCTCGAAGTGAAAGCTGCACTTTAGCAGCAGCTGCAGTTTCAGGACTCCATCTGTGTCGAGGTCACCTGTGTTTTGTCAGTGCTCTGAGCCTCATCATGGTGGTTTTGAGAGTTGAAACGTGACACAAACACATTTCAGAAAACACAACAACTTTTCCAAAACGTGATGTCTCATGGTATTGAACGACTAAATGCAATGTTACACAAAATGCAATGACGTTTCACAAAATGCGATGACGTTTCACAAAGCGCACTGATGTTTTCACAGAATGCAAAGACATTACAGAAGGCGAAACAACATTTCACAGAATGCAACATTTACCTAAAAAGTAAATGGGGTCTACCTGGACACACACCTCATACAACCCCACAAAACATGAGCTATCTCTTTTTAGTAAGAACCCTGAAAGCACACTTGAAAGGATTACGGCTGAAGCTTAGAGAATTACACAAAAGAGACAGAAAATTACATTGAACATTCACCAGGGACAGAGTTCTTTCAAATCACAATCAAGAAAGTTGTCCCAACTTTTCTGTTATCTGAAGTGTTATATTTTCCAAAATATCAGTGTTTTCTGATGTGTTTTCCCCCTCAGGGCGAGGCTACATAATACAATCATCCAGTGTAGTCAGCTTGCATAGTGCAAGTGAATAGTGCTACATAGAAGTTTTAATTTCCATCAGACGTGTGAGACAGATGACTCAAAGATGTGGCTGAAATTCCCCCTGTGTAGATCTGTGATGTTTCAGATTGTGAAACATACGCAAGTCGACACTGTGCAGCTCCTGGTAGATTGTTTTGTTTGTCTGTGGGACCTTCAAACCACTTCCTCTTCTTCCTCTTGTAAAACACAGTGGCAACAAGCCAGAGGAGAGCAACACCTGCAGACACTGCAAACACTCGAAGTCACGTGCAGCCTGTCAAATTCAAGAGTGACCGGCTGTATGATGAGTCCTCCACAGCACCACACCGTCGAGCAGCTCTGTGGTAATTGGCCACACACTGGGTGGAACCCTGCTGAACCCCTAAGGTTTGACCGTTCTCTGCCCTGTAGGCTGCGGTGGCACCAGATTTTGAATTGGATTCAAGCTGTAACAGGAGGTCAGTGTAGTGAACAGATAAGTGGAGTGATGTAGGCAAACCTGGGAAGCTTGAACATCAGATGGGAAAAAACATTGTACATGAGCTGCAGCGCTCTGATGGCAAAGAGTGTGAGGGACATTTTGTCTGTTTGCTTTTAAGTAGAGCTTGAAAATTCATTCTTAACCTTGATAACAAGAATCAACAATCCCAACGCTCAACTAATGGCTTAAAATATCCAGTTTGTTACCACAAACTCGTACTTAATATCTGGTTAGGTTTAGGCTCAAAAACCCCTTGGTTATGGTTAGGAAAACATCACGGTTTGGCTTAAAATACCTCTTTTGGTCACCATAAACACGGCTGGAGACGTCACAAGGTCTCCTTTTAAAAATATCTGGCTTTGTCGCCACAAACAATGTGGAAATGTCCTGACTCCCTGCAAAAAATCATTTCCAGCCTTGTGTTTGGCAACAGAACCGGGTGTTTTGAAGATGTCTCAACTTCCTGTGAAAGATATTGGGTTTTGGTCACCACAAACACAGCTGGAGATGACCTAACTCCGCATGAAAAATAGCTGGGTTTGGATGCCATAAATGCGGCAAAAAAAAAAATTCAAGAGGTCCCTGGTTTTTTTTTGTTGCTACAAAGATGACATACGTATACGTTTATGTATACATATACGTTTAATCTGAACGTGACAGGATCAAAATGCATGAAACGTACAAATATAACATTTCATTCTGCCGACTGGGCTGAACTTTCCAAGTTGGCATCGCCACATTATTGTAAATGCTGATGTCCAGGCGTTGGTGCAGGCTTTACCTTTCCCTTAAAGCCAAACTTCAGGGGGTTTGAGAATATGTTCCTTAATTGGTATCAAGACGGGTGGAGGCAGGCATCACTGCTTTCCTGGAGATGAGTGTCATGAGGAAAAATTCCCATTAAACTCCTGAATTCAGATGAATTTTAAAAAAGCCTCTTGAGTTTAAAAGGACAAGAAACAAGTCTAACATCTTTTCTTATCTAAGATGTTTAATCATCATAAAATTAGAGTTTGCTCTGGTAGAAGCTCACGCAACAGTTAGGTCAACTAACCCACAGCAAAAAACTGTGAAAGAGTCAAAGGCTGACTGTTTAACAGGACTCAAACTCTTGGAAAGTGCAGGTCTCTGATGTCCTTGACAAAGAGCGGAGGCAAAGTCAGGGCTCATGGAAAGTTGACGAGGGGGGAGGGGGGAAGAAATGAATAAGAATAATGAATAATACGTGAGGTAAAAGTTTCCCTTTAAATCCCCTCATATTAATATTGCGGACTCTTCTTCAGTCTAATCCTGCAGATATAGAGCCGGTGTAAATCTGCCTGTGGAAACCGCTGACACAGTCTTTCTCTGACCTCTCTTTCTCTGATTGTGAAACTACGTACGGCGATGATGCATGAGGCTCTCTCACATATCCATGAATCTTAAAGCAATACACCTACACCACCAAACAACGCCAAGACATTTTGCTTTCCATTTTTCTGGTGTCATTCATCAAACTGTCAGAACAAAATAAATACAAACATTAAAGTGAATAAATCCACAAGAAAAGTTCAAGTTTTTCTTGAAATTAGTTTTGAAACCTGAAACAACAGACTTGATTCTAAAATAAAACTTTCAGTAAGTCTCCAAAAACCTTTTAATTTACCCAGAATATATTGAATAATTACAAGGTACAGTACAAACAGGAGACTGACTTTGTCCTTTTACAGCAGCTTTTTCATGAACAGGAGTCAAAGGCTGCATCCAAACACAGACTCGGGGTTTTTGCAGGTGCTGAAGGCTGCCGAGCCCACAACTGACCAAATCTCTTAGTTGCAGCTGCGAGGTCGGACAAGCGTGACAATAAGAAACATGGAGACGCAGGTCCCGTGTAGCTGGTTGCCGCAATGTTCCTGGTGATACATTCACGATGTTAAGTTGTATAAACACGACAAAACTATGCAAATCGAGGCCAAGTCAGAAGAGAGAGACAGAATCTCTTTTAGGAGAAGGTTTATTGTTTTTTTATGATTGAAACTGAGATACAGCAGAATTTCTTTCTCAAGAAAAACATTTCAGGATAATTGTTTTCATTTTTTAAAGGGAGTGAAAAATAATTTCTCTGGGCGGAAGAAAATCTCCTGAAATTGTTTTTCATGTTCAACCAAGTTACAAAAAATATTCTGGAGGGAATGTTTTTTTTTCAATTACGTGTGAAGCTGAGTGAAAAAAATAGTTTCCAGGAGAATTTTCTTTAATGTTTTGAATGAGATTTTTTTTTCTTTTGTGAAACTGAAAAATATTTTTTTTGTCTAAAACTGGCAGACAACAAAAATACTTTTTTTTCGAAAATACTTTTTTTTCGAAAATACTTTTTTTTCAAAAATACTTTTTTTAAACTAAATACTTTTTTCAACAAAATACTTTTTTCAACAAAATACTTTTTTTCAAAAATACTTTTTTTCAAACAATACTTTTTTTCAAAAATACTTTTTTTCAAACAATACTTTTTTTCAAAAAAATACTTTTTTCAAAAATACTTTTTTCAAAAATACTTTTTTCAACAAAATACTTTTTTCAACAAAAAACTTTTTTTCAAAAATACTTTTTTCAACAAAATACTTTTTTAAACAAAAAACTTTTTTTAAACAAAATACTTTTTTCAACAAAACACTTTTTTCAAACAATACTTTTTTGAAAAAAAATACTTTTTTGAAAAAAAATACTTTTTTCAAAAATACTTTTTTTCAACAAAATACTTTTTTTCAAAAATACTTTTTTTCAAAAAAATACTTTTTTTCAAAAATACTTTTTTTCAAAAATACTTTTTTCAAACAAAATACTTTTTTATTCAAAAAATACTTTTTTTTCTCAAAAAATACTTTTTTTTCTCAAAAAATACTTTTTTTTCCTCAAAAAATACCTTTTCCACCCAGTGTGTGGCCAATTACCACAGAATTTCTCGACGGTGTGGGTGCTGTGGAGAACTCATCATACAGCCGGTCACTCTTGAATTTGACAGGATCGAGGAAAAGCTGCACGTGACTTCTTTTTGTTCTGAGTGTTTGCAGTGTCTGCAGGTGTTGCTCTCCTCTGGCTTGTTGCCACTGTGTTTTAGAAGAGGAAGAAGAGGAAGTGGTTTGAAGGTCAAAAATACTTTTTTTTTCAAAAAATACTTTTTTTTTCAAGAAATACTTTTTTTTTCAAAAAATACTTTTTTTTCAAAAAATACTTTTTTAAACAAAATACTTTTTTTCAACAAAATACTTTTTTCAACAAAATACTTTTTTTCAAAAAATACTTTTTTCAAACAATACTTTTTTTCAAAAAATACTTTTTTTCAAAAAATACTTTTTGCAAAAAATACTTTTTTCAAAAAAAATACTTTTTTTCAAAAAAATACTTTTTTTTCAAAAAAATACTTTTTTCAAAAAATACTTTTTTTCAAAAAAATACTTTTTTTTCAAAAAAATACTTTTTTCAAAAAAAATACTTTTTTCAACAAAATACTTTTTTCAAAAAATACTTTTTTTAAAAAAAAAGTAATGTAATCAAGACGTATTTATTGTTATTATGATCTTTGGGCCTGTCCGTCAGGGGCTTATATCGCCTTACAGTCTCAAGCCCTCGCAGACTCGACGTGATGACTGTGAATACGTCGCAGTATGTCTGAAAGACTGACATTCGTGAGGGCTCAGCTCACAAGTCTAGAGGGAGGACAACTTGATTCAGCCAAACGAACACCTAACTATAAACTTTAATGTTCCCTGCAACTACCCTGTAATTACATCACTTTCTCTCTGACACACAGGTGACACAGTACAGCATGTTTCTGTATGACAAACCTCTATGACTGTGAGAGAAGAGAGAGGAGGGAGTGATAACTTTACACTGAACCACTCGTGCTTCACATCACCTCGTCTTCTACGCTGGAATATTTCTGTATATGGAGACGCTCGGTGAACGCAGCCTTTGTTAACAAGACGCCTGCTGTGTGTTCACCGCTCTCACCCTCTTTTTCTCATTTTCTGGAAAAAAGAGCAGAGGTGTGCCACCCCGGAGACGTCTTTCCACCTGTTAATGGTTTTTTTTTCCAGCTCTGAGCACAATGTGACAGAAGCAAGGCCGTCTTTCATTTTCAGTGATGCATCATGCTGACATACCGTGACAGCCTGTGAGTCATTTCCAGCTGTCCATCATGTGGAGGATCTGATGTTATGGCTCAGAATTCATTTTCATTTGTGTCCTCATCTTATTAGATATATAAGATTTTATTTCATGATCTTTAATTTCTTTTTTAAGGTTTTTTTCCTTTTTCTTTTGCTTTCATACATTTTTTCATTTCCTTTTTTTCTTTCATGGTTTTTCTTTTTCTTTTTTTCCCTTTTCCTTTCATGATTTTTTTTCTTGTTTTTTCATTTTTCTTTTTCTTGTTCCTTTTTTTGCTTTCTTCTCTTTTTGTGTCTTCATTTTTCTTTTTCCACAAAAATGGTAATATACATATAAGCAAGAGAAGACATAAACATAAAATCTAATTGTAGCACAGAGCACTTGAAATTAGAAAAATGGACATTTAGCCAATACAAATGTGGAGACTTTTATCATTGTCTGAAGACGCCTTAACACCAAACTACTTCTTCCTCAAATTTGCAGCCCTCCATGCAGCTTCATTCATCTGAGAACTTTACAACACTTTTCTGTCATATTTCTGTTGGTACAGTCCATTTTTAATCCATCGCTGTACTATGAGGAGCGTCTCCCCCCAAGTAAAACTCCTTATTCTGAACAGCAGAGAAAGCTGAACTCACCAAATCCAAATCTTCTACCTCTTGTCCCTTTGACATTTTCAGAATCGCAAGATCAAACCGGTATTCAGAGGCTAAATTATTCTGACAGAAGTTACGCCAATATACATACAATCCATGCAATGCCTCGTAGTTGTCGTTTTCAGCCCGGTTCGGTCTACATTTAAGAGTAAATGAAGGCAGTATTTCATGTCCACTGTGAAAATAATAACAGCTAACGACAGAGGTGTTAAGGATGTGCAGTAATTAGTCTGACAGTGTGAGCTATTGTTAGTCACTGCTGCTGTCAAGGCTGATTATCTGTTGATGACTGACGTCCACCTTGTCTCCTGTACATCTGCAGCCACAAGAGGGAGTCCTGATTCGCTGTGTGTGTGTGTGTGTGTGTGTGTGTGTGTGTGTGTGTGTTCGTAGCTGTGCAGGGGGTATGACTTTGTCAGCAGCTGGAAGGCAGACTGACTCAGAGCCTAAATTTAGGAGTGATGATCTCCTCCCCCCGTTACACAAACAGATGAGACTCACGCCATCGTTTACTTCCTACACTTGCATCGAGTTTGTCTCACGCTGTCTTCTCTTTGATTAGTTCCTCTTTAGTGTCTTTTTCCCTGCAGGAGTCCACAAACACAGTGGTAAAGATGGAGGCTCTTGATCTCCTCTTCTCTCTGCATTTTATCGTTTTTCTTTAATCCCTCCTTCTGTACAGGAAACACATGCTCCACTGACCTTCGGCTGACACGGTATATTCAATGTTGTGACGACCACAGAATTTATGTTTATCGCCTTTCATATTTCCAAAGGGAGCCTCAGACGTCTGGACTAATTGCAGCTCTCCTTATTGAAGACTCTATGCTGCCCCTCAGTGTTGAATACAGAGCTTAACAACAGGTGACAGGGTCATACTTCACACTCATTATCCCTGTTTTTGAATTGGTAGATTAGGTTGGCATTGTTTAATTTATGCTTTTGTTTGAAAAGGTAATTAAAAGTTGGTTTGACACAGTTCCTTGTAAATTTGCTGTAGCCCAGCCTGAAGCCAACATTTCCCAAATATCTGAGTAATAATTACTTTTATGGGTGAAATAACTTGTTTGCTTGGAGGTTTACTTGAACATTTTTCAATTTCATACTGCATCTAACACACACGATAGCAGAACAAGACTGATAAAGATATGAATAGTTGTTTATGCTTTTGATGAGAGGAAAGCTTCTTTTATTGAGTTTAGGCCATTACAGGAAATCGTCGTATATCCTCAAAAAATGTGTGACCAAAGACATACATTTTTGGATATTATCAGAAAGTTAATTTCATGAAGACACAATATCCTAAAGCGCAAAAAACAGATAAAATAGGACAATAACCAGCCCTGTGAACATAAAGGAGATAAATCAATGGGTACAGTCATGACCTCATCGGCAGCGGAAACTTTATCAGCATCCATTTATGAAAACTGTGAGGGGTTTTCCTGCGGCCCCAAGACAAAAATCACAAATCAAAGGGGTATCAGTCCAATTCAGGATGATAGTAGAAGACATAATTAAAGGGCTCAGGTTTAGTCTAAAAGCATATTTGTGTTTCTGCCCCAGGAGACGTACAGTACAGAGACGTACAGAGAAGTAGCATGGTATCAACAATGAATCCACATTTTATGGGCTTCCTGGTGGAGCCACACCTGTCGACGACCCACCGACCATAAATCTTTCGACTCCAACCAGACCCACTCCTCCTGGAAGCTCTTGCCTCTACTCGAAAAACCAATGTGTCATTTTCTCTAACAAAGTATCCTAATATGTTGTCAGAAAAACATGCAGTATTTTGGTTTTGGTTTTTGTGCCTAACCGGACCATAAGCACAAGCTTGTCACAACATAAAATATAAAATAGAGCCTAAGAAACATAAAGTTTCAACATATCCAAGGTTTTAAGAAACGTATATGGCCAATATCTATTTAGGTGTTTGGATTGGTCTCCAACAAGATCCAGTCATACTTTTCCGATAAACTCCTTCAAGTGCACGCTGGTTCAAGTCTTTGAGACACTGATTTAAAGTTAGGGAAACTTTTTATCTTGCAGTTGTTTTAAGAAGGTCTTTCTGTCAGATTTGACATTTTTTGCTCGTCACAACAGCCTGAAAGATTGCGTTGACATTTCAAAAACTGCACAACCTCCATCTCAGATAATGGAACAGAAGACTTACCATCTACAAATGTGTGAGACTGCCTCCTCATACATTACATGTTTGATTTTAAAAAGTTCAGTCCAGGCTGAAAACTATAAAACAATTTGTATAATTTGACATAATTTACAGTAAAGATGTACTCCAATGAAAAGGCATCTCTCTCTCTAGATGGAGCCACAGTGACAGTGGTAAATTATTTTAAAAGGTAGCACAAGTCCGAAGTTTTCTGCAACAGTCTGAGCACCACAACAGCTTAACTCCCTCGAGGCTTCAGAATAGCTGCTGCTGTTAATGTGTCTGAGAGCTGTCCGATCAATGAAGTCTTGCCTCTGCTGTCTGTGGCAGCCTCTGACTCATGCTTTGTGTATTTGGAACTGGAGAGAACCGGCACGGCAAAAGAATGATGTCAGAAAAGGGTAAAATGACAGCAGAGGGGCAGATAAACCCCTTTAACTTCCACAGACGGGCCCACAGGAAGTCTTTTTTTAAGTGTTGTTTGACTTTGCTGACAAGTCAACCTGAAAATCAACTTGTTCCTGACGTCACAATGTTTTGGGAAACCTAAGAATGAACGGAGAGTCAAGGTTTAGATCAAGGAAATCCTTTTAAAGGGGAAGAAAGTTCAAATTCATCCTGTAACTAACTTCTTTATCTGCTGTTACTTTACCATCCTATCGACTTTTGGAAAGTTGGTCTTTTCATATGTGTCAAAAGTTTTAGTAAAATGCTACACCACCAGAAAGTTAGCCTGTTGTACACTGGCACTATGTGAGACATGTCAAAATGTTTTACTTTCCAAGTAAAAATTTGCTCTTTAAAATCCAAAATGAGACAGAAACTCACAAAGAATTTTTCATTGTTTTTTTTTCTAGGTAGACACTGCAATAGGAGTGGGCGCACACCTCCTCCCGATGCCGACTTTGTTGATGTATTCCCTGGTACTCCGTTGCTGCTGTAATAATCACTACGGCCACTAGAGGTCCCTGCTAACAAGGGACATAAATATGGGTCGTAATAAGCTGCTTGCACAGTCAACCTATATTTATCTTTTGAAGACGGGCTCCGTTACAGAAGTGTCTCTGGATCCTTTGACACTTCATGATTTATTACACGTTAGGGGAACAGGAAGCTTAAGACTGAGATTTATTTATACTGAAATTTAGGATATTTGGGTCTCTGCTGATTTCATTTTGACCGTTCTTTTTTTTTTTTACAGCTGGTGAGGTTCGAGGGAGGGTAATGTGTGTTGGTTCACCACTTTGGTCCAGGCTGATATATCTCAATGACCAGTGACTATTATGGTTGAGTCAAGTAAATCAGGTTCAGTCAAATTTCATTTTGTTAAATGAAATGCAAAAACGGCTTTCTAGAGCTTTTTATTAGAACATTCAAAATGAAAAAAATCTTTACATAATCCATCACTGACAAAAAGCAACAAACAAATAAAAAAAAAAGTGAGATGCGTAGAAACAGAAGCAAAGGTTGAGCACTGAGAGGTCATTACACATTCGAATTGTTTGAGGAGCTGAAAACTGGAAAGCAGTAGGCCAAAGCAACAGGTCTAAAGCGGCGAAAGAGCAAAAGAGTTGAAAACATTTCTGGAACACCCTCGGCTTTCTGAGCATGTGGATGTGCGTGTATGTACTTGCTCATTGGGTCCATAGACTTCTCTCAAGTCCCATATCTGGTCCATGTAGGACTTACTGCATGAAGCGATCAAGGGCTAAGCTACAAGAACGCGTGGGACTGTGTATTCATGTCCATCTGCATGCATGTGTGTGTTGACATGTTTATTTCTTGCGGTAGTCGTCCGCGTAGGCTCTGTGATCATACTGGTCAGGGACCTGGTCTGCGTAGCGCCTCAGTATGTCCTGGAGGCTGGGCATACCCTGTGAGAGTGGCTGGAAGGGCATGAGAGGCTCCTCCTGGCCGCTCTGGTAGGGCTCCGCCTCGTATTGGTCCTGCTCCTGCTGCTCGCTCTCTGCTGCCCCCTGGCTGTGGTCCTCCTCGACGTGATGCTCAGGCTGGACCTCAGGGTGGGTCTGCTCAGGCTCGTAGCGACGCAGGCGGCAGTCACGGTCGTACTCAGGGTCGCAGTCTTGGTTGGAAGGCTCCAGGACGCCGTTTCGGGTGCCGTCAGAGTTCAGGTGGGGCTCGTAGGCTTCCGCGGGATAGGGGACGCGACGGTGAACTCCAGAGCGTGGCTCGCTGGGCTTCACGGGGTAGCATTCACGATCGTAGCCGATGAAGCAGTCATAGCCTTCCTTGGTTTTACCTGGGGGACCCAGAGGGTGGCGCTCCTCCTGGGCAGGCGCTTCATAATTGGGGTTAGAAAAAGGGTACTGCTGCCTGGGAGTGGGAGGTCCGCGGCGATGCATGGCAGCTGCTGCCTCACGGATTGCCTGGAAAGGATCGTTGGGGTTGGACTCTGGAGCAGCCTCCATGCGTGGAGTATATGGGTCATTCACTTGAGCCTGGGACATGTATCTGCGCAGCATGGCGTATGGATCCATAGCTGGAGGAGAAGCTGGGGCGCTAGCCTGGCGGTACATAGCATAGGGATCAGTAACCCTGTTAGCATTAGCATTAGCATTAGCATAAGCATCCCTAAACATGGCGTAGGGGTCGTTGTTCTGCTCAGCGGGAGGAGGAGCACGAATGGCAGCAGCCTCTTCTTTTTCCTCACTTCTGTAGGACTCAGGGGGAGTGGCAAATCTGGTGGCGGTAAGAGGGTTGCAGCCTTCTTCCAAAAGAGGGTTGCAGGATCCAGGGCCAGCGGGGGCAGGGGGGTTAGGAGCACGGGGTGCCTAGAGGAACACATAAAAGTAATGAGTGATAATCAAGGCAAACAAATGAAAACAAAAAAACAGGAAGCAGCTGTTAAAATCAAACTGACCACAAGGGAGGCAGCGTAGGCACAGAGGGGATCCCGAAGTGGATCACAGTTGGGGTACTGAATGTAGAGACCAGAGGGGGCTTTCTGCACCAGTTTGGGTTTGCAGTTGGGGTCTTTCTTGGGGTCACAGCCGAGGTGAGCGTAGGAAGGCAGAGGTCCGGCAGAAGGTGCGTACCCATGTGCCGCTCTCAGGTGGTATTGCAGACACTCCACGTCGTCGGAAGCGCAGATACGCAGCAGTTCAGCCTTCTGCTCCTGAAACACGAGAAACAGAAGCAGATATGACCTTGGTGTTAAAGAAACTACTCTGTCTTGCGGTTTAAAGACAGTGAATGTCGAGAAAAAATCTGCAAATCCAGGTGAAAATTAGAGCAGATAAGTGTTTCCAGCCATTTATTCTCAGAATTCCCAAATTGGATCGATTGGATGAGGGACACTGGGACATTGTCTAGATTAAAACTACCACAAGGGGGCAACAAAGTCCAATATTTTCTAGAAAATTCTGGACATGGTGGCTTTTAGTTACGATCTTCTACTACTAAATACACTTTGTACATTTTCAATACATCATGTCCTCCCAAAAAGTTGATATCAGACTAAAATCTTAAATAAATTGCAGTATAACGACTGTCTGAAGTCATACCTTGGAGAGGAACGGCGTTGCAGATGGGGCATAGTAGTGATACCCTGACTGTGGGTCCTTGGCCGGAGCAGCAGAGCGAACGTAAAGAGGAGCTGGAGCCTTCACCGGTGCTGGGGCAGGGGTGGCAGCCGGGAGCACCAGGGGCAGGTAGGGGCTCTTTCCCTGAACCAAAGCAGCATACAGGCAGTAGGCGTCCTTGGTGGGGTCGCAGGTTTTCACTGGTGCAGGCTTGGGGGGCTCTGGTTTGGGCCTGGTGGTGTGGGTAGCCACGCAGTTGGGGTCGTCAGAATCGGCGCAGGACTTGTAGATCTCGCCCAGGTGGCGCAGGTAGGCCTTGTAGGAGCGACGTCCTTCAGCACGGTTCTTGTTCTGGAGGTAGGCCAGGTAGATGCGGTCCATCTCCTGAACCTGAGAGGGGAGGAGGAAATCACTGGTGAGCTGATTCAGATGATGCATAGGCACAGGTTAGAAACTGAAAGAAATACTTCCATCCATCCATCCATCCAGAGTTGAAAAACCCAGAGACAATCTTTTTGGGGGTTCTGCGGGTCTGTTTGTGTGTGTATACTTACTGCCTCAGCGTTGCCGTTGTCAGTGAAGTACTTGTACCAGCCCCAGAAGTCAGAGTTTTGTTTGTACCAGCTAATGTTCCTGCGGTTGCGGATCAGCCTCCTGTGTGACTCTGCAACAGCTGCCTTCTCTCTGATACTTTCTCCCCCTGAGGCATTAAAAGAAGAGAGAAAAAGACACCACTGATCCCGAGGCTTCTGTACTCAGACATCAAATTCAAGGACTTTCTTGTGACTTTTAAAAGTTTATAACGAGACATTCAAGGCCCAAAACTTGACATCATTAAGCCCTAATCGTTTTAAGAAAATTGCGGCTGTTGTACGTTAGATATCGATCACAGGGTCAAGTGTTGATGATGCTGCGTTGGAGCGAGGTGAGGTGATGAATTTGGCCATTAATCTTTAATCAAAAAGCGGTTACATGGACTCATTTTTCAACAACTTTCATGGTCTTTCACCCCCGGCAAATTGCCATGGAGTACTTTCTAGAAACAAACACCAGTGTTTAAAGGTGCAGTGTGTAGAACTTAGTGGAATCTAGGTAGCAGATTGCAACCAACTGAACATCCCTCATCTCATAAATCGACTGCTTTTATTACAGTAATGTGATGATTATATAGAACAATTTTATAGCCTCGAGCAGGGGTGCCCAAACTTTTTTTCTTGGAGGGTCAAAACTGAAACTATGACAAATTCTCAATCATTGGTGCCTTCTTGTAAACTGTTTTTCGTGTTTTAATTAATATAGGCCACTTCTTTGGAGATCAAAGTGGAAAAAGTCACCAGAAAGAGACTTGTTGCGTTAGGAGGGACTATAAACTTTGTGAAACACTATCTACGACAAATTCGTAACTATTTAGGCCATCTTGCTCATTCGGCAAACGTTATACATGACGATATTTCTTTCTTTGAGTAAAATATTTGCAAATACAGCCGGGAAGTGAGATCCAGTCACTTGAGACGCATTTAATGTCAGGTGTGAATTGACGGGCTCTCTCCCTGAGAACCCACCAGGTAAGGGGTTAGGGTTAGTTAATTTAGAGACCCCTGCAAAACTCAGATTATAATTCGAACCATGGGTAACGAAAACACAATTCTTCATTTCATATGATTAAACACTAATGAAAATAGTCCCTAAATCCCCCTAAATCCTACAAACTGGGCCTTAAAGGATCAGTTCACTCATAAAGTTTTGCAGTCCACAAATCATTTCTGGAGCTACACAGCTTTTCAACATTTGTCTAAACTACTGAAGTGGCCGGGGATTTATTTTTAAACTTGAAAAAACTTTCAGGTGAACTTTCCCTCTGTGTGTGCAGGTAAAAATCAGATAATTACCATCTCCTTTTGACTTTTGCACAATCGGTCCAGCAGACAAGAACGCTGCAAAAAACAGAGAAAAACAAAAACAGATGTAAAATCCAGAAGTTGCTGAGGTGAAGATTAAAAGTCAGTTACACTGAGCAATTTCCAGGAGCTAAACACGTCTGTAAAACGTAGATGATATAAATGACATTAAACCTCAAACACTTTCAGCCAGATATTATTCAGTAAACAGGACAGGGGTAATTGGCTGAGCCTGAGGCGCTGGCGACTGCAGCTCTTTGTAGATTTTATAGGTGAGCCTGTAACATCAAACCTCACGCTGTGTTTTCAAAGAGCTGCGCGTGCACTCTCTCAGGTGTGTGCGTATGTGCACTGTTTGACCCCATGCGGCTGAGGGAAACGGCGGATTCAGCTCTGCTACACTTTGCTTTCATCTCCGCAGGGAAAAGGTGTTAATGCCTCACAGAAGGAGAGGAAGAGGAGGAGGAGGAGGAGGAAGAGGAGCAGATGACAGGTTTTAAAAAGAGAGATCCAGAGGGGATAATTCAGGGTTATGTGAGGCGTGTCGGTAGCGGGAAAAACCATCAATCTCCTGATTAAAAAACGAGTTTTGATAAGCTTTGATGGACTAATCAGGAAGATGTGAAGCGCGCTGTAGCGTGTAAGGTCACAGATGAAGAAGCAGAGGCATGAGTGTGCAGAGAAATCAAAGAAAGAAGGTGAAGGTGACCCGAGGTGATGGAGCGATATGGTGGTGGAGGTGGAGGAGGAGGAGGAGGAGGGTGGGCTAAATGATGCTGTCTCAGTGTATCCGCCGTGTTGTGCTTTACGAGCCTGTAAAAAAAAAAACTGGCTGGCACATCTGGAAACAGCCGAGCTTTAAGAGGGCAGAGGAGGAGGTGATGCTGACAGCTAGTAATTTTTTACAGGAGCAGAAATGATGAAAGAAACTGCTCCTCCTTCTCCTTCTTCTACTCTTTCCCCCCCTTTTTAACCATCACACGGTGCAGTTTTAAAAACCATTTGTAAAGGGAAGATGAGACCGTGGCCCTGTGTAAATACGCCAGTCATGTGGAGAGCAAACTGGAAACAGGTGGTGGAGGAGCTACCTGTGTTCATGTAGAAGGATTACAGGTGATATATGAACTCCACGGGCCGCGTTAGAGCCGTACTGTACGATGTACATGAAGTACGTCTGTGTCCGTGACCCGGTGAAGGACTGAAACCCTCCGCAGCAAAACTAACCCCTCACCTTCACAAACCTTGAGATGTAGAGTATGAATCAATAAATCAAATATCATTTATTTATAAGTGTTTTGAAGAAGCAGGATCAAAACAGGCTGTAAACCAGGAGGTGAAATATTAATGTTAAGCGGATAGTTTTGAGAATGATGAGAAAGAAAAGTGAAGAAGAAGAAGAACAAGAAGAAGAAGGTGAAGAAGAAGGGGAAGAAGTAGGAGGAGGAAAAGTTGGAGAAGAAGAGGGAGAAGAAAAAGGACGTAAAGGAGGAGAGGAAGCAGAAAGAGAAGGAGAAGAGAAGGAGGAGGAGAAAGAAGAGAAGGACAAGAAAGACACGAAGGAGGACAGGAAGGAGGAGCAGGACAAAGGAGAAGAGAAGGAGAATAAAGAGGAAAGAGGAGGAAAAACAGTAGAAGAAGAGGGAGAAGAAAAAGGAGGAGGAGAGGAAGCAGAGCGAGAAGGAGGAGAAAAAAAAAGGAGGAGAAGGAAAGGAAGAAAGATGGTCTGAGGGAGAAGGAGGAGAAGGATAATAAAGAGGAAAGAAAGGAGGAGAAAGAGGAGGAGGAGGAGGAGAAAAAGAAAAGGGAGGAGAAGGAGAGGAAGAAAGAGGGAAAGAAGAATGAGAGGAAGCAGGAGGAGGATGAGGAGAAGGTAAAAAAGAAGGAGAAGAAGGAGCCATAGAAGAAGGAGAAGAAGAAGAACCAAACAAATAAAACATTTAAAACAAACTGTTACTGCTGTAAGAGGTTTGCGTCGCTGAAAAGGAGACAGACTTTATTGAACATGACAACTGCTCAGCAACAATCTGGATGTGAAACGACTGTCTGTTATGTTGCATGTATGAAAGTACATTTAGCATTCAGCATCACGTACACTCATCTTTCAATGCCTACAAAATGACCGTATCATTTTAAGACTGTCTTGATGTACAAGCTCTAAATTATGGCATCGCCGTGTAATCAGAACTTGAATGATTCATCCCTGACCCGGAGCCCACAGCGAAGTCATTTAAAAGACATTCGGACACGTCGCCTCGGACCCTCTGAGGGACTTTTAAGGGGTCTTTCAAAGTCCGAGACAACTTTTCAATTTCACTCAAATCCTGGATGCCTCTGGGATCATGATTCTGTTATTTGATTGCAGAGACGCTCGACAACTGTGCCTAGATGTTTTCACATAACTTGAGATGACAAGTATAAAAAAACAGATCTGACTGAAGGAATTTGTTTGTTTGTGACTCTGGGAAAGTGGAAATCACACACATTCAACCTCTTCTATGTGCTTCTCCTGATAACTACTGTAAAAAATGTTCACCTCCATTCAATGACTACAGTGATGGACTGTAACTAAGTACATATACTCAAGTACTGTATTTAAACACAGTTTTGAGATACTTGAGACCTGAGTACTTCCATTTTCTTCCACATTATACTTCCACTACACTACATTTTGGGAGCAAATATAATACTTTTATTTGATAACTTTAGTTACTTTGCAGATTTCATGTTGCATCAGAGCCAAAGTAGCACATCTTTAACTTATTTAACTTTATGTAAACTGAGGTTAGTTGAGTTCTAGTTTTCCCTTTTGCGTTACAGTCAGTACAGTTGTTATGACTTTAAAGATGCTACTAATGCAGCCAAACTATTACACTGATTTAATGTAACTTTAATATGAATTTAAGTATGTATTACTTTTGTACACGTATGAAGAACAAAGGTTGTCACGGCCGGATCAGACTAAAAAAATAAGTAAAATAAATGCTGAATATTCGCTCTGATAATCAGCCAATTATGTATAATTTACTTTTATTTGTACTTTTTATACTTGAGTACATTTGTTGCCAGAAAATGATGTTTGATACTTAAGTAAAAGTCTTGAAGAAAGACTTTTGGGTACTTTTAACAACACTGTTTAAATGTTTTATCGGTAAATCAGAAAAAACGCGAAAATAATTTTTAGTTGCGGTGTTAAATTAAAGGTGCTCTACATAGTTTCGGAAGAGAAAATCAAACACAGAAAGAACATTTTTACTATATTAATGAGGTAATCATTCAAACTCAGAAATATTTGCAGTATTTGATATTTCAGAACTGAATAAACACGACGTCCTCAGATGGAGATAAGGTCCCCAGATCGCAAGTTACTTTTGCAGGACGCTTCTAAGTTGCCACCTTACTAGCTTCAAAGTAGAAAAAAGTGTGTTTTCCTTTAAGGATAGTTTGTTTTTTCCTCTCCAGAACTAATAGAGCGCCTTTAAATTACCCAACAGTATATTAAACAATTCAAATCAGCTCTGCAGAGGCCTTTTTTTCTTTTACAGAGTGGTTTTGCTACGTTTACATCAGCAAAGGATCTCAGTTCTTCTTCCACTGCTTAAACACCATTTATTATTCAGATACTTTAAACTACTGCCATGACTGTCCAGATGGTGACAGATATTTCCCACGTGCACTCACCAGGCAGCAGCATCACGGCCAGCACAGTCGTGATGAACACGCCGGAGAAACTGGTTCTCCTCCTTCCAGCCATGACTTCACCTCCTCCTCTCCTGCAAAAACAGAAACACACAAACATTCAAAATGATGCCTTTTATGCCTTAAAATCTTGGTACACAGCAAATGTCTGCAGCTTGGCTTGACTTGTAAGTTGCAGCTGCACACTTAGAGCCAGATCTTCTTTGCCACAAAGCTCCCAGCTTGGCTGACGCTGCTGCTTTGTCACCATAAAAACAGAACCAGGTGTTGTTCAGTGGTCAAACTTGACTTCAACCTGAACTTGAATCCCTGGAAAGTACCAAAGAATCAACACAGAGTCTCTTACCTGTCGTTATCTTTTCGGCGTGGCTGTTTGTGGATCCAGATGTGGACTCAAACGAAGCCTCACAGTCCACCTGGGCTCAAACACTTAGTTTCTGTGTGTGTGTTAGAGGCTCCTGGTGCACCCGGTCCCTGCGGCCCTTCTGACTGACTGCCCTGACGGAGGGTTCGAACACGGTTTTAAACCCGACACGCAACGCAACAAGCACTCATTAACGCTCACACACAAAAACACACACAGGGACCACCTGAGGGGGTCAAGGGCCGTCTCAACAAGATGCCTGATTGGTCCGATCCGTCAGGAAGTTTCAGCCAATCGGAGGCACCGTAATTAAAGACAGGGAAAAGAGAGAAGGTGGGAGGGCTTGGAGTGGAGATGGAGACGTGGAGAGATGGTAGAGAAGTTGAGTCAAGAGGTGTTTTTTGATTTATTTATTTATTACTGATGATTGATTCTATGAGTCACATTTAAGGTTCGAGAGCAGAATCTGGATTATTGTATTTTGGACGTAGAAGCAGTAAAAACAAAAGGCAGAAAGGGAAACAAAGAGAGAAAACATCAGGGAATAATGACGGAGCTGAGGTGCCACATAAGCAACTTCTCAGAGACCCTCAATGAGGGCCAAACCACAGTGTTTCAACCTGAACACACACACACACACACGGGGACAGCTGGTCTACACATGAGGAATTTGATAATCTACAGTTTCCTCCTCAGTTTAACTGTGTTCAGGCATGCCAGCCAACGTACACACACACAGTAATCTTACATGGTCTCTGTAAAAGCACCTATGATGGATGATGCAACATCAGCACGTCTGACTGGAGAAGACGGTAAGTCCTTAACGACACTCAGCAGTCTTATCATGTCCAAATAAATCATGTTTATGTGGAAGGAAGACACGTTTCTCTGTTGTGTTTTTAGTCTTTGTGCTTTAAAGGAAACTTCCACAGGAGCCAGAACTTTTTTATTTCCTGTTTTATGTACACTGAGTCATATAGTTAAAGTACAGTTATTGTATTTTAATATTGTGGTTGTTTTTTTATAGTCTGAGCCTTAATTTCAATTAAGGGACATCTTAAAGTCCCTGAGCATTTAGATTCAAATCTTCAGTTTTTCTCATTAAGCATTAAATATTCATAACTGTTTGAACTGATCCAAAATTTTTAACTTTGCTGCATATTTGGTGGTTAAATGTAAAGAGTTTAACACACTTTGCTATTCTGCTTCATCAGAACTGAGTGGGTTCAGGTTTTGAGTTTTGATTGGTGCTCTGAGGCAGGTGACATCACTGTTTGCTCGTCCCAGTGGTTTGAAATGGGCGCGGCTCCATTGGCAGAGAAAAACATAAATGCAGGACCGTCACGAGACGTGAGCAAAACTGTCTCTTATTTTGGCGGGAAGAAAATTCTATTCATGTCGTCCCCTCGCTGCTCCAAATAAAAAGCTCGCTGAGAAAGTATGGTTTGATGGTTTCACGATGTAGTTTTGGAGAGGAAATTCAAATGCTGGATTTGAATATTTACAATATTATTGAGATTTATGAGAAATATTTATCTTTTCCATAACTGAATAAACAAGCTTGAGCGAAGAGATAGAGAGAAATCAGTCGATGAAGATCTTTCTTCTAAAATGTCTTCCCAAAAACTACGTAGTGCACCTTTAATTACTGTGACTGTAAATGTTCATAATGGCGGCTGGCAGGCTTAACAGGAACTCAAAGACAACAAAACATTGTATATTTCAAAAGAACCTTGGTTTCTTTTCTTTCACTGATTCGTGTCTATTTACATCTCTTTTCAAAAACTTCCAAGGCCTTGATTTCCTTGATTCTTTACAATTTAAAAACTTTATAAAAATTTCAAGGACCTGTGGAAACCCTGCTCTTTCTTTATGAAAAGGAAAACACAAAAATCAGGCGCTGGGTGACGATCCAAACTATAAAAGAATATAACGCAAGAAGGCTCTCTGGCAAGCAATTCTTCAAAATAAAAGTCCTCTAAATATTGTGGGGGACCTTCCTCCTCCAATACCCTGGAAATCTACGCCTGTATGTCGGTCTGCATCATCTAAAGGAAAATAAAGAGTGAATCCATTCAAATTTAACTCCATACAAGTCTTTACAAATAGTTGAAGAGTTGAGGCACATAAAAAGTGGTTTTAATCTGAAAGTAAAGTCAAAGCTCTCTCATTTTCCCTCTTTGACTCCTGACTGCATCTGTCGGCAGCAAAACCATTTTACTGCTCTTTATTTTTTTTTTAGCATTTCCACATTTTTCTGCAGCCCCCTTCCTGTCTCGTCCCGTCGTGTCCAAGCTGAACATTTAGCGGTCATGTTAACACTGTATCTCGTATGTAATTAACATTTACTAACAGGTGTTTCGCAGAGACCACAAACCTACAATCCAGCCCGGGAGCAGATTCAAACACGACGACGCCAAAACCATACTCATAATTTTCTCTAAAGCAGGAATGTGAGGGATTCTCAGAATTCACAGACACCTGGTTCACCAAGACAGCCTTTTTTTTTTTTGTAAAAACAAAAAGTCTTTATTTCAGTTTGATGGTGAGTGACATGGAGGAGGAGGAGGAGGAGGAGGCGGAGGCGGACTGTACAAGAGAACTTCAGGATAAGCTGTTTTCATTTTCTCATCTAGAAGTTCACAGACACACACAGACGCTGTCGTCACTGCAGGTCATCGTCGTCGAAAAGATCCTCGAAGTCTGCAGGAGAAAAGAGACAAAAAAGACAATTAGATGTTTCCAAGAACTCCTACATTCTCAGCTAATTACGCTATACATAATGATTTCATTTATTCATGAGTTCAGAGCAGCTACAACTTCTGCTGAAGAAGTTTAGTGGCAACTTTTAACGAGGGAGTGTTTTACTTTGTTTGAACTTAAAATGCAGCGACACATGGAAACGTTTCCTAGAAAGACAAGGTACCTGGTGGAAAGTCCCTAAAGAACCCTCTTTATGACCCAGTTCTCATGGTGTAACGGAGCTAGTAAAGAGGGCAGGCTGACAATGAGCTGCATCTGATGTTTGGACCGATTATAAATACATTCATTCAAGAAAACCCATCAGTAAGTACTGAAGGAGCCCAGCTGAGGAAATCCTCCACATCAGGTGAGAAAAAATAATCATGAAAAGATAGAAAAATAAAATAATAGCTTGCTGATTCCTCTTGTAGCACCGGCACGTCCACGCATTCAAACACGGCAATTTCAAGGTCGGGCGATTAGAGCTGAAACCGATTAGTAAAGCAGCTAATAGGTTAATACGTTAAACGATGAATAGATTCCCCGCGGCTTTAATCTCTAATTGTTTATGTAATGATTTTTGTTGGTTTCCTTCATCAGATCACTGAAGGAGATTATCTGATTATTTTGGTGTGTTTTCTGTTAGTTTACTGCTGTAGCTCTGTGTTGGACACGTATTTGTGATCTAAATGGGACTAACCTGGGAAAATAAAGGCTACATTTAAAAAAAAGGTTTACCTCTGGGCGCCGTCTTCCCTCTAATCAAGGGGGAGTTTTCCCAAAATTCATGGATGAAAGATGGCTGCTGAACCCCTTTTCATTTTGACATCAACTGTTTGTAATTGTAAGTCCAGAATCTTTCTTTTCGTAATTGCTTGTTATCTTTGGTCACCGACTGTGGTGTGTCTGTCTCTGCCCTGTGTGATGTCTTTGTGACAGCCAGTTAAACCATCTGTGTTCAATCCAGACTCTCTCTCTCTCTCTCACACACACACACACACACACACACACACACACACACACACACACACACACACACACACACACACACACACACACACACACACACACATTACTTTGACCACTTACGTCCTTGTATGAAAACTTGTGAGTTTGTGCTTGATTTAAGTATTCAGATCTACTCCGACCTGTTGAGCTGTCTTGTCACAGGCTGTATCCACTGTGCAGTAACTGTTGTAGAATATACTGTAGTATTTTTCAGGATGAGCTAACGGCTAAAAGCCGGTTGTTGCCACAGATATATGATATACAGCAGCAATCACGTATAATTTGCTCATATATATTCATATTAATCTGCTAAATGTCCAAAGGCTGAAACTGATTCAGTGCATCAGGCTTCACGTCTTTGTGGTTGCCAGGAACAGGACATTCCTGTTTCACCTAATGAGGGACAGCCTGAAAGTCAAACAGATTGCCCCTCGGCTACCCATAACCCCTTGCAACTTTGAACACCAACGCACTCCAGCATCATCAGGGAATCGGAGGCTTCCTTTATCCTTTATGTACTATATATATATATATATATATATATATATATATATATATAAATATATCACAATGTGGTCTAAAAGAGTGATGTTTCACACTGTTCAGTTGACCTATTAACATCATAGTGTCGTGTCCCCATCAGGGCAGATGGACATCTCAACGTCAGCTTGCAGAGCCACAGTGAAGAGCAGTTTCTCTTTGAAATCAATGGTTTAATTATCACCTCGGTACCAGAGTCGTGAACATTTCTCAATTCTGAGATGTATCGCGATGAGGCGTGGAAGATTCTGCAGCGATGCCGTGACAGAACATTATCAGGACGTTTAAACAAAACTATAGTCTACTAATGTAATGTACTAAAGTTGTAAATTCACGCTGCTTTCTTGCTTTGAATTTTTAGCGAACATTTATTAAAGTTTCTACAGGGTTCATACTCTTTCCTAGAGATCTTTTTCCAGGACATCTTCAGTGACGATCTCGCTGGTACGACAGACAGGGAGCACCTCATATGCTAACAGGTTCCTTAATTAGTTAATTTATAACCCCAGTGCCTTTTCCTCTTGTGAATTACATTGATTATTCATGGCTGTCTGAACACCAGGAACCAAGGGCTAATCAAGAGCAACAGTAAATATACAAAAGAAAAAATAAGACAAGTCTCATTAAACAAACAACTAATTGATTCCTTTTAAGAAAAATCTATGTTTTTATGATACTATACAGTATACTACTAATACCATACTGTATTGTGTAGTTTTGGGGAGTTTAAATCAAGTTTCAGGACACTCTGTTTTCCAGATTTTCCAGGTTTTCCAGGACACGTGGGAACCCTGATTCTACACAGGCAGTTTTCATGTCCCAGTGAACACTGAAAATGAAGTTCTGGCTTTCTCCCCATTCATTCAGACTCTGGCCTGGTCTTGTTCGACTGAACTCACTGCCCGGGGGAGTTGCCAAGATGCCTGCCGAGTGGCAAGTCTTGCCTAAAAAGACTTTTAGTGTATGCTGTGTCCCTGCACTTTTGTAAATAAGTGTTCTCCCTCCCTGTGTCTAAATAAAAATGAATGAAACATGGTGTTACAACACAGTGACTGCATTCGTTATTTGTATTAATGGCGGTTCTGAGACTCAAATCCTTGTTAGCGCCACGAGCTACAACGTTACATACACGAGAATTCACTGAATGGCAGTTTTAAGTGTTTACAACCAAAATGATCTCAAGGAGTGCATGTAGGTGTGTGTGTGTGTGTGTGTGTGTGTGTGTTTAAAGCAGCTGACTGGCGAGGTGTCCCGCTGAGTTTCAGTCTGACAGCAGCTATAAACTCACTTTACCATCCGCCTCTTCTCTCCTCCTTTCCTCCCTTTTTAACAATCAGCTCTTTTCTTTCTAGGTCATGTGCTGCTGAGCCAAAATTGTTTTTGCCTGCAGCCGACGCTGCAAGACGGAAAACAGATTAGCGGCGTAGTGGGTTTTTTTGGGGGGGGGGTGTCCTCCGTGTGTGCCTGCTCACACATAAACTGGTGTTTACAGGAGAACAACAGGATTTCAGAGGGTTAATTTGAGAGGACAATGTGGTTGAGGCAGGAAACTGGATAATGTGCTTACAATGAAACTCCAGCTTCTCCTCTTTAAGCCTCATCACTGGAAAAATGTGATTTATTTGAGTAAATATGTTCCATAAGCTTTTTTACTTTACTTTTTTCTTGCGTCTTGTTCAGTTTAACTTAAAGAAGAAAGACTTTACGTGGCCCAAATGAGCAGGTTTCTCTAAGAGAGATGTACATTTGTTGACCAAGTTTATGTTGATCATTAAAAGGCAACTGGGTATATTAATACCAAAAAACAGGAGTCTTCAGATAACTTGAATTCGTGGTTTTAGCTGAATTTCAGGTCCCTCTGATTGATTGCAGTGGATTCAGATCATGTGCAGGTTGTGGAGACTGGCTCCTAAATAATGAGTAAAGGCAGCTTGGGGTGGCTACCTGCATCAAGGATTGCTTATTTTCTGCATGAGTGTTGCTTTCCTTTTTTTACAGTCTTGCACCTGCAGGTTTCTTTTGTTGTTCTCTTAACTGAACCCCTTGACATCCCTTCATTTTCCCCCCATTTCATTTGTTTAGAGGCGGTAAAAGAAGTATATTTCAGTTTCATTATTCCCAAATGAGGCATATATACCGCTACAGTCTACTGACGGACGTGGCTAAACGAGGAAACAAATGATGTTTCGTGTTTATCACGCCGTGTGGTTTTGATCACTTTAATCTCTGGTTTTCACGCCGGATAAAAGTGTTACATAAAACTGTGAAAGCTTCCCTCTGGTTATACTCTGTCCTGCTGACACATTCTGCTAGTATTTTAAAATGACTTCAGTGCTACATATGTGATAATTAGCAGATGAGTGCAGATAAAACTGTGGTTTACCATTAAAGAAATCAGAGTGCACAGCTTTTTCATTGGCTGCCAGGTCCATTAGCAGGCCGCTGCTGCCTCCTGCCTGTTAACACACAGAAGTACAACCAGTTTATGGCAGCAAATCACTCACACACACTCCAATAACACCACATTAAATGTAAGGCATCAGACTATATAGTATATAATTATAGTACGTTTAATATCAGGTCATTTAAGTGCTATTCATGTGTGTGACTTTCACTTGTACCAAAGTAATATTTTAACGCGATATCTTTACTTTTACTCCAGTATGACTTCTGGGTACTTTTTACAACACTGATTAAAATAAACACGAACTAATTAACATTATTGTAATAATGTTATTTAATAACATAAAAGGCTGCAGGTCCTTTCTGTCAGAGAACTATTATCTAGCTAGCATTACAACTCTACAGGGCTAGCTAACGTTAGCATTAGCCTGTTTTTGATCGATTGTGTCGCTTTTTACTCTTTAAATCTTTAAACTCACCTCGTCCAGATCCACATAAGGTCCGGCTCCCTCGGGAAACATCTCATCCACCGCGGGTTTCATTATGTTTCACTTCAGCAGCAGTTCAGTAGTTTAAATTCGTTGTTTGTTTGTAGCTAGCTGGGCTAGCTTCTCAGCGCAAGTAAACAAAACAACCTTGTGCGACACTAAATTGTGCTCGGCTGGGTACGAGCTTGTGGCGATGTGTCCGCTCTGGCCGTAAAAATAAATAATGAATGAATAAAATAAAATGAAATGAAATAAAATAAAATAAAATAAAATAAAATAAAATAAAATAAAATAAAATGAAAACATAAATAAGAAAAAATAAAAATGAAGAAAAAATACATGAAAATAAAAAAATGAAAAAAAAAGAATAATAATTAAATGAATAAATAAATAAAATAATGGAGCGTATGGCAAGAAGCAGTTTTTCTGTTGTTTTTGCAACATTAACCATCGAAGTGTATGCACATCTTACCATATGAGCGGTGAAAGAAGTATTAGGCTATTTTTCTTGAAGTAAAAGTCAAAATACTCCATTACAAGTAGGCTAACTTAAAAGTCTAAAAGTCTAAAATTTCAGCAAAATGTATTTTCACCAAAACAACTTACAACGAATAAATACATTGTAAAAATATTCATAAAATATATAACTGCCAGACATAGTGACACTAATAATAGTTGTTCATTTTGAGGAACAAGAGTCATTTACACTTCAAACACACTGTAATTGTGAATTTTAACATAATCTTTGGAGTTTAATTTCTAAAAAAATTAAGGAAAAGAGAAATTTTGTGATTGAGAAGAATTTAAGTGAAAAGAGAGGAAAATGAAATAATTTTGCAGACACGACATATTTGTAAAATGTTTTATTTATGCCACACTGCATGAAGATATTATACATTCCTACAACAGAGCTACATACTTTACATAAGCAGGCTTATTCTATATGTACGACTACGCTACAAACTGTTACATACTTGCTATGCCTTTCCTTCCCTTCACCTCATTTTATTTCTGTATTAATTTCTCTTAAAGCAACTCCTTTGTATCTCCTCAGGTTATCTCAACAGCTCCATCCAGCTCCCCTCTCAGTGTTCATGCCCCTGATTGGACTCGTATCCCAGGGTGTCTCCGAGGGGCTGGTGGGCGAAGAAGGCCCGGGCCAACTCGTTGATGTGGTTGTAGGCGCCGATGGATCTGAAGTACTCGACGTAGTTCCAGAAGTCAGAGGTGGAGTAGGGCCAGTAGGGGACAGCTGGTGGTTCATCATAAGGCACTGGAAGACACACAGGAGACAACTTAAATCAGATGTTTAAGTTCAGACAACATAGTTAACGTTTCCCTGGATGCCTTCACACCACATTTAGAGAAGTGGATGTGAGCGTGTATCTGATATTGCTGAAAAGAGACAAAGAGCAAGTTGTTTCCACTTAAGAAAAAAAAGGCTTCAAGTCTCTTCAAACTTCAAAAAACGTTTAAAAGAAAGGTGGCAGTTCTAGCACAAATTCTTTGAGTGCCTGATATACTGACACCAATACTCGACATTTATGGCTTTTGGATTTCGAGTGGCTGAATGAAGGAGAAAAGAAAAGCAGTGGTGGAATGTAACTCAGTACTCAGCAAAAACATCAGATAAAACACTGGAGGCATTTCTAAACCTTTCCTTTAAGGATCCACCGCTGCAGAACAGGAAAACAAACAGAAAACTATCACTAAAATCTGAGCTATTTCGTCTATGTTGCAGAATCTGAAGGCATCTTAGAGAAGAAGTGTTATTTATACACAGTACCTCCTTCTGGGATGACTCTGGCCTCTGTGAAGGAGAGAGAGAGAAAAAATTAACATTCCCAAACATTCCAAGACTTCCTAAATACAAAGACGGGATTCAAGTGAGGAAAACTGAGCTTTTTTCCCAGAGGGCCGCAGGATACCTGCTCCCTCCTCAAATATTATGACTGACCGTTTCACACTCACACACACACACATAACACACATAACACACTCAGAGTCCGAAGCGTTAAGAATTCATGGTGGCACAGAGTCGTCTTTGTTCACACGCAGTCACTAAAGACAAATGCTCTGCTGTAGATGCATCAGCGTCACGTCTGGGAGAAGCACACATGATTCATACACAGCTGTTCTGATGATGATAAGCGTCTGTGCATGCACACATAAGACCTTTATCACTTCATCACGACATGTTTTAGATGTTTAATATTCTCGTAAAGGCAACAGACGATATGCTGCAAATGAAGTTTAATCTAAAGTATAATTTACAGATTTACAAAAGGAGAAACTCACCGGTGAGCTGACAGATGAAAAGGCCGAGGAGAGCACCGGTCCAGACCAACAGTTTCATCTCGTCCTCCTGAAGGAACAAAAAATGTCAGTGAGGTCCAGTGATCAGTCTGTCACTCAACACAATGATCCCTAAATCCTAAAAAAAGTTGTCGTAGTTGTAGTTGTGCGTCATTTTTTGAGAGTTAAATGAAGTTAAGACGAGTGAAAAGTGTCCAGATGTTTACCTGTAGATAGTTTGTGAAGCCGTGCAGAGAGATGCTGCTTGTTCATCTGCTGGTTCGCTGTGGTCTGAGGGGCTCCGTGGAGGAAGAGCCTCCAACGCACACACGCAAACACACACATGCAAACACACACACGAGCAAACACAGCCAAGCCATGCCCACATTATTCTGTATTTACACAGCGAGGTCCTTCCTTTACATTTCCAGATGGTATACAAATCTGTACACGTTGTTTTTTTTTTGACAAATCCATCTTATTCCAACCTCTTCACCACTGGAGAAAGTTTTTGCAAAAATATGTCGGAAACTAATTTGTGTTGAGTTATAATCCCTGTTCAGTCAGTCTGCTGATTAATGCCAGGAAGTGAAAATCAATGTTTAAATGTCTCTGTGTCTCACCTGCACACCAGTATCAGGCCCAATAATGACAAAAAAGTGGTTTTCTTCTTAAAGCCGTCTAATTCATACTTGCGGCTAACTGCTGCTGCTAGCCGTGAATCTAGTGTGTTTACAGATTTGACAGTCTACAGTACTTGAGTCCATCAGTTCACTTTACACTGTGGACAAAATCTCCATATTTTACTGCTTCAAAGATACTGCTGTCATTTTTCAAATATCTTTTGGAGTCGGTACAACGCTCACCAGATAAACGACCAGTATTTGAGGAGGATGATGCTGTAAAAACAACAGAAATTAAACCAAATAACTGCAATATGAAGTCTGTTCAATTCCAAAAGGTAACTTTTTAATTAAATGCTGAAATATTAACGATTGATTTAAGTGTATTCATTGTACATTCAACAAAAATATGAACACAACACTTTTGTTTTCGGTCCCATTTTTCACAAGTTGAATTAAACTTTTATTGCGACCAATTCGAGGGACTAACGTGCAATAATCCTGATGTTTAATCCGTCAAGTAGATGGATTATCTTGGCAAAGAAGAAGTGCTTACTGACACGGATTTTTAACAAATGTGTGCTCAAGATTTGAGAGAAATTAGCCAGAAAAAGTCTGAAAAAGATCTTTAACTTCAGTTTGTGGAGCATGGGAGCAAAAACTGAAGTGTTGTGTTTAAATCTTTCTAAATTCAAAAAAATATAAGGCAGCAACAGTCAGATTTAGATATATTCTCAAGAACTGCACTCTCTTGTAACTAGCAGTGAAAAATATTCAGACTTGAGTACTGGACCCTGCCTCAGGGCCGGCTCCAGTGCACCGACCGGAAGCCTCCATGAATCCCTAGTTGTCCTTGCAGCCCGTCTGATCCGTGGTCTTCATCCTGAACAGGTCGATGCCTTCGTTCATCAGCAGCTCTTTGGCGTAGCTCACGGTCTCTGGAGGCAGGAAGCGCGACCGGCCGAGGATCCAGGCGAATTCGATGTGGAACAGGCGGAGGATGTCGGTGCAGGAGTACACGACGGACAGGCTGGTGTAGTCAGTGGTCAGAATCCAGTAAGGGCCGTAGGGAGTAACTGGGTCACAGAGAGGAAAGTAGAGTTTACAGAACAAAAACTGAAAAAGACGACAAAGACGAACAAGAGGAGGACGACAAGGACGACAAACTTACAATACGAGAAGCTGACTCCAAGTTTGGCGGCTTCTCTCGGGTCATGAATCACTGCTGTCCCCTCTACTGTCCTCACTTTGTCTTTACTGAGACACAGAAACAAGTTTGAACTTCAGTGAACTAATGTGAAATCAGCAGAACAAACAAGAAGATCAGTCCAAATGACAACAGTAACTCAAGTCAACCATCTCCTGAAAGCCCTCCAGTCATCTCTCTGCAATATGCATTAAAAACCCGTCAGCACTCACTAGAACTGGGAGTTCAGCACCTGAATGGTCCCGTCTTTCCTCACACCGTAGTTGGCCTCGATGCACTTTCCTCTCTCGAAGGAAGCGGGGAGCTTGGCGATCTCATACCACCGGCCGAGATACTGTCAACACACAGAGATAGAGGCGCCATCAGCTCTGTGCGGCACAGTGGACAGTGTTCATGATTGTTTGTGTAAAGTGTGTGTTCACCTGTTGGAGGTTGAAGCCCGGCTGCACCTGAGGAGTAGGACAGGGACCCCAGCGATAGGTCTGTGCTGTCACCAGAGGGAGCAGCAGCAGGAGGAGGTAGACGGAGGACATGTCTCCTTCGGGAGAGGAAGGGAGATCACAGTAACAGCAATGTCCCAGACTCCCTTACGAATCGTGTGATTTTAAGAGTTGTTGCATCACGAGGAGAAACTTGACAAACTTTGTGAAACGGCTGCGGCACATTTTAAATCCTTGGTCCCTTCTTGTAAATTCAGCATTAAATGCACTTCGTTAAGATTTTTGCTTCCTTGTAAAAACTGTCTTGAAGTGCATCCTGTCTGCTTCAGTGTCCGAGGTGCGTCTTGCCTCACATCAGCTGTTTGAACACACTGTTTCAACCGGTTTCGACATTGACACCAAATGTATTAACACATTGAGGGCAAACATGTAAAAATCCAGTAAACATGAATTAGTAGGGAGGGCAAAGAAAGTGGAGAAAGTCACCAGACTCCCTTACAAAACCCTCAATTTTAAGAGTTCCTACTTAGAAGGAGCTGTAAAAACTTTGTGAAACGCTGCTCACAACACATTCTTATCTATTTGGACTTACTAGTTCATTCGGCAAACGTTTTACGTCAATATATTTATTTATTTGTGTAAAAAATATCCATTTGTCCCAGTGCTGTGGGTGTATACTCTCTGGCGTCCCATTTTAATGCTATAATTTGCATTATTTGCATTTTCCTCTTGGATTTTTGTCTCTCAGTACATTATATATTTTAATTATAATACTGTCTTGTGTTTGCTTTTTCCAGATGTTGCTGAGTGTATTTGTCTGTGATTATTTCATGTTTAAGGGTTAAACTACAGTCTAACTGTGTGGAGGGTGTTGGCGTGCTGCATTCACATACCTGAAGTATCTACATTTACCTTCTATTGTTCCCTATAGAGACGCATATAATGGTGTAGCAGGAGTTCAGCGTCTTGTGAAGTAAGATAAAGAGCTCTCTGGTATGTTTTTCACTCATATCTCTCAGAGGAAAGCTGAGAGCGTCGTCTTGTCTTTTGTCTGTACACATTATATGCTGCCACACCTGTTCTGCTGGTTTCACATAACAGCTCCTGTGCTGCTGTGTAACAACTAAACACATTTTATTCAACGGTTTCTTTAAAGATTTCAGGCTAATTCTACTTAAATTAAAGCTGTAGTTGTGAGATATCATAGCAGAGTACACATTCAGGAGCACAGAGGCTGAAACGAAGAGGAAAACAAGCTTTGCAGAAAATAATCAGTGTTTTAAAATGAGTTTAAATTAAGTTAATTAATGCTGATTTGAGTTTAATTCATATATAAACTCGTTATAATATAAACTCGTCTTACCTCAGGTGTGGAGCTTACAGGTGGAGGTCTGAGGCTGCTGCTGAGGATGATGATGAGGAGGAGGAGGAGGAGAAGTGTCTCGAGCTCTCCGGACAAACACACGAGCGTGTGTTCCCCTTCACGTTACGTCACTCTGGCAGCACGAGGCAGCTCATTAGCTAAATTGTCATCACGCGCACATTCCCACGTTGTGACAATGCAGACGCTGCGAGAAGAGTCTGACGTCCCACCGTGCTTTTATTTTGAAACTCACCTTTATTTACTTCTTCGTTGGTATGGAGTTTTATCAGAATGACGTCTTCTTAGTTATGTATTAGTATTATTTTGTGTTTGAATCAACTTTATAAATTATTTCATGCATTTTAAAGCAACTTTTAAAAACTATTTTGTGTTTAAAGCAACTTTTAAAATTATTTTATGCATTTTATTGTATGCATTAGTCTCTCAATCTGTTTTTATACATGTTTTTTCTTCAATCACTTGTAAAGCACTTTGAATATTTTTTTAAATATTTGTTTGAAAGGTGCTATATAAGTGTCTACTACGCTGTCATTCTCAATACTGCCACCAGATGGCGCCAAATTAAGAACAAATCTGATGTAAAACACAAAATAAGTCGTATTTTATCAATGTGCAGTAGTTTATATCTACTTTAACTGCCTTGGTTGAAATTTGAACTGATGTTTATGACGTCTACTGACACTGTACGCACAGAAAGAAATACTAAAAATATTTAGATTAAGAGAAACAGTTTATCAAACCTGTCCAAAACGTATGACTTTTATTTATTGACATTCAGTCAAATAAATGTGATTAAACAAAAACAAAAAACTTCATAAAAGCTTCTTAATTTCTTCTCAATCAAAAGATACATAACAAACAAGAAATTCGAGTCATCAGTCTCGAGCGCAGTCACAAGTCTCTAACTTATTTAGCATTTATTTTCTGTTACTCATGTTGCAAGTCATCAAAACATTCACCGTCATTGCGACTTGGACTCGAGTCAACTCAAGTCACCGAGCCCACATGTCTGATAGTCAGTTAATTATCAGGATCCCATGAACACCCAGGACGTGACCTCAGTGTCCTGCTGACACACAGAGGCTCATTCATACGTTCATCTGCTCTCCTCTGGTATTGCAGCTCCCTTCACTCTGACGGAAACCTTAATTCAGTTTTCTTCTGAAATATGTGCAACATACTGTCAGCAGGCTATGAACCAACTGACAAAACTGAGTTATATTTCAGCCATTTGAGCCTCACGCACTGATCGGAAACAGATTCTCAGATCTTTGAATGTCAAAATCCTTTCACGTCTTCCTTTTACAGCTGATTGTCTCACTCAAGGATTCAAGTGTATGTGTTTAAAGTTCATACTGTACTAAAAATAACAACAAAAAAGTAACAAAAATCAAGATATGAATGATAAGTGCACAATCACATCTGTAAAAACCGTCAGAGTACAGATACGAGTCAAAATGGAAAGTTGGGTGTATGTACCTGCAACTGAAGTGAAGATTTTTGAGAAAAGTATTGTAAAATTTCATATATTTTTTGAATAGAGTAAAAAGTTTGACCTGTATCATAATGAAACTTCCCAGATAAATAGTTAAAATATTTTTTTTGTTTAAGTTTACTGATATTTTACTTTAGATCACTTCATCTCCATATTTTATCAAATAGATGCTAATTGTCAAACATTTCCAGAACAGAAATTTGAACCGGAATAAAACCCAAATGTGTATTTTGGATGTTTTTCTCTATGAGGATGAAAGAAGAAATGTTACGGAGGCAAAATGTCCCAAAATCTCAAAGTGGCTTTCACTAAATCAATGTGAGCTTTTGACCGAATGTCCGTAAATACTTTTGCAACATGGCAGAGGATCGTTGAGTATAAAACAATGAGACCAAGCAGACAGGAGGATCTAATAAAGATTATTTATTTCCAGTGTTTGTTGAGGGAGGGCGTCACACCCATGTTTTGCTGTACACAGGCAACGAGATGTTCACTGTTCAGAAAACATTGTCTCATGCAGTTTGAAAGAGAAGTTTGTCGTGTTTTTTTTTTTTTTTTTCTTTCTCCCAGGTTTTAAGCGCCCATGCATTTTACTGCACTTTGAAAAATACAGAGGGGGGAAAAGTAAAACCATAATGAAACATAGACACGGACATTAATCTGAATGATGTCGCTGTGGGTCGAAACTAAAAACAGGAAAAAAAACACAAACAAAACCTCTCTGGAATGCCTGTGAGGTTTGTTTCTTCTAAAAATGTTTTTAAAATTTCTTTGACAACTGTTTATAAAAACAGTTTAAAAAAAAGAGGCACTTTTTCTTCTTGAGATAAAACAATTATATGTAAAAACTTAGTTGTTTTTGGACTATAACTGGACAAAGTTTGGAAATAAAAACTACTGTACCAAGCATTACATACTATAGTATCAGCATTTCATCATTAATGTTTTCTTTTTTTCAGTCTTTATTTGATAAAACTATAATAATTCCTCCAGTTCATCAAGCTAATATCTGGCTGTTGTGAGTGTGCTGTGAAAAAATAAAGTTCCCGCAGCACGCAGCTCAGAAAGCAGCCCTCAGTTACATCCACATACTTCAAGTACAGGCAACAAAAAAAACATGTACATATTGTTTTTGAAAATGACAATATTGTCACAAGCATCTAGTGTTAGTCCAAGGAGAGTAATACATTCTTCATACCGCTTATAATAGGAAGAACTTTTAAAAAGGTTTTTCCTCCTGCGTTCAACCCTTTGAGTCCGTTTCAGTAAAGTCACATTCTTGCGCTGGCAGGGTTTCGATCTCGCAGGAGGACGTTTTTTTCTCCGCGTCTGTTCCAGTACAGCCGACGAGTCAGTGGAATTAAACACGTAAACTCTTCAGCATTATTCCAGTAACAATCAGCCTATACACAGTATGTACAGTAGATACATAAAGTATACTTTGTAGAAAAAATATTGTGCAGTAACCTTCGCTGAAACACCCACATTCGTACATTTAAACGCATTCATTCATTCAAAAGACAAGAACTTGACACTTGTCGTTTTCACAGATACTGGTAGAACCGTGAGCGGACGACTTGTGCTCCAGACAGTTTGTGCGGGTGAGCGTCCGCCCCGAGGCTCGCTTTGTTTTTGCCTTGCAGCCCGCTACCGTTAACGTGCTCTTGAGCGGCAGAAGGAGGAGGAGGTCTTTCCGAAGCTGCGTCCTGCACGTCTGGATCCTCGGGGACGGCTTTAGGCGCCACCTCGACGCTCGAATCGGAGCCTCTGCACCGCTCCCTCGCGATCCAGTCCCGGATGGAGAAGTCCTGAGAGGAACATCTGGGCTTGAGGCGATCCAGGGCGGACAGCTCGGCCGCCTGGTCCACGCCGCCCTGCTCCCTCCAGTCGTTAATGACCGCCAGTTCTGGGAAGTCCCTCTGCCCGCCCATGGTGTGCCTCCGCCGGATGTTCTTCTTCTTCCCTCGAGCGTCTGGAGTTCGGTTCTTCTGCGTGAACATGTCGTCAGCAGACGTGCGTAACCTGAATTTGAGCCGCTCCGTGATCTTGAGGTGCCACGCCGGTTCGGAACGCTCCGACTCGCTGCGCGAGGACGAGCTGAGGCTGCTCGTGGACCGCCCTTTCTTCATCACCTCCAGGACTCGAGAGAGCCGCGTGGAAGACTCCGCCCGACCCTCGCTGCGCTCCCCACTCGTAGCTACGCCCTCCACCGATGACTCGCTGTCCGTTTTCTGTCTTAAGGACCACCTTCTGGAGAGGGTGTCGCACTCGATCATCCTGTGTGATGGGAAAAGGCGCCGCGCTTCCATTTTCGGCGTGGTGCTCCCTTCAGCTGCTCCACCACCTCTTTGTTCGCTCTTTTCCTGATTCTGTTCTGGACAGGGTGTAGACTGGCTGCTGCCACCGCCTGGAGCGAAAACAGGGAAGTCGCTCTCACTGTCCGTCTCCATCGGTCGTCCCTCGCTGATGAGCTCGCTCCGCTCGTCGTCTGCTTCCTCTCCGCCCTGCAGCTCCGGACTGAGAGCGCTGGAGTCCGCTCCAGTCAAGAATGTGATGGAAGAAGTAGTGGAGTAGTCTGAGGTGATGGAGCTCACCTCTGCACCGGCCGACGCCCCTAAACCTGGTCCCAGTCCAACACCTGCAGGAAGGTCAGTGGACGCTCCTGCAGTCCACTTTTTCGGTCTGGACCGCGGCACTGACGCTCCAGAGCTCATGGTCCCGAGGTCGGAGGTGTTTTCATCGAGCTGAGACGGAGGATCGGACAGGGAGGATTTCCCCTGAGGAACGATAATCGGGGACGGGGAGGGCGAAGGTGAAGGGTGTCTGGGTGGAGCCTTGTCCTTCAGGAATAAGGAGTTTCTATGCTCTCTCTTGACTTTAGGTGTGAGATCCACAGTTCTCCCGTTCTCTTTCCTCTCCTCGACTCGTGCTGGCTGCTTGGCGTTGGGTTTGGCGTTGGGGCTTGGACGACACTCGCTCTGCACCTCGGTCTGGAGGCCATGGTGGTTCGGCTTCTGGCCAGGGATTTCCTTTTTGGGGAACACAGCGTCCAGATCGTCGTCTGAGCTGCTAGGCTGCGGCTTCTCCTTTGACTTCTTTCTTTTGCGGCTGGCTGCAGCAAAGATGGAGGAGACCAGGAGCTCTCGGCTGCACTGGTCCTTCCCTGAGCCCCAGGAACCCTGTGAGAAAGAGAGAGCACAGGAAACCAAAATGAGTCTCTCTGATGCTGAGAAACACAAGGAAGGAGCACGTCATAGAGACCCCTGTCTGGAAACTTAAACCTGTACTTCACCTGCTCCCGTGACGCACCACAAACCAGAGAAGTGGACAGAGAGAGGAACATTAACAGACGACATCAACAGGGAGCACATTGTCGTGTTCATGCCGACTTTTAAAGCAGAAGCAGGAGAAGCAGCAGCACAACATGGACTGAGGCGTCCCTGCACGAGCTGAAGGAAAGCAGCCACATGACAGCAGCGCAGTGATGAGAAGCACCTGCCTCTGCTGGAGACACACTGAATCATTTTTATAACTTATAAGAAGCAACTGCAGAATCCTGATCATCGTCACGAAGCAGCAATCTTATGAAAAGCGGCTCTGGGTCAATGGATGTCTGGTACTGACGGAGAACTCACTGCAGAAACTTCAACAGTCGTTTCACCCAAATAAACAAAAAAAACATATTTTCTTACTCAGCCCAGGTGGTGTCGCTCATGCAGATAGTTTTATTTGTCTTGGTTTTCATAATCATGTTTTCATTAGTGTATAATCACCTGGAACTAAGAATCGCTGTGTTTTCGTTACCTTTGTTTGAGTCTTATATTTACAGAGGGAGCCATGTTTCTACAGTAGCCCAGAATGGACAAACTTAACACTGGCTCTAGAGAGGGTTTCTAGCTGCCATCTGCAGCCTCACTGCTAGAAGCCACTAAAACCTAGACATTTTAAAATCTTTGTGATTTAATACTGACTTTCACTGAAGCTGTTTGGCTGTAGCATCAATCAAACGGAGAATTTGTTCCTAAATTTGGACGATAGAAGATTGTCGTTTAAGATTGACGAGCAAAGATTTCACCATCTTTATGAAGCTGACAAAGTAAAAAGATGATTTTTCGGTGCTGTAAGAAACACAAATTAAATTCTCTTCCATTCTTTTGAAAAAGAGAAAAGCAGAAAAAACCCTGCTGGCTTCTGTCAATATTTTATAACTACATCTTCTGGATAAAAGAAAACCTTCTCCATACAAGTCCAACAAGAATTAGGAGAAAAATGGTTTGACAAAATGAAAACTGAGACGAATCATTCACAATTATTGTCTGTAAAAGTTGCAACATTTTATTTTAAATTAGGCTTACTGGCCTTTTATTCCCTCATCAACACATGGCCTCGTATTTCTTTGCTTTTCTGTTTTCTATTTGCTTTTTTCTTTCTTTATAATTAAAAAAGCTCATAAATAAACATGGACACATGTAACGAGACCACTTGCATGGCTGGATACGACAAAAGGTGAGTAAGAAAATGCAGTTTTCTGGTGATTTGGGTGAAATAGCTCTTTAATTGTAGTCTATCTGACGCTGGTCTTGACTGGAGGCGGAGGTGGAGGCGATCTCTCCCGCTCGTCACCTACCTCCTGTCATCCTACACTACCAGCAGCCTGAGAGCGTTAACACCGGGCTCACACTCACCTTTGATTTAGCCGAGTCACTAGTCGGTGAATCTGTGTGGAAAAGAGAGAAGAGAGGGACGAGTTAGATCGTTTAACAGCGCAGATTAACACGTCGAAGAGGTGCAACATGGGAAAATGAATCGGGGAGGAAAAAAAGGAGAAGAGAACCGTGTCGATGAGAGTGAAGAACACAGAACAGACGAGACTGATGACAACAGTAGACAACAGGCCATGCGTCACACAGCGACAGATGAGCTCTATGTTACACTCAGGTCCACGTCCACATGGCATGTGATGTTCTTTCTCCGACATCGAGTCCAAGTCGAGTACAGATATAACTCTGATCTTTCCTCCAGTTTCTGAGTGATTCTGAGTGCAACGTTAGCGATGAACACGACAACATTTAACAGCAGCAGAACAGTGAGGCAGAAGAGGTGCCATGCAACACGTGGATGGACTGATGATATCCAGGTATACAGACGTGAACCCTATCGTAAAAACATCTGAAACAACAAATATAAAAAGTTGGGGATTAATTCCTTTTTTTTAAATACTGTCTTTAACACTTTACTCTAAAGGTTCCTCTACGAAACCCTTTTTTCCCTGTTCACAAATGTAAAATGAGGTCTAAACCAGTGGTGCCCAACATTATCGCCTTAAAGAAATATCTAGTTTACTACATGGAAACTCTCGACAAAGTGGTCCCCAATTATTTTTCACTTTCAACTGATGTGATCTAAGAGATGGATTTCTTTTCTCCTCATTCAAATGTAAACACTGAATATTCTTAATTTAACCAACTTACCTGTTATATCAGTGTTTACCAATCTTTTTTGTTGCTTTATTAAGATTAATTTAAACCTCTTTTGCAGTTATTAACAGTTAATAACTGTATAGTTAACTGTTTTTTGCAGCTACAGGATCTAAAGCGTTTTTATAAATCTGTTTATCCAATAACAAACATGTTTATGATGCTGTTATTAACACTTACATAGTCTCATTAAGTTACTACGCATCCTATAAGGACTTGTGAGTGTCTTATTGCCTACTGACTAACGCTTATTACTTTCATTCAGCGACCCCGACATTTGAAACCACTGGTTTAAACACAAGCATCCTGAAGAAAATAGTCTAAGCTGAACACAAATGTTGATGTAGGTCAACAGAAGAAGTAACAACAGAACAGATCTGTCTGGACTTGTATTACTCAACTGTGCTACGGAAAAAAAAACTCTTGAGGTTTTCGATTTTTTAGCTGAACTGAGGAAGCAACGTGGGATGACATGAGCTGCCATGACAACAGTGACACGGTGATGACAAGAGACGGCTATGGAAGAAAACCAAAAAAATAACAGAGAGGTGACAGGGGGGTCACAGAGGGGCTAGCTATATGAGAAGAGAGGACACTACATGAGAAAGAGAGTGTCAGCAAGGAAAACCTATAATCAGTCCTCACCTGCTCTGTAATCACATCTACTCATATCATCCGTCGTTTCTAGCTAAAATTTGTTTCTGTTTTTTTGTGTGACATAGCCGAGCCCCCCTATACACCCCTTACAATACACATGATGGCACGATATGCAAGTGCACACTGACCGGTGACGTAGAAACCATACCATGCTATCTCTCCTGTTGGCAAGCTTGCGAGACAGTGAGGAGAGACAGCGGAGAGCCTTTCAGACAGTAGCACCGGCCGCATCAGGTATACTCTGATAGAAAACCTACAACACCGGACTCTGTACCGTACCGTGTAGCCGCTTCGCTTCCACTTTTCCTCGCTGTTTTCTTTGTTTAATGCTTTCGTTTCTCTTTGGCTTAAAAGAACTGCGGGTTCCTGCAGACTAGGCAGCTACACTGCGGGCAACAATCCTCCTTCTTCCTACAGTTCCAGCTGTCCATCACGGACATTATAGAGTCCATCAGTGTCATCATGGTGTGATAGACTCCTCCCACTTGGCCTGTGTCAAGATCAGTATGTGTGAATGCTGGGAAAGCCTTTAGGACACCCGACAGAGCCTCACTAGAGACAAAGGAATCAGAGGTCGCCTTTCACTGTAAAAAACATCTATTTCTGACGTGGGAAAGAACATGCCGTGTTAGTGCAACAGTAGGCAGGAGAAGGGAGGGGGAGTCTGACGAAAACGAGGAGTTAACGGGCAGAGGGATTAAAAACGGAAAAGGACATCTAAATCTATTAAAAACCGAGGAGGAGCTTTAAAAGCAAATGACGAAGCGTGACAATTTATTGCATCCTGGTGCAATTAAATTGCCCACTGGACTCAAGGTTAGCCATAGACATTTCTATCTAGTGGCAACAGTCAAAGAAGCAAAAAGGGGGGAAGAAGCTTGGCCTACAGGAAAAAGCAGCAGTGTTATCATCAACATTTGTTACTAGATCACACACACCGGTCCCTGTTCGACCACAGCAGAGAAAGGCAGGAGAAAGGAGAACCCACCAAAGAGTCGGTCAGCAGAAGTGTTACCTGATACTTCACCCTGCGACGTGCCCGTACGGCCGATGTTGGTGAGCAGGTGGTCAATGTTGGGGACGGGCTGAGACTCCACCGCGCTCTCCTCCTTGGACATGGTCTGAAAGGAGCAAACGTGACAGTGAGGAGCAGATTCATGAGGTTTTAGAAGAGTCTGCAGTCCTGAAAGGTAAAACACCAAGATGCATTTTGGATTTTGTCTTTGCCGCACTGATTTGCATTTCCATTAAATGTTAAAATCGTTGCATCTCCAGAAAGCGTGCCAAAGTGTGCCCTCGAGCTCCAGGCTGCGGTAACGTTTTGCTACCTCGGTCAGCCCCTGACAACCCCCCTTCTCCACCTCAAAAAAGGCTGCAATACTCAACTTTTGTTTATGCAGGAGACCTGAAAAAAGACGTTTTAAAAGTGTTCAGCTCTCAGTACTCTAGTTCTAGCTGAATCTTTAGTTTCTCTGCTGCATCCCTGTTTATACTTTCAGATATCTGCTTTATTTTACTGTTTCATCATGTTCACTTTCAGCTGTATGAGTTGTGTTATGTGTCATAATAAAAGCTATTAAGTGAGAAAATAACGAGACTTTCATTATAAAGAATTTATAGGAAATATAAAGCTTTTTATTAACGTGTCAGCGGAGGTTTGTTCTTCAACAATACTGCCGGGAGAAAGACTATTTACAGCCACTCGTTTGATCAATAGCAAGAGTCAAAGATCAGCCTGCTGCTTTCAAACACTGTCGAATCAAATGAAGCGCGTCGTCGGCTGACACCAAACCGCAAGTCAAACCAGGTCAAACCAAGCTAGCACGGGTGTATGGAAAAGCCCAATGTGTTTGTTGGAAAGTATTTTTTGGGTTATTATTATGTGGCTGAATGAAATTTATATTTGTATTTGCAAACTCACTTGCCCAAAATTGCCTCTATTGTGACAAAAAACTAATTTGAATTGAACTGGAAAGGACAGAGCTGGAAGGAAATCAATAAATGGCAGTGACGGCTGTACCCACCACTGGTTCTCCATTTCCCTCTTCAGTGAAAAACCAGTCATACTAGAGGAAAGAAAAAAGAGAAAAACATTGAAAAATAAAGTTTTTGTGTTTCAAATGTAAATTTAGTTTTTGTAATAGCAGTTAAAGATATGATGCTCACATTTTGAATAAGAGTCTCCACTATCCTGTACTGGTCTGGCATGTGTGTCACCATGTGGGTCATGTTGTCCTCTGTGGTGCGCACCAGAGTCGGACCAAACACAATGGCCAGGTTCCTCGGTTCCATCTGACAAACAAACAACCAAGATTTTAGTGTACGTGAGCAACTTTCTCATCAAAATCAAGACATTTGTCGGGTTTACGCACCTTATTCTTCTCCGAGTTCTCAGCCACAGTTTTGAGATGAGCTGAGAGGAACTTGAGAGTCTCGTAATGATGATCTGGCAACTCATGAAGCTGTAAGTTAAAAGATGAGATAAGACAGAACTTAATTAATCCTGAAGAAAATCCTTGTGTCAGATTTTGCTCAAAATTACATTCACATAAGAATAAAAAGTGTAAAAGGAGTAAATTCTGACATCAGTACCTGATAAAATAAAACTGAAATAAACAAGCAGTATAAGCAATGATACTGAGAACTAATTCAAAGTAATAAAAATACTATAAATAATAAAGGTAACAAAAAAAGGGACCAAATTAGGTGTCAAATCAACTCACCAGCCTCTTCAGCACTTTGAGTCTCTCCACTGGGTCATCTGTTCTGTTTGCCTCGATGAAATCTGCGTACCTATCTGCAGGCAGAAATGAAGGTAGAAAACAGTTAAGTTTACTGAGTTGTGGTTCATAGTTTCGACCACTAGGTGGCATGCAAGACCTTCGAAAGAGCAACCTACCATTGGTGAACAACGGCTCTGGAAGTTTACGGAAGAAGGACTTGAGTAAACTGCTGATCACATTGAGGTCCCTCCATTTCTGTAAAACACGAGATTACACAAGAATGCGTCAGATCCATTTTCAAGGTGCTTCAGGTCTGACCGCTGCAACGTGAGGCTTCAAGGAGAGTTTAATTAAAGCAACGCGAATCGATGAAGTGACTCACATCATCCTGGATATCGATGTCGTTCATGCCCTTGTTATTGAGCTCCTCCTGCATGTTGGAGATGGCAGCGTTGTTTCCCGGCACTCTGTAGATGCCTGTGTACTCCAGCCCCCGCTCCTCCACCAGCTTACAGCAGACCTCCACGATCAGAGGCACAAACTAGAGCACAGAGACAAGCAGAAAATGATGAGCTCATTGGACATAAATGTTGACTACAGTTAGACTTTTCTCCACAAAGTAATAGTTTGAGAGGAAATGCAGATCAGTAAGCCTGGAATTGCTTATTGTGATGCCATCTTCAGATGCTTTATATCCCTAAAATATGTACAACCTAAGCTAAAAGCATATACTTTTAACCTTAATACCATTTAAAATGTGTCATAAATTAAAAAAATACAAAAATGTGAATGTATTTTCATAAAATTGTATGAAAAAAACTGAAAAAAACATTGATTTAAAACATTTCTGAATAAAGAAACATAAATAAAATATTTCTTTACACTTCAGAAGTTTTTTGAACTATGTGGTTTTTTTTTTAGTTTTCTGGATAGGCTCTTTTTTATGAGCAGAGTGCAAAGGTGTTTTTTTTAGTAGTTTCATCTGCAATTGTCCCCAGTGCCTACACTGGTATCATAATGAATGATAAAATGATCGAAACCATGTCATAAAAATCGACCTGCGTCTCCACTCCTCTGGAGACTTTGTTTCCTGCATGCTGGTGACTTTTAAAGAACAAAATGATAAGTTCAATGCAACAGCAATTTTATGTCAACTAACAAACTTGCATGAATCTCTAGCACAGAGTGAAATTCATCACTTTTCATTCGTTCATTTTTTGCCCCTATCCACCCCACTGCCCTCCCGCCTCTCGATGATGTTTGACGAAGTAGGACCCCCAGGATTAACAGAAATATCGACGCAGCATATTATACAAAATGCTTGCCCCTTTCCTTTAAAACGTCCCGTATGAAGCAAATATTATTCTCTTCAGGATATCTGAAGTATTTCTTTCTCCTCTCCATTTCTCTGTGACTCTCTCACTCAATAACGAGAACGAGGTGCAAAAGAACAGTAGATTACAGGGTGTACAGTGCCAGAAACAGGTTATGATTAGGTGTGAAACATTTTCATAAAACAGGAGAAATATCAGAGAATTGGAAACCACGAGAGGGCAATCAAAACCGAATTCTCCTGGGAAAACCAGGAGGGTTGGCAAGTATGACTGCATGTAACATAACGCAATGACGAACAACGCGATGAGACGGAAGACACAAGTTTTAGCTATTCTGCTGCAAAAGGATGAAACCTCTAGCTTTTATGATGTTTATCTGAGATTGATTTAAACAGGATCAGGCTGACAACAACCTCCCACAGCCAGCCTGGGGCTGCCCACAGGAGGTCTGTTTTCATAGTGCTAACAGAGATGCAAAAAACTCTAATAAAGAACAATGATTTCACAAGAAATTATGATTTTGAAATTGTTCTCCACACATGTATTCACTGTTTCTGGCGTTTTAAAAGAAATGAACTCAGTGCAGACCTTGTTGTTCTGTGCGGGAGGACAGTCGTCCAGCCTCACTCCAAACGTGACTCCTGCTGGCGGCTTCTTCTCGAAAGGTTTCCTCATCAGCCCTGGGATGCCCTTCCTCCATGTCCCTTTATCCTTGGGAGGGCTGGTGTCATCTGCATGCACAGCGCAACAATTATTAGTTTCAAATCTGATAAAATTGCTTGGTTTTTCCTTACGAATGCTTGTGAAGAGTTGTTTGTTTTTCCTACCTTTGTGCATGTTCTTCCTCTCCTGCTCCGGTTTGGGTGAGTGTGGACTTGTTGCTTTGGTCTCTCCTTTACCTCCCAGCAGCGTGTGTCTGATGCTCAGCGACTGGCGTGAAGGTTTGGGCGACGGCTCCGTCTTGCTGCCTGTCGGGCTGAACGAGACGTGGACGTGAAACACAAAATGAGCTCTCCAATCAGAGTTAACCTGTCCAGCTCTGTGTGTGAAGTTCTCCTCCCTCCTTCCCCCTTACCTCATCAAGGTGTTGTACTCCTTGATCTTCCTGCTGATGAGGTCATGGCTGGTGAAGACCGCGTTCTAAAAAAAGACAGAAAAAGGAAGGAAGGAAGGAAGGAAACAAAAGGACACAATAGGTGATGGTTAGGGCATCAGGTGCAACAGTTCCCTCCACCCCCACCTGACAGGCCATAACGGATCTTTATGTAACCTGCTGCTATCAGGTGACACAGGTAAGACCATTGGAATCCCACAGTGTGGACAGTGTGGTTAGGTCCTAAAGAGAGGGGGAAGATGAGCTTAAATTTCTAATGGGGGGCAAACTACCTAATTTAAGACCTTGTGTAGTGAGTGTATGGCAAGAAATATCAAATATACTGTATATATATTCTCATTAAATACTCAATACTGGTACATTTGTAATAGGTCTTAATGTGAAGGTCAAAGACTGAAACAAAATCTACACCTGATGAAGATCTTTTACGTGCTCGTACTATTTCCGTGATTTGAATTTTTCAGGTCGGATTCATCAAATGTCCGTAGTGGAATTTTACAATTTAATTTAAAGCACCTTAAATACTTGCTGAGCTATGATTAAATATCAACATCATCTACCAATTGAGGCATAAGACATACATATACATATTCTTGACAGTTTCTGCAGCAACTTTTGTTTCCAGCTTGAACCAAAAATTGCTGGTTTTCCTCAAGCTGAAGAGGGAACCGCAGCGGGCTTATCATATCCTAAATGCCCTTGAGCATCTGTTGATGATGTATCCTTGATAACAAGGTCCCGCTCCAAACCGAAGGAAACACGGCCAGGTTCCTTAGATAGCACCAAGGTACTGTAACTGGCTAAAGAACCAGAGTTAATTTGGTAAAAAAGTGGCCTAAGTTTGTGGACAAGCTTTATTCACAAAAAAGGATAATTTCACATTGGGTCCCGCTGTCAGATATCAGCTGATTAAAACAAATTAGCAGTCAGTTGACCCGAGACATAAAGAGGGAAGGGTTTGACATGAAGTTAGATAATATAAAAAAAAAAGTGGGTCATGACTTAGATGGGAGGAGGCCAACAGTCATTGTAGGACAACAGGAAAATCATACAGTAGGTGATGTTACACTGTCAGGTGTAACCTGGACAGCAAGACCCTCAGGCAGCTGTCCTAGTGAGACCTGTATTGGCTGACATCCTAAAGTCTTCTAATAAAATATTAAAATATTAAAAGATGCCGCCAAACTACTCAGTAAAATGTCAACCAGAGACAATGATGATATAGTGAACAGTTATTTAGTTATTTATTTTTATGATTTATGCATAATTTAATTACATAAATACACAAATTTATTCAGACAAAGGCAGCAGTGAGTCAAGTGTAAGTGTTTTTCACCTCCTCATCCAGGTTGCTGTTCTCCTGTATGACTCTGATCCAGGCCAGCATGTCCTCTCGGTCCTCGGCCTGGAACAGGTACTCACAGTCCGACGTGGTCAGCCGAAGCACGTTCTTCCGCTTCGTGTCGCTGTACGAGATGTCGATCAGACAGGCCTTGATGCTGATTGGCAGGGGCTCGTCCACCGCTTGGCAGTTGGCGTGAGCGTGTCCCTCCTTCTTGTCCTTATACAGGCAGAGGTAGTGGCCTCTCAACACGGCGTACATCTGCTTCCACGGGCGCATACCTCCGCCGACACGCTGCAGAAACAGGTCGTGACAAAGCAAAATGGAGGGAATTAAACGGTAATCTCTCTTTAAATGTTCCTATTGTCTGCATCATAACACCTAATCGCTGCCTTTAGGACAATATGAGACCTCATACATGGAGGTCAAAGGCACATATGAGTTCAAACAGGTCAAACATATACGTAGACGGAATAAGGTAACGAGGGCAGCCCTGCTACTGTTTACAAACCAAGTCATACAGTAGGTCATGTAATACTTATGTGCTCTCCGCTTTCTGTGTCAGTGTGTGAGTTACATGATGCTCAGGCTAAGTATGTACAGTGGAGTCAGTCCCCACCTTGCCCTTGTCTGTGTTGAGCTGCTTGAAATGCAGCAGACCCTCCTTGGTGGCGTCACAGAAGACGTCTGATGAAGAATCCATCCTGGAGCCTGAATCTTCAGACGACCTGTCCACAGCCTGTGACGGAGAAGGAAATAACATGAAGCCTAAAAAACACCTGGAACACTGACAACCAGGCCGGCTGTGTAAATCATTAGTCTAAGACAAGGGTTGTGCTGTTCATCAGCAAAATGAGATGTATAAAGGTTGATTTAAATCTAGAGACACAGACGCCTACACCCTTTGATCAATTATTTACCAGAAACAGCTGACGTCTCTGTTTTCCATAATATTAATTCACATTTCACTGGAACAAGTTTTATCGTCTGGGTGTGAACTAATGAGCCGATAAACCTTGGAGCAGGAAATGCAGATAAACCAGTCATGTGGCAGGTGATCAGAGAGCACAGCTGGCACTGAACAGACTCATGTTTGATATAAATGTGGGGTTTGACTCACCTTCCTAAGACTTTTCAGACCAGGGATTAAGGACCTCCTAGATGGAGGAGAAACACATATTATGACACTGGAAGAGCTGAAATCATTCTGAGAAGAATGAGAGCAAGAGGATCACAAAAATGCTTAAAATATGAATGAAGTTTGATTCTATACTGAGGCATTCGCCATCTTAAAGTGCAACTACTGTCATTTTAAAGTAATTTGGACAAAAGGAGTTTTGTTTTCTGTTACTCCTCTTTATGATGATACTGTTGTGGCTGAAACTCACCCTCTGCTTTCTTCCCGGTAGTTATCCAGGCCTTCATCGTACGACTTGGATCGCTCTGTTTTAGTACCAGAATCTGACTCAATAATTGTGAGACGGAGAGAATCTATTAAGAGAGGATCAAAGGATTATTTATTACTGTTCATAACCTGTTCTGTCAAGTCTAATAATTTGCTGCTTTAATATTATGCACCTTGGTCATGTGACAGCTGTCGTCGCATGAGAGGGGACGGAGAGGGGGGGCTGGGTGGGATGGTGGTGATGGTGGGCGCTCCAGATATCACGGCAGAGGCAGGAATGTGTGAGCTGTCCAGGTCAAGGCTTGGACTCGATGGTTCATCTGAGGACAGAAACAAAATAAATTTAGTTACTGATCGTTAGCTTAGCCCCTCCCCCAAACAGTGATTATCCATCAGCACCTTAGAAGGCACAACTAAGCACAGCAGGCCTGTCGAGCGTTAGATTTCTCCACATGTTGAAGACTAAGCTTCATTTGAAAAACCTCAATAGAAGCTTCAGATGTAAACTAGTGTCTTGGCTAATTCTGGCATGTTTAGAGTGATGTTTATTAATATGCACAGTCTCAAATAAATAAAAAGATAAATAATTAAATCAGTGAGTGAGTAAGTGTAAAAATAACAGACATTAGAGCCCTGCCAACTATTGGGCCATATGAGAAGATAAAGCTTGACAGACAGTAACAGGGTTAAACTCTGACTACACTCCTATATAACTCTGGCTAGTAGTCTGCACCAGGAAATATCATATTATAAATTAAATCATGCAAAAACCATGTCGAATTCATCCCTGCTATCTCGGCCTGAATAAACACTTCAGCCGACAGCAATAAAATGCTGTGATAAGAGCGTTTGAGGCTGAAGCAAAGTGATGCAGACAGGAGACGCAGTTAGTCAGTAGATATGTGTTTCTGTTCCGATAAGCTGCTGCACACCTTCCCTTTTAAATACACACACACAAGGCAGTCAGCTAACATTACATCATCCCAGACAAGACTGTGTCATAAGGTGTGATATGCATTATCAGCAAGATGGCAAACCCTAAAAACAAATTAAGAGACGCAGATGATGAATAAACAGCTAACGGCGTGAATCATATCTGCGACTGTGGTGATGCAGGACGGCAGGTGAAACTGTAAAATTGTGTAACACTGCACTTCATACGTGTTGTCTTTGTTGAAATGTGGTTTCAAACTATGCACAGTTACAAATACATCTGAAGAAATGCAACTGTCACTGTTATTTAACTTCACAAAAGCTTCACGGTGCGGTCGAAAAGAACAAGAGCAAAAACAATTTCAGTGATTAAATTCATCGGTGCAATGGAAATCTTTCAATGGTACAGCTTAATATGAAACATCTGATCTGTTTGTTGGTTGTGTACAGATCCCTGCTGTGAACTCTCTCTCCACAAACCTCAAACACATCTCCCATGACACTGCAAACCTCATTTCTGCCAAGCCAGGCAGATGCCCATTTCATTTAATCACTTGTTTATATACCTCCAATCCCGTTTCTGGGAAGACGGCGGCAGCCAGTGATGTCTGACACGTACAATTACACTTTGTTTTCTAAAAGGATGTCAGTTGTCGACATCGAGATTGACCTAGTTTAAAACAGAAGATCCAGATCCAAACATCTTTGAACAAATAGTTACACATTTTTATGCATTTGCTTTGTTCTGAGAGGTAGATGAAAAGATTAAAAAAACACTCTCACATCTTGTTCAGTTAAATATAAAGCTGAAGTCAGGAGATAGTTAGAAACAAAATCCCCAAAAATGTGCTGCACTGTTTCTTAGATGACTTCCTGGCATCTTGTTGTTCCTGTGACTCCACAAAGCCACTATGCCGAGAAACATTCCTGCACAAAACGCCCCATTTTTACACTTTTGTACCAAATGTTGAGCCAGAGAATACAGTATATACATACATGTAAATACATATATAATCTACTTTTACTTGCACTTTTAATATTAAAGTAAATGTGTTGCCAGAAATGACTACTATCTTTAAACAAGTACTATTCATATGGATGACATTCCAGTAATTACCAAAGCGATATTTTAACAAGATATCGTCACTATGACGTTTAAGTACTTTTTTACAACACTAGCTTTATCAGCTAATTGAGGGATTGCGTCGTCTCTTCCTTGTAATTGACTGATGTCATTGTAGACAAGGGTCACCCCTCAATCATCTCTATATACTGTATGTAGGGTAAAGGTTGAATGAGTACAATTAATATTTCCAAAATGTCAAACTTTTCCTTTAGATATCAAACTTTAACCATCTTACATGATCAACATGAAAAAAGAAAAGATTGCTTTAATGTCTGGAAGTGCAAAAATCTCAATCTAATCTAGATCTAAATATAGAGAACTAAAAAAGCGAGGGCTGGGGTGTGTTTGTGTACAGTGGGAAACTGTGCTGGAAGAGGATACGATTAACCCCTGCAGGTTCTGGGGCACGAAGACGCGCAGGAGCTGCTGTCATTGGCTGCTGATGAGTCACCAATGACAACACAACTGAGGCTGCAAGGTCGAGTTCAAGCTTGTTAGGTTACGTCTGCCATCAAATTGTCAGCGATGCGAAAAGACACATAAGAAACGACAATAAACAACGTCAGTTAAAACACAACAAGTAAATATATTGCTCAGCGTCTCTATGACACACTCGCACACTCCAGTTTCTTAAGAAAGCCACACAGGAGAGGGGACTTCTCATCATAAACAAGAGAGGACGTGACATTTTGCATGTACTTTAGCTGTACCATCTGTACTCCAGTGTTCCTAGTACAAAAGCTTGGCAGACACTTAATGTACAGCAGTTGTTCCACTTATTGTTTGGAGCTGTACTATGAAATCTAATTGAAGCAGACTGCTGCAGGAATGCTCTTATTTCTCTGTTATGTCACAGTCCATTAGGACAATGTTCTTGGGTTTCTCTCGCTGTACAACACTGGGGGAAATATGAGACATTTCAGGGAGTGGATGGGGGTGTACAGAGTTGTGTGTACGCAGTGACTGTATGTGTCTGTGCTGACCTACTCAGATGCCAAAGGGAGGTTTGAATACGTCATGGTTGCCTGCAGTACGGTGTCACGCTGTCAGGTAATCACACACCGGACTCTGTCATACTGAGTTCAAAATGCCAAAAGGAACCAATTTCTCCTACTATTTATATACCTGTACAACATGTTCTGCTGTGTCTGTGGTTTATCTTGCAATACGCAGACTTAAACAGACTTTTACTCATACAACTTTTCTAACGAGTGACATCATTGCTGGGATATTTCCTCGAAGAGACAACCATAACTTCCGATGACCCGCAGTACATTCATGATGGCATTTGGACACAATCGATTTCCTTGTAGTATGATAACAATGAGCAGACTAACACTGGATTTTCGATGCATTTTTGTGATTAAAACCCTCAACTACTGAAGCAAAAAAGGAGCTTCGGGGTGTTTTTTTGTATTTGGTTCTCATGGAGAGAGGAGTGTTTACTGTAGATTGTTTGTTAACCAGCAGCAAAAAAGAGAAAGAAATAGAAAGTTTGTCCCCACATAATCACATTAATATCCATCTCAAAATGTGTGCTAAGAGTTACGCTACACTGTGAACTTAACAGTCCAACTGCTGCATGGAAATTCGACCAGTTCTGACTTGCATGTGGAAAATGGTGATACGTGACATATAGTCAAAGCCACATTTGAGATGTTACAAGCCCCTTTATAGTATATTAAAAAACAGTTTAGGTTAAAAGTATCAACAAAGTCCATCATAGTTTGGGACAAAATAAAATTCTGTGTTTGGGGAGTTTAAAAAGATCATTTGCTCATTTACTCTTATATTCATATTTAATAAAGTTATCTACTGTCTCTATCTGAATATAGCACTGAGAAAATGCAGAATCTTTACCTATTCATTAAAGTTACTTATGCACATAACATGGACAGAGAGAGCGAGAGGGAGAGACTATAAAATGTCTGTACTGTAAAGTGCTGTCTCACTGTCATACAATAAACTACAACTACCAATTAAAATAGCGATCCTCATGACTCACCTCACACAATCAAGCTCGCAAAACCCTCACCTAACACAAACAGGTGGCTCATGTGAGACTGATTTTTTATGGATGTCGCATAAAATGTGCAATATAAAGGCCTATGTCGCACTTTAGACATATTAATAGTGTAATTAAAATAGCGCTGGTTCCCCCCGCTGAGAACTTGTAGGCGAGCGGGGCGGGGTTGCGTGGAGAATGTGAGAGAAGAGAGACACAAACTGGGCTGGCTTTACCGAAGAAACGCGTTATATAGCACAAAATCCCACTCTTGTTTGAAAATACGTCGATAAATCTTCAAAAAGTCCATGTACTGCCCAGGTCTACTGCTTAGCCACCCAACTGCCTCCAACATGCTATATATACACTGTACACAGTCACACAGCGTCTCCTTCTGCAGCAGAGTTACTCTCTCTTGCGAATCTTTGAGTTATCAGAAAACGTAAAACCCTAGATAAATCTCACACAGGAAATACTGTCCATCATTTGGAAATAGCCCACTTGTCATGTACATCGTTTGGGTTGAGTATCATTTTAGCTTTCCCATACTGGTACAAATACAAATATCAAAACAACATCTCTTAAACTGAGGAATATCAACATGTTTTTCCACAAAGCCCTTTTTTCAATTGACATATAAGCCAAACTTCTTAGTGCAGCATTGTATTTTTGTCTTCCCTACATAAACTACAGCTTAAAATTTCCTGATTTACATCTTCAACATTTCCTGATTTAGGTTAAGAGATATCAGACCATGACGTAAACAAAACTACCATCTGGCCAAGCATGTCGATACTTGATGTGGCAAACACATTTCCGTTGGTACTCAGCTGTTCAAGGTTCAAAGCCCAGCCTGACTGGATACGTCAGAACATTCACATCTTATGCTATCAGCTAAATCTCTATTTAAAGGATGGTGTGAACTTGGTACAAATTCAAACTGGCTCTAAAGTGTGACATGCTTTCATGCATAAACATACTTTTTCACTCACACAAACACATGCTGTGTCATTTTTTTCACAGGACTTGAGTGTGTCACTGCTGTTGCTATAGAAACAGGAGGAGATCAAAGTGAAGCTGGCACAGATACGAGTGCAGTCTTACCTATGAAGGGGATTGAATCCAGGGAGTCGCCCAAGTTGTCGGAGCCGGACTTGTGTCGCGCGTCTCCGAGCCTTCTGACGTGCTTCTCCCTGAAGCCGTCGTTAGACAACCAGCACATGGCTCCATCTGCAGAGCCGGCCTTCACCAACGGCGGTGACTTATGAGTCACTCCTCTGTGGTTATCATTAACAGCTAATACATAGGACGGTGGGCGAATGTGAGGAAGTCCAGAGTTCTTGTCCCTTCTTAAAACAACAACTGTGGCATCCGGTCCTTCTACGCCCTCTGCAAGACCGCCATTAGTCCGTACGGGGGCGTTGGCTTTTGGCTTTTGGGTCACAGCTCCATTAGTGGTGGAGGAACCAGGAGCAGAGGCGACTTGTAGTTGTCTCTGCATGGGCAGTTTAGAGGATGGACCAGAGCAAGAGGATGACCTGGCTGCCAACCCAGACTCTGACCTGCTCTCCATTTTCAGACTGTCAGCTCTACCTCTGAGCTGCAGGTGCAGAGGGGAAGGGTAGCCCAGGTGGTTGCCCATGATGTTAGCTCTTTGGTCTTTAAGAGGGTCTGTGGTTTTAGTGGAGGATAAGGCAGGTGAAAGGTCTGAGTTTTTTACAGGCAGGCGTGATGGTCTCATTATGACACCGTCTGTCCTTGATGTTAGTGCAGAATCCGACGTACCTTTAGTAAACACAGGAGCAGCTAACGGCGAGTTAGATAATCCACCTCCTCGCCCTTCTTCATCCTGTCCAGTGAGACTCCTGTTCAGATGAGGTAAAGCTCTCAGGCCTGCCCCCTGCCTGCTAGCTCTGGCTTCCTCTCCCCGGCTCAGCAGCCTGTCATCAAACCCTGCCCTGTCTCCAAAGACAGCCCCACCTGGCTCTCCAGCCTGCTGCCCCAGGTAGTCACACGACCTCGCCCTGGGTTTGGTGACTCCTGTGGGGGTGGAAAAGGGTAGAGCATCCTCGGACGCACTTCGAGGCCAATTCCTTATTGTCCTCTCTGCTCCACCTCCAAGCCTCTCTTGGGAGACGCTACGTAATGGAGTAACTGTAGTACCCTGGGTATTTGCATTAACCCCACGATCATTGGAGGTGCTTCTCCGTCTGAACTGGGAGCCCAGTGCCCCTCTTTGACTGGTGCTAGATGGAGGCGGTGTACGTTGCTGGGTATATACGGAACTAGAACTGGCAGCCGCACGCAAGCTGTCCAAGCGCTCCTGGATGGTGCGACAACCATACGTGTGCAGCCTCTTGGCGTCAATATAGTCCTTATAGGTGGTGTAGTTTTTCCAGTCGATGTTCTGGTGTGGAGAGGTGGAGGGGGCTGTGGGAGATGGTGAGTAGTGGTTGGCGTTGGGTGAGTTGGCAGTGGAGAACGTGTCCGGTGAGACAGGAGTAAGAGGGGCTCGTACAGGCGTAGATAATGTGTCAGGAAAGACGGGTCCAGGTCTAGAAGTTGAGGAAGGGGAGTAGACAGGGGATTCTGTTGGACGGGAGGAGGGGTACTGCAGCTGTGCACCACCAGGTACTGAGGGAATAAGGGGTCTGGGTCTAGCTAAGCTAGAATCCGCTGTAGGACTGTACCGGTTTTCCTCTGTCCTGTGGCTGGGTCCAGCCCGAGCCACCCGGGACCCCCTGTCGACCGGATCAAGAGGCATCGCCACTGTCCTCACGTTCTCATTACAGACGCACACCACTGTCTGAGACTTTGACGTCTGCTGGGGTGTAGGAGATGGCGGAACAGGGATTTCCACCCGGTAGCTCTTCTCTGTGGCCCCTCCTCGTCGTCCTGGTCCCTGAGCTGGCCCTCGGGGAGTCTCGCTGACTGCGGCGGGCTCTGATGTCTGAGCCATGCCCACAGCCTTGACTTCTATCCGAGGGTAGCAGATGGGAGGGGGCTCTGGGATGTTCTGGGCATTTCCGCTGTATGCCTCGTTTCCTTTGAGGTATGCATCCTGGGAATATGCCTGGAAGAGATTATAGGACATTATGTCACTGAGAGGTTGAAGCGCTAAACTAGATCACATTAAACCCCTGAGAACATCGCACCTAACCAGGGACAAGATACATTGACTCTTTTCTAAGACAGATTAGGGAGTTTTGGGCTTTTTCGGGGAACCTCTCCTATCGCTGGATGACAAATTTACAGCCACATCTTACCTATGACTTTATCTTCCCAACAATCTTTTCTAAAACATCTCAAGAGCATCAAAGCAATGTGGTTGCTCGCATTGTGAAAGCAGACAAGGAATAATTATCCACTATTACCATTTATTGGGACAAGATACATGTAAGATCCTGTAAGACAGATCAGGGAGTGCTGTGGACTGGTTGAACTTGTGGGCAACCTCTTCTACCGCTAGATGACACATTTATAGCCACATGTAATCTATGACTTCATCTTCCTCTGACATTACAGCTACAATATCAGTCCTTTCTTTCTTAAATACCTAATTCTGAAAGCAGATGAGGAATGCTTATCCACTACTAACATTAATGAGTCTGTGTGTGCTGATGAGATTATCAGTAAGACAAAAACTGTTACTGTATTCCCTCAGAGGACTGTAAGTGACAGATAGACAACTGGATTCAGCCTGTCTGTAACAATAAAACAGCAGCACGCTAAAAATAAACACAGCCCTCCAGTACTGTTTCTCCAAATCAAACTCTGTTAACAGTTTCACAATCTGTTCCTAAGAGACTGCGAACAAATGTTACAGCATGCCATGATACAAGTTAACTGCGCTGAGAAGAAATAGATGTGAAAGAGTGGGAAACAGGGGAGGGAAAGCTGGAAAGTCCAGAATAAAACCATGAAGCCAGGAGTAAGGATTAAGCTGGCAGGGGCTTACCCACCTTTGGTACCGGAGAGTGTGCCCTGAGGCATGAGGAGAGGCTGAATGGGGGACGCCTATGTCTGCTGCTGGCAGTTAATGCTACTTCTGTCAGCATGGCTCCACAACTAAGGTACTTTCCTTGATTAAAACTTGAAGAAAAACACTCAAATCGAGCGAGCTATAAGTCTCCAGTGAATAATCACCACGGACAGCTTCAGAGAAAAAAGCCCTGGACGCATATCTGACACGCCGTATTTCCTCAACCCATCAGCGCACAAGCTCTTGAGAAAATGAAAGGGAGAGAGTCGTGGTGTTGGACTTTAATCGATAGCACTCTACCTGAGGTATCAGGTTACAATTGCAGCCGCAGTAAGTGTGCTGCTTGGAGCCTCCCTCTGGATTTGCATAAGTCATACAGTAACACAGAAACCAATTTCCCCAGTACCGAAAGTACAAAGCAAAACATTTGAAGACGGTTGACACATGAATTTAGAGCATTTGTTTTTCTACACTCACATCTGTCACTCAACCTGCTATACAGGAAAATATAACGTGTAAAACCACATGAAAGGATTGGCACTATATATCTGGAGTTTTGCCAGATTCTGCATAAGCAAAAACAAGCTGCAAAGGAGTCGGAAGAGCTTCTTAGAGAGCTTAAAAGGAAAGTGATTAGTGAGAATAGTTCCCTTTCTTACCAGAGCAGTGATATCCCTGGAAAACTGCAGTCCACAGGTTAGAGAAGGGCAAGCAGAGAGGAAAAAGGGGAATAAAGAGAAGTAGACATGTAAGCACAGAGAAATGAGAGGTTCAATGCCAATGATGGAGGTGAGACAGGCAACTTGTCTTGTCTTCAGCAAAGGCTAAAAATACATTCCAGTGTGGGGACGCTGAGCAGAGACATCACAGTCGGAGAGGAAGAATAAGAAGGAAGAAGAATAGAGTTGAGATTCAGCAGTGTTGGCTGAATATCTTCGTGTTCATCCCCATCGTTTCCTCCTCTTACCCCATGACACAGCTGGCGTAAAAATACATATTCGGCTGGCTTTCTCCCTCTCTCTCAACATACTCAGCATTTCTTTCCTTTGCTCTGTCACTCTCACCTGCTCACAGTGGTACCTCCCCTCCCCCTCCTCTCTGGTTTCTCAAGCATTTCAGTGGCACTTGCACACTAACAAACACTCTCTCTACACGACCCTCCTTTCCCTCTGACAGCCTCCCGCTCATCTGTTTCAGATGCCGCTCTATCATATGTTCACTTCTGGGCGAGCATGACCGCACGCTCGCCTGATCTGCACTAGCTTCCTCTCTCACTCGCTCCTGTAAACAGTGAGCTGAGAGGAGTCAGCTGACTGCAGCTGCACTCCCTCTGGTAGTGAGTGGGCTCGATGTCTCCAAAACACAAAACAGACAAACATGAGTGCAGAGATACATCTACACCATGTGCTTCATCCAGCTATTTTCATCTAAACTATTACGATGGAATTATCTTACTCTGAAATACTGCGTTACTGAAATAAAGTGCAATTGTAGATGACTAATGTATTCCCAGACTCAGTATGCATTATTTGAAGGAGTAGTAGCCCTGAAACTGTCCAAAATCTGTCTTTCTTCTTGAATAAACAGGATAAAGAGGACTACGTATGTATTTCACAGGAATTACCTGATTGCGGGGCTGTCATGATATCAGATTTTCATTTTGTAACCATAACATAGTTATCGTGAATATTGTGACACCCCTGCTTGATAGATTAAAGGAACAGTTGACTCCAAAATAAAAATTCAGTCACTGTCTACTCCCAGCCCCATTGAAAAGCCTTGTAGTCCACAAAACATTTCTGGAGCTTCAAAGCAAAACAGTGTTGCAGCATTCTCCCAAATAACTGACGTAGATGGGGACTTGTTTTAAAAAGTAAAAAACCAACGGAGAAAAGAAGCATAAAATAGCCGCATACAGCTTGTTCGGCGTAATACAAGTGTCCAGAAGTCCTGAAATCCCAAACTAATTTGAAAAGATGTTATTTACACCCTTTTTTAAGCTAAGATCTTCACTGTAGCTGCTAAGCTAAAAGGCGTTAGTGAGAAGCCCGACTGAAGTGGGTGCACAAGCTCCAGCGACTTTTCAGATCAATCTGGGATCTCATTAGGAGCGACTGCATCAGTGAGAGTCGTCTCAAAAAATGCTGTTTAATCAAAACAAGGTTTGTCCCAGTGCTTTTTGGCCGAGATACAGTCAGCCTTTGTCGCAGCTAGTTCTTTGATGTCAGGTTGGTGTGTAAGGGCCTTTTAAAACAAGTCCCCATCTTCTTCAGTCGTTAAGGAGAATTCTGCAAATACGAAACTTCCCCCCGACTTTCTATCAGCATGGGAGTGAGAAAATTGAGACTGAATGTTCATTTTTGGGTGAACTGTTCCTTTAAATACAGAGAGCCAAGACAGAACTAAATCATTAACAAAGAGAAACATTTACAGTTAAATCACATCTTGTATTATATCATCCGTAATTTTACTTTCATACAGAGGTTCAGAGCACATTACGCAACAGTTTATGCAACCCGTAAATCTGCCTAATGGCTGCCAGATTTAAAACAACTGTGAAGTAAAAAAAAACAATCCCGATTGAGTTTAATTCTGCCTTATGTTTTCTTCGACGAGAAGAAACAGCTAATTGCTTCATCTGAATCCTTCAGCCTTGTGAGTGCTCAGATTCCAAAATGCCAAAAGCAAGTTTCTGTGGCTTTTCCTGAGCTGCGGCCAAGCTAACGAACTATGTGTGGAATTTAGCAACACAGTGGGATCTGACTGAGTCCTCTGCTCAAAGAGAGAGTTTCCCTGAAAAGAGGTGAACAACGTGTGGCGACTGGTTTGATGTGGCTTGGCGCTATTTTATCGTCTGTGGGGCTATGGACCCTGACTGATGGCGATGGCGTGGGCTGGCTGCAAACATCACTGAGCTCATCGGCGTGATGGGAAGACGGAGTGTGGAGCCCTGCCATGGAGTCTTACGCAGCTCCTTTTGTTATTAGCTTTATTGTATCTTACATAGTTGGAAACTGGCCCACTCATTTCTCAACTTAACACGAGACAATTAAAGATCAAAGATACAGTGGCAGGATTAACAGGTAGCTTGAAAGTCTAACCTCGTATCGAAAAAGGAATGATCTCTTGATACTTACGGGTGTCCCGCATGAATCCACTCCGAGACCCAATACATTTCAGGCCGTGTTGTGACCATGTTTCAAATCTTTAAATAACCACCCACTCTGCACAGTCCTGAGTCCAATAAAATGTTTATAGTTCACTCTAGCTGGACCCCATTTGCAGCTAATGTGCTAAAGTATCGATCAGGATGAAAATCGATAAGATTTTACTGATACCAATGCCATTATCACTTCTGCTTAACAGTGAGACTCTTTATTGATTTCCTTATGGGTATCTGAGTGTTAAATAAGGGGCATTCCTGGAATTTAAGCCCATGTAGGTGTAGAAAGTTGTTTCATCATATTGCTGGTGTTTTTGGTGATTTTGTACACTCGTAGATTGGAAAACTTTGGTACATTTTTCTTTATAAAGTCATTTTGCCTGAACTTCCCCTTTATTTTTTGTTATAAGCAGCTGCAACCTTAGTCACATGGACAAATTATGTATGTCATTCCTCAAACCCACAACCACATCTTGTTGTAATTTAAAAAAGTTTAAATAAAAAATAATACTTGGGACACTTCTCCTTCTTGTTTCAAGTTTCCAGCAGCGTAGTCGCGTGACGTTGACATTGTTTTGCAATGAGCAACTGTCAGAAGCGTGCCGGCATTGATAAAAAGAACTGATAAGATTCTGATTGGACCTTTTGAAACTGGGTCTCATCTGTTACCGATTCCAGAGTCCAAACAGTAAAATATCCTGCCTCCTTTACAAATCTTACTCTGATAAGTGTTTGAAAACCACATTCGCAGAATTGCTGCAAAAAATGTGGTTATATCGGCTGATATATCAGTATCAGAATTTTTTACAAAGTTAACATCGCGTACTGACCGGGCTCCAAGGTCAACACTTTCCCCACATCTGTTTTTAGAAAGCTTTCTGGGCCACACTTGAAGGAATAGTTTCAGACTTTGGGGGGTATCCTTCTTCGCTTTTTGAGATAAGGAGATACATATCATGAATGTGTCACAGATGGAGTCAGAAAGTATTTAGCCTAGCTTAGCATAAAGCCTGGAAACATGGGGAAAACAGCTGGCTCTGTGAAAAGTTAAAAAACACACCTTCACACAACATATTTAAGAATGTATTTTAAATCCCACATCTCTTGTAGTGCTTTTGAATTGTAATTCTTTCCCCTAGCTTAATTTTTTATCCCGAAAGCACACTGAGCTGCCTTGATGTATGAATTGTGCTTTACCAAGAAATTGACATGTCTTACAAGAAAACTAATTAAACTGCAGTAAGAGTAAGTATATTGTTTGTTTAACCTGTTCAGAAACAGGAGACGGTTTTGTGGTTTAGGGGGTGTTACTTCCTGATAAAGAGCAGCGGGATGCAGCATGCCCAGGTCTTGTCATCCCGATAAGGTTTCCAAGTTTAGTAACACACAGAGAGAAAAACCTGTGCTCACTGACTGCCTATGCTACAGCTGAAGATACAGGACAGAAGTGGTGGATGCAGAAACAGATTATCTCTGAGATTAAGTTTCACCATGTCACTCCACATGATTTTCATATTTTCTGTACAAACAAGATACAGCTAAGATTAAAGCTACATTTTAAAAGGGCTCCGGTCTGGGATTAAAACTGCAAATCATTAAAAGAAACTTGTGAATAGTTTGCTACTGTAGAAACAAAGAAGAAAAAGACCAATTTAAAGCAATATTTACTGATGAGTGAATGCTTACCAGCTGCAAAATGTCCTCATCCTTTGGCATCACACAGAGTTCCAGTGAGGCATCGCTGTGGGAGGTGAGGGAGTCGGGGGGGGCGAGAGAGAAAGAGATTGAATGTGAGAGAAAGAGAGAGAAAGTGTTACGACACATGGCTCAAACTTGTAAAGTTTTACATTTAACACACAAAAGACGTAGTTTGATGACTTTTGAAGTAATTTTTAGAAAACCACCATTATCGTTGAAGATCTATCTACGATATTGTGAAAATCTATCGTGGTGCATTCAGGTGGATGTCGTAATCTCTGACTTTTACTTCGCTTTGTACTGCGAAGGTTGTTTAAAGGTTGTTGTTTACCCTTTTTTCCCCTTAGCAAAGCTGTATCTGTTATTACCTTTTTAGTTCGCGCTACAACATTTTTAATAATTCAAAGCCTACATATTGAAGATATTCATTCAATTCTACAGAGGAAGATTCTCAAAAAAAAATCAGCAAACTCAGCCATATTTTTGTACAACACGTCCCCAACTGGCCTACCTCTGACATTTTTTAAAGTTGTTTCACTGCAGCCTTTCTAATAAATACTTGCTAAAGATGTGAAATGTGAAAAATGTGAGCGCTATTTTGTTATCGCAGATGATTCCAGACTCCTGACCTAAAAATCAGATGTGGGCCTTTGAGCAGCAAGATTAAGAACAACCTGATTTAAGCATTTTAATGCAGCTGCAATTTAATGAAGTGTGAATAAGTTTGTCCGCGATAAGTGAATGACTTTCTTTGGAAAAATGTACGAGTTGGTCCTGAGAAGTTTTGCAATGGCTCTCTTCTGTGTTGGCAGTGAAGACATTAGGTGAAAAAACCCCAGCATCAGGGCCTGAGTCATCCAGGCTCTTTCACTTTGCACATTTCCCTTAAAGTGAATGATCTCACCTGTTCTGGATCAAGGCTATGACTTGCGAGTAGGTCTTGCCAATGATGCTCTCTCCATTCACCTTCACGATCCGGTCCCCTGGAGAGAATTAAGACAATGAATTACAAACCAGGAACGTGACAAATAAACACTCCACTTCTGTGGTTCTGCACAATGGCCAGTAATCAAGTCAATATGGTTATTGACCACAGAAACCTCTCTGGAGTAGCTGCTTCCAGCACAAACACACGTCCATGTTCAGATCAAAAGGAGAATACTTGTTTATTTGGCGGACCCCATGTGAGGATCCATCTCCATTCAAGTTTTCAGAAGATGGCCATCTTACAGGAAGAGAGTTGAGGAGAGAAACCAGATAATTGTGGGAAAACCACTGCACTCCCCAGTCCCGGGAGAAGAGAGTGAACAGATAAAAGCGGACAGTTTAGAGGGCTTGTCCGGGCCACTTAACATTTCCTGTAATACAGAGGACTAACCTGGCAATGACGCTGATACCGCACAGTACCGAGCTTCAGCTGTCACCTCCATTTCAGGGAAAATTAAAAGGAAAAGGGAGTATATTCCGGTATTTTTATCCTCGTGGCTTAAAATTAGAAATGATTCACACGTTCTTATGAGGAAAAAAAAAGTGGGAGAAAGAATGGAGGGAAGGTTGGAATAACAGTGTGCATATTACACTTTGTTCAACCTCCCACAAAGGAGCCATCTGTTATTTTGTAACTCATATCTGTTTTGCCTGGCGGGTTACAAGGAAGTGGAACTACCTACAGTAAAAACGTGAAGAAATCTTGGCATCAAACGGCACTTTGAGGTCAGACGTGAGACAGGCAGAGTTAATCATGAGATCTGCCAGTTTATCACAAGGAGTGAAATGATTTCCTTAGAGACTGTGTGTGTGTGTGTGTGTGTGTGTGTGTGTGTGTGTACCTGTACAGAGTCCAGCTCCGTGGGCGGGGCCTCCCTCCTTCACTTGCTTGACGAAAATAGTGTCCATTGGCTCCAGACGGTTCCTCTGTCTCCCTGGCAACGACAGAGAGAGCACATGCACCGAGGCGATTGGTCACACGGTGAGGAAGCAGAACTAGGCCACATTTCACTGCCGCTGGAAACACAACTGCAGCAACATTGTGGCATCAGTGCACCGATTTTTTGTAGTTTTTCAGGGTTTTTACACGTCTGAGGACACAGATGTTTCTGACTCACTCAAGCAACGGAAATATCTGCCATGACTGCAAAGTTATTATAAGTTATTTTACAATAAATTACTTTTTTTTAACGGCTTTGGCTTTTTCACTAGACTGTTGTGGGACTGCTTTTACATCGTCAGTATTCCTCCTTGTTATTCCTTTTCATTGTCATTGTAAATGATCTCAATGATCTCTCGAGCATAAATAAAGGTTAACTGATTGATTGATTGATTGAAATGTCAAGGAGATTTGAATAACTAGGTGACTTGTTGGCAAAATGTGAAGTTGTATTTCGTTTATCTAAAGAAAACAGTTTAGTTGTCAATCAAGTTGAGAGGATTATTCAGAATTTAGTGAACCAAATGAATTAATACAATAAAAAAATAAAAAAGATAATAAAATAAGCTCAAGGTAACGTCACTAAAAGTCTTTCTTGTCTCACTAGCAGTCCAAAACTCAGAGACACTCAATCAACTATAAAATGAGAAAAAAGAAAAGTATCAAGTATGAAAGCTGGAACATGGGAATGTTCTTAAATGATAGATCAATAATCACAATTGTTAATGCCAATTAATCAATTGTATTAGCAGTACAACCAGGTTTCTGAATCAAAGTACACACACTCCCACTAATCCCTCAAAATATTCCTTTACATCCCGAGCACTAAACTCCTCACGCTATCACATCTGCTGTGCCTCGACTCATCCATCATTGACTCTTCTCTGCTGTCAGATGTATCCTGAGCTGCAGAACAGGACATTGAGGAGAGGTCATAGTGTGCTGACAAGGCCACATGCGAATAAGCCACGAGGGAGTTTGGTTTCACATGGCAGAGGAAGAGACATCACGCCATGTCGAGTGATGTGCATGGGGGCAAACCAGAGGGGGAAATCCAACTCATTAAGACCGAGTAAAATCGCTAATAACTTCTTTAGAATGAATGTTTTTAAACTCGGCAGTTATGTGTAAAGACGGACTGAGAGCACAGTCTTTTTTTTCTCAGTTGGCCTCAGCTGCCTCTTCGAGCCCAAAGGCTTTGAGGAAGCGCAACATCAGAGCATCGTCTCTCCTCAGGGAAACTGAGTACGCATGCTCTTTTCATGAGCTTCACATGTACACAGCAGCAGACACACGCATGTATGACCCAGGGGTGCCCAGTGCAATCAGTGTTGTGTTGAAAAACCCCGAACAGCTGGACGGGAGCAGATGTGGGTTCAAAGTGTTGCTGAGGAGCAACTTCAAAGGTGAGGAGTTTGTTTTAATCATCAGTTTACTCAAAAGTTGGAATCCAAACCTGTAACATCCAAGCTTTTTTTCTAAAAATTCCTGACTACTGACGCAAGCAAGGATGTGTATAATCCTTGTGTTATAATGTAAGCACGTCACATTACATGTCATTTTTCATTTTGTAACAGTGTGGTGAGTGGTTCAGTCTGCTACCTCCCTCCTGAGGCCAAAAATGTTACTGCAAATTATGTGAAACAATTTTCTAATTAACTGCAGGTCACATTGTGACAAAGCTGTCACAATAACAGCTTTTTGGTGGATGATATATAGTCTCAGAAATAATTGCATATTTCAATGTTACTGTTATTTTAAGACCATTTTATGCCACTAAAACAATGGTTAATAATGTAAGTACAGCCTTTCATAGAGCAGTGAACTTCTAATCCTTAATATTCAGACACTGGAATTAGAACGGGAATTTTTTTAAACTTTTTATAGTAACAGTTTTGGTTATATAGTCCTCTATTCTCAAACTGTAGGACTTCTAGATAGGCAACGTGCTGTTTTAGTCTTAGTTTTTTGCTCTAATGTTACAAATCTAAACATTTGGCTTTAAAGTGCATCTAAAATGTATCAGCAGCTCTGTTTTTGTTTGTTAAAAAGTTGCATGGTTCAGTAAACATAAATAAAGTAAAACCACACAATAAATTAAATGTGAAAGTGGAATGGCACTTAGTCGTGCACACATCTACACCAAGGTGCAACAGCCACCTTTAATTCAATCAAGCCTAATCCCATATCGGAGGTGAAAACTCTGAGGTGCTGCACCCCAAGTCTTGAAGCCCTGCTAGTTATTTTGGGATCATGTCTGCATCACTCTCAGGTAAAAAAAAAAGCAAATGTAGCGAGGTCAGCGAAATTGTACTCACTCAAAGATACCAGCCACCTAAACACGCCTGAAAAAGAAATCCTGCATCCGTCCCTTTATCTGGATCCGATTCCACACCATAAGTTAATGGGATCTGTTCTGGGCTGAGAACCATCCATGTCATCGTGCCAAAGCAACAAACCAACACGTGTGACAGTCCTATGTCGATTAACATCAAAGAGAAACAGCATCACCTAAGTAGGTTTACACAGATTATCGGGCCCATTTACACCTTACAAAGATATAAACAGCACCAAAACATTTGCCAAACCCAGATACCCAGTACATCCAATGTGTCACTGTATCTCTAACCCGCTCACTCACTGTGAATTCACTATTAAATACACTATAGGGTTTGACAGGGATGTTTCCTACAGCTGTAGGCTTGTTTTTGATCCAGTAGAAGGCAGTGCAGCACATGAAATGACTCCTCTTTCTCAGTGAGGAACAGTGTGTAATTGTTAAGGGCAGCACTGTATTTCCATTCATGTTCATGCAGGTTATATCTCACTGGTTCACCCGCTGAAAAAAAAAACCTGTCTACACACTAAAACACTTATTTGTAGCGTCACTGACACAATCTAGGACACGACTGACCTGCGGTGGACGTACAGATGTCAACAACTGCTCCCTCCACCTCACCCTCCCTCCTCTCACTCTCTTTCTCTCTGTGTACAGGACAGATTCCCAATCCCGAGCCAATCTCGTCGAGCTCCAACTCTGCAGCACAAATTGGATACTGGAAGTTTCCGTGCCCTGCAGCTGGATGAACAGGATTAAATGTGGAAATCTAAAGCTTTGGATATTTTTAATGCTCCCAACTGTCTTAGCAAAGCATAAACTACCGTGTGGATTAATGAAATACATCAGCCTGCCTCAAAATGACTTCAACTGGTCCAAAACACAGAATGAGAGTTGGATCACATCGGCTTCTCCCTGGGGCGAATGTTTCCGCACTGGACAAGGCACTCAATACTCCATGTTGATGACATTTTACACGTCATTAGTAGCAGCAGGTGTATGCTTGATGCCTAAAAGTATATTTAAATAACAGTTCCACTTTATATGATGGCACACATGTGAAGTTTACCACATCGACACCATCCAGCACAGCATTATGTAAGTTGCCAGTGTAGTAAAATATCAATAAACTGATTTCCTGTTAACTTTCATGCTTGCTTCAGTCATTTATGTGGCAAATTCTTCACAATCTGGCATCTAAAAGACTAAAATAAGCCAAAACAAGTGGGAAAACAGACTCTGAGCATAATTTTACATAAACATTTTGGTTTTCTTGAGTTCTAACTGAACCTTATTAGAGTTGTTGACTGTAAACAGCTCCGACTTTAAAACAGCCCTGCAACTGACAATTATCCTAATTATCTAACTGATTCTCCATTAATCTACATTTTTTTTGTCCAATAAAATATCTATCCTCAGTTACAACTGTAACTTACAGGAGGCAGCTCTAGATAGCGATATTAAGCCCTATGAAAATGATGGAATTGTTTGTATGGACCTTGGTATAACTCAATAAAAATACAATTTCAAACAGATATGTCATAAAATATATACTTTCCAACAAACCAAGGTGATGTTCTCAAATTGCTTTTATAATCAGCACAAAATAAATCCATTTTACAATCATATATGACAAAGAAGAAGCATCGAAGCCTCAATTTGAGAGGACTAAACAGCGATTATTTGTCTCTTCTGCTCCAATATTTTACAATTAGTTTTCTGTCCAAAAACAACTTGAGAAATGGGCAAACTTATTTTAGCAACTCACATAAATTCACAAAAAGACCTACTATGGATATCTGCAATTTCCAAAAAGAAATCTAGAGCCCGACTGATATTGGCTTATCATAGATATATCGATATTGGCATATATGTTGTCAGATCCAGCCCACCGGAATAGATTTGGACCAGTTCCTGTTAATTTGATTTGATCCTGGCTGACATGTGGCCTTGGTATGGCCTGCCTGTGGCTCAAATCTGGCAAACAGGAGTGGACCGCCCAAGTGCCATCATTCCAAGCGGTACGTGGGCCACAACAATTTTGCTATCTGGGTTGTTATGGTCTTCAGCTGCTGCGGAAAAACTTCAGTCTACAGAGCCACAAATCGACCTTGTTTGGTGTCTTTGCTCACTTTTTTTGAGTTTTCAAGCACAAAGCATAAAAAATGTCTCTATGTGAACCAAAACTCACATAATCTAAAAACCTAATTCTATATGAGGGGATTTCTTCGCTTTACGAGCAGTGCGCAGTCAATGGCCATCCACTGGCTGGGTGTCAGCGCTGCTCTGGTTTTGGCTCTGGTCCCTGGCTGCACAGCTGGGCCCGGTTGTGTCGGCCAGCTCCCCTCTCCCCTGTTGTTTTGGGTTAGATAATGTTATTCTTCAGAGGGCTGGGCTCGCTGCCCGCTCACTGCATTAACCCTGCTGTAATACCTCTCTGTTCAACTCGATGTTCTCTACCATTTGTGTCACTCTCAGACGCACAAAAAACCTATGCAGATGTGTTGCTTGTTCTTAGCTCTGACACTGAGAGGAAGAGGTTTTCCCACAACTTTCCCAACACTTCAAACACTGAGGAGGAGGAGGAGGACTGTGTATGCATTTAGATTGCTATCTCTTTCAGCAGAGAAATATGAAAATGGAGGGCACATAATCCTGGCATAGTGTATCCCCCCATAGTGTGGGAAGGTCAAAGCACAAGTACACTTCACATAAATACATAAACTCCAACTTCCTTCAAAGGCACAGCGTGTTTTATTCTCAAACTCCAGCTCAAAGAAACAGGACAGCAGATGAAGCGATCATGAAAATAAATACTGTAATTCTGTCTTTGTTTCTCCGATTCCCACGAAGACACACTCTGTTCAGTTCACACACAAACTAGTCCAAACACAACTCTGCTTTGAAAGCTTAAACTCTGCTGAAACACCTGCGTACCCCCGTCTTGACCTCTGTGAATAACTTTTAAAAATCCACATCCAGATGGAGAATCAGCTTGTAGATGCCAGGCTCAGATGGACAGGTCTCATTTCACTAATCGCTGCACTCTGTGAACGGCCTTGGCTTCATGTCAGAAACTCAGCACACACTGACGGAGGGAACGTCAATACACCTTAAAGCCCCTGTCATCACCGACACTGTCAAGTCAGGAGTTTGTCCTCACATGTAAGGACATTTCTCAGCAGTAGTTACATAAGAAGATGTCGAGTATAGCGTTCTGCATTTATTAAGCCAAGACTGAAATTTAAATCTGAAAGGGTAGTGTAAAAAATCTGATTACAGTAAAACAAAAATAGGCTGAAGTATTAACATAAACACGTAGCCATTTAAATTAGGTTATTTACATTTACTGAGTTGGAAATTTTACAGTTGAGAGGATAAACTTGACAACATTGACTTAATTTATTGCTCACGCCGTAGGCTGAGATGTACGTTGATATAGACCTCCTCAAAAATGGCTTTAAAGAAAACACGTAAAGACCACAGCAAACTGTGATTGATTATATTTGGCTGCTTGTGTAGAAATCATTGAAATTAAGGACAACATAAAGCCAGTTGCAAAAAGGCGCCGCTATCACGCACAGTTAACACAAACATATAGCAAAGGCATTTGATTTGACACTGTAAAATCTTCTGCTCAATGCAGCCTCCACTCACTATCACAGTGAATGAACCAAAGTAAATAGGGTGCACAATGGTCTCATATCCAGTAATGAATAAAAGCACACCTTTCTATAGTCGCTCATCTCACAAAGGTATTTAAAAAATGTAGACACAGTTAATCTGGTACTTATAATTAAAGCACAACATGGCCTGATTACGTACAACACATCCATCTAGTGTTTAGTGTTGTGGTGGAGATTTACCTTGCAAGGCAGCTTGACTGAAGTGATCATGTGATCTCAAGAATCCACCTCGACAGGCTGCAAGCTATGTGCTTTTGGCTGAACACAAAATTGTTTGACCAACCAGGAACTACTGGCAGCTACAGGCGCGGTTTACATCTTTAACATAATGTCACAACTCTTATTTCTTCACATTCTGTTGATATTTTAGATGTAGAAACACGTGCCTGACACCACTGCCACATCTGTCTTCTCATCACAACAGACACACACAAACACACACCTGCTGTTTTTTCCACCACACACAGGAAGGTGGTGGCGTACTTTCCATCTATTTTACTTCTAGGAATTCCAAAATCCACCCAGGGGAAAGAGGATATGTACTGACATTACTCTGACCACAGAGGGAAAAAAAGTTGATTCAGTGTTTTGTTTTCTTTTTGTGAAAGAAGCCAAACTATCTACCAAGGGAGTTTGAGTTCAACTGAGGGAACAAGTGACAAACATCTGGAAACAGATGGGGTGATTTTAACCTAAAATGCTGTCTCTCATTTCAAGAAATGTGTTTAATGAGCCAACTGGACGTGTTACTCTTTAAAGAGTGTGGAGGGTGGTCCCTGTTTTTTTGAGTCTTTCCAAAACCAAAAACCACAAGAGCAAAAGCGAAAGGATTGGATTCAGTGGTGTGATTAACTGTTCCAACATCAGCTACAATTATTGGCATGTTCGGCTAACTAGCTTAGAAAACCAAGCATGTCATTAACTGCATTAGTTTGTGGTATGACATGTTAAAAAGGCCTGTTAATAGCACATTCCCTCTGTAGTATTTACTCATTGAGTGGGAGTCAGTCCTGGATGCTTTCATCAGAGTTTAAGCAGAGGTTGAGGAAAGTTAGACTCCCGCAACCGCAGCCAGCTTCACCAGAGATACAAACACATCTGTTAGTCCTCATCATCCTGAAAGACATTTACATTATAACCCTGAACGTGATATCATGCTGTTTGAAAACACAAACATGTAAGCCAAGCAGCCAAGCAGGATTATGTTGGGACGAATTAACGGTCTGATCTTATTTTTCCATAACATACTTACAATACAAGGATTAACTAGCTCTCTACATTGCAGTGCATGAACAATGCAGCTTTCTGCAGCTTTAGCCTCTGACTTTTAGCATGATATTAACTATGTAGCTATCACGTGCATATTTACAGCGCCGTGCACAAGATTCTCGCTTCAAAACAAGTCGATGAGAAACTGAGAGAAATGCTGCGAAGCCTGCTTTTGTCTACCTGTCGTGCATTATGAACATTGTACATTATCCTACAAGACATGAAAACAACTCACTAAATAAAAGTTTAAAAAACAACAACAAAACATTTCAGACAGCATTTTCAATGGGTGAATGGAATCACATAGCAAATACGTAAATAAACGATGTAGTTTTGGGGTAGAAATTTTAATCAGAACAGAAAGATCTTCACTGACTGAATAAACAACGTTTTACTTTGTTTATATGTGGCGGACCCTGCCACCTTTCTAGTTTCAAACAGTGTTCTTAGGACCTTATTTTCCTCTGAGAACAGCTTGTTATATTAAGTTTAACTGACTAGTATTTCTAGGTCCGACTAATGTGGATAGCAATGTTTAGCCTAATCGACTATTTGACTAAACTGCATATGTATGTCATAACAAATAAGTTGTCAGACAAAGATAAAGATAAGATAAACTGTTTACAAACTGGTCAGGAAATCTAGTTCTAGCCAGAACTGAATAAGAGTAAAATATGCAATTTGCAGAGTTCAGTGTAAGATCTGACTGCAACAAAACTAAAACTAGAGAAGATGTAAAGAGGGAAAGAGGGGCAGAAAGGAGGGGAGGTTTAAGAAGCAAAGAGAGAGGGGGAGAAAAGAGGAGAGAGACAAAACTTTGGACAAAGCTTTGTTAAAGAAGGTGGGGCGCTGAAAAAGCCCACTGGAGAATTCTGGGGAATTCTGTTTGCTTGTGCTGCATTACGTTCCCTCTGCAGACTTTATGGGAACGGACCAAAATCAAGACAAAAAGAAGGGAAATAAAGCTCGTATCTGCGAGGAAAAGTTTTTCACGTTGAATGAAAAACAAATATTTGAACAGATGGAAACATTTTTTTATGTTTCTTCTCTTGCTGCGTCGAGGTACCGCAGCTTCATAAGCGTAGCACAGAACGCCTCATTCGGTTTTCACCCTTCAAAAACTTGCTAAAATACACAGCTGAGAGAGAGTGAGAGAGAGAGAGAGATACAGGAAAGGGAGAGACAGACAACAGAGGAAGTGAGATAGAGAGGAAGATTTGGGATAACAGCCGCTTGGTATGTAGACAACCGCTGTGAAAGGAAACAAACAGATCGACAAACACAAATCATTCCTCCGTTACCATGTCTCCACTCTGCACCTACATACTGTATATCAATGTTTACGTTAGTCTATCTGTGTACCTACGTCACTGTGTGTGGGTCAGTCTGTCTGTGTGTGTGTGTTTTCTGGAGGTTTGAAGTGTTTCCAGCGGCAACACCCAGCTAGTCAACATGCGGTCAGCAGGAATCCACCCCCCCTCTCTCCAAACACCAACAGCCTCATCACACACTGGCCCGGACTCAAGCAAATAAACTGCAGTGCAGCGAGCCGGAGAGGCTGCAGCGAAACATCACAGAGCTGACTCAGAGAAAAGCTGCAGAATGCAATTTTTTAAATAATATCAAAACAACCATGCACATGGGACGCATTATCTGTCTGGGTCTGTCCAAACCCTGACTGTTTACGTGGGTTTTTGATGATGTTACGGGTGTTTTGGGGAGTACGTCGTTTGCAGCAGTGTGCTCTGCTGTCACATAGCAACAGTAACAACTTTTAGGCATCAGTAAGGAATGCAAATATCTAAAAGTGAAAAAAAAACTTAGTCTGAGAGGGTACAGTAGTAACTGATGGGAACCGTCCATTGGCCCAACCGTAGCCCACATGGACAAAAAGTCTTCGAGGTGGAGGAAATTTGACCATCTACAATTCCATGACATCTCCATTTTTGAGAAAAAGTGTATACTATAATGCAAAACGATCAAAGAACAGATACTAAATGGACCTTGTGGTGGTTGTCTTTTGCCTCAATATTCAGGGTTTTTTGTTCAAACTGAGTACAGACTACTATTAATTAGAGTTCATCTGAAACTAAATCCTTGAATTTGGGCTTTAATTTCAACTATTTTAAGTAAATGAGGTTAGAGTGCAGTTAAAAGGACAGCTTGGCTTTCTAGTTTAGAAATTTACAACACATTAAGGTAGGATTTATTACGGGGCTTTTGTATTAGAGTGCATTAGTTTAAGCTGAGTAGACCAACAGCAATAAACTGGCAGCTAAATGTGTGTGGTTTGATGAGATTCGGAGTCATTACATTGGGAGATGACTGCCATTTTGATTTACAGAGCAGTCTGGACTCTTCGACATGGAGACAGAAGGAGCTGGTGATCGAAAAGAAAACCTATAAATGTCTATATCTCTGAGCTGGACGATTTCATCAAAAGTTACAACTATACTTTGCAGAATCTAAATGTATTTTGTCAAACTTAGATAAAAGCATCACTTGATTCTGAATTCCTATTATAAGTGTTAACTCTTATTTCATTTTGCTGCCCTTGCTGCTATCAGCTCCGTCTTTAGGGGAGCGAAGAATCACAGAATTCACGGTACAGATCGAGTCACTTAAAAGACGCCTTTCTATTTCTTCTGTAACACATTTAAAGTAAGGGACTTTTTGTCCTCGGTCTTAAATGAAAACAACTTCAAGACGAACAATGTTTATAAGGCTCATTACCGCCACCTGCTATAACAAAGCGAGAATGGAAAGAACCGGAAATGATTTAAGAGGCGCTGGATTATTGAGACAACACATAAGTATCAATGTTTCATTTGTAAATATCAAGATTATCGACAATACCAGCTGATCATGGTATCCCTTCTGTAAATTACATCACTGTGGCGAAGCAGAACCGCTTTCTCTATTTGAATATTTTATTTTATCATAATATATTATCCATCCTAAAAGCAGGTGTTTTAAATTTTGCAAGTACCAAACACTACGTCACACCACTAGTCGTTCCTGATGTCCCTTTCTGACGCTCTACTACCTGTCAGCATCATCGCCACTGCTGGGTCTCTGCGCCCTGCTGAGGGGCAAAGAAGGATTTATGAGAAGCTGAAAGCAAGCCAAGTGACTTCCTGTGGCAGCGGGAGAGCTCTCCAGGCAGAGGATCATTATTCACCATCTATTGAGCTCAGGGATGAATGGTTCTCATCCACTTACCACATACTATTTAATGACACACACGGTCACACATGGCTTTTACATGACTTCTTTCAGGTAGAGTCACACAAAGGAATTCAAGTTCATATAAAGTGTAAGAATGTGTAGCCACACAAACTCCCTGCGGGGTTTCCTCTGGCCACAGCAGAGCCCAATGTGTGTGTGCGTGTTGCTTAATGTTTTGAGGCATGCGCTGAATGAAGCCGTCGGACGAGGAGGGGTTAAAATGGGTGAGGCGGGGGTAGTGTGAGGAATGTGACACCGAGGGCCAAGAGGGATGATGAGGGACACTTACAGGAATCTCTCAATTTCCCGTCGAGAGCCGTTTAAGAATCAGAATTATCACAAACTGCTGCGCTCACGCTCTTCTAACCCCGGATTCTTCACTTCTTTCACCGTCCACACACGCCATAACAGTTCACTGAAGCACACCTGGTAGGGCTTTGGGTTCATTACAAGCCAAACAAACAGCTTACGATGATTAAATTCTGCATTTATCCTATTTAAGAAAAACCTGGTGCATTTCCCAGAAAAGTTTGTTTTTAAAGAGAAACGATCTACCAAACACTGAGCTTGGATACATAAACTGGAGTATGGGGAACATCCTTTTTGTGTTACATCACTTAAAAAACACATAAAGTGGATATTTATTTAAATAAAAAAAGCACTAATTTATTTCTTTAAGACCGCACTGTTGCTTTCTGCCCATGTACACGTGCTTTGTGCTCCTACATGCGCCACAGACATGAGATGCAGGGCCGTTTAAGAAGGCTTCTGATGAGGTGCAGCAGAGAAATCGTCCTGCATTCATGCTGGGCTGCAGACGTGAGCTGAATACTGAGGGACTGGGAGGACGAGCTGGATGCTCTGAGGAATGCTGAGGCCTTGCCAAGCGAACAGCACAGCTCTGGCTGCCACTCTGAAGAGGAAGGACTAACGCGTATAACAGTGTCTGCAGAAGGGACCGCTTCACCTGCAGCATGTGTTTACACCGACTTTAGCACCAATCCTGAGCCAAATCAGTGCATTCATGAAGCTATCAATGGGACTGAAGTGCCAAAGCTAATGACATTTTTAGACAAAGGCACCCAACAATCACCAAAATGCATCTATATCAATCCAGGAGGAGCGATAATGCATTAGAGTAATGGACTGTCAATCCTAATTTGATCCCTATTCTGTGGAGCTACTGAAGAATAGCTGGGAGTTAATGGTTTCCGTGCTTTTCGTATTGCAACACCTGAGGTCCAGGATCACAAAGCGCATCTACAAAGCATTCAGTAATTTAAAGGAAGAAAAAAAAAATGTAGTTTTTCAACACTTACCTCGACTGCCATTCTCTTCATCCTACAAGAAAGAAAGAAAAGTAAATGTCAGATGATGTGTAATTCTATTTCATTCAAGAGTTTCCCTTTTTTAGGAATTATCACTTGCACCATAATTAATAGAATACCATGTAAATTCATGTTGACAACGAAGCGCTTTCTCTTCTTCCCCAAAATGTTGTAGTGCACCTTTAATTGTTAAACTAACAGTTAGAGACAACCCTAGACGGACTGTCTCACCACCGATTGAAGGATCTGATGATCATGGAGAAAAAGAGCAGTATTCATGATCATTTAACACAGCTGTGGCAAAGGACACAAGAGAGAACAACATGATTCAGATCAAACCCTGTGACAAAAAAAAGCCACTTCATAGCCATGTTTGTGTTTATTCAATTTCCTCAACACATTAAACCTTAATTTCCCTGCGAGCCTCAGTTAAAATCCACACTCCAGCTTTAATCCACTTCCCCCCCTCAGTGACACATATGTTCTCCATGTATCCTTTAAGACTCACTGCTGCTCTCCCAAGGCTTTCCTTAAGATGGTCTTCAAGCTAACCCCAATATCCTCCAAATTGCGATTAATCAAGGGCTTCAATCCAAGACCCTAAAAGTAATTACAATGAAATGTGACCAATGCAGGAGGATGGGGATTTTTTTTCCCTCTCCCTCTTGTCGGTTTGGGTTACGTAATGGGAGAACTGGTGAGAGTTTACAGTGAGTGTGACCTGATGGATTGAAATTCAAGGTTTCGGTTTGTATATTTCTCAGATTTGATTTATGAAAAGCCACCACAGCCGCTAAAAGACACACAGACACATTTCTGCTAAGCAACAGCTTGTTTTAGTTGTTATTTCCATTAAATGTCACAGAATTAATGTGACAAATAAATGAGAATTACGCCAACTGCTTTAATTTGACGTGGCAAGCATCTAAGACCTTTTAGCTTTTAGGAGGACAAATTTGCTAATGTCAGTTCAATCCCAAGTCCACACAGCTTTCATATCCTTTGATTAAGTTAAAACAGGATCACAGATGCACACAACGGTCCAGATTGGACTTTAAAGTAGCCGAAACAACATCGTGATACTCAAGAAGGCCTCTGGGACAATCCGTCTATCTTTTCAGTTACACAAATGTCTGAAAATCCTAACTGTTGTGCCACAGCGTCTCCTTCAGCATGCAGAAGCAACGCCAAAAGCTATAAACAGAAGGCACTATGCTAACTTTGTAGGAAATCCTTCTGTGCAAACTGGAGAGGTTGTCAAAATACACTTCAGAGGAACGTAAACCCAACTTATCCTGAATTATCACTTACAAAAACTAATAGTCAGGACGCCACGATAAGCTTTGAGAGCGCTGACTCGAAACACAGGCACATTTTCCCATTAAAGAAGCCCAGCCATATTTACCCAAAGCCCTTTAGTCTGTGCTACTCTGTGCCCATTAGGAGCCGGATGTGCTGTAACGTCAGGATTAATACCAAAGGGCACATTGGTACTGATGTTATCCAGAGGATGGCTGGCTGACTTCCCAGGTGGGATGATACAAGTCAGACAGGCTCTCATTGAATTACTGACCCTGCATGTGCATATTAATATGTACACTTCCACACCAACATCACTGCTCCTTAGTCCAGTGTCAGTGATGACAAGTGATGGCGACTCAGCAATTAAACAAATTCAATAACATCTTCAACAGATTAGATTTGAATTGATTAGGCCTATATTTCTAGAGATAACATTTAAATAACCTCCATGCTACATACTTAGTCTAGCTGGATATTTAGTGTGTGTTTAAATGTGCTATTGAAGGACCTTAAATCAAGAATCATTCTAGCTTCAACTACCAATTATTTTCATGATTTACTGATTGTTTGTTTGATAAAATGTCAGAAAAATAGGGAAAAATCACAATCAAATGTACTTTTCTTGAAATGTCTTGTTTATTCTGGTCAACAATCCAAATAGCCCAAAGATAATCAGTTTAATATGACAGGAAAAGCGGATTTTCAAACTGAGGAGATGGAAATAGTTGCTTGAAAAATGACTTCAAACGATTAATTATCAAAATAGTTGGTCGCTGCAGTTTTACCAGAATGAATGGAGATTTGAAGTGGAAACTTATTTCAGTAACCTCTAGTTCAGGATGTAAAAACCCCATTCATTTTTCCTATAGACACAGTTATGTGACTTACAGTTGGAGAAAACTAAGTCACTTGATTTAATCATCAGTACAAAAGAAATTAAAAACTGCATTAAAAAATATGTTATTTAATTTTTTTCTTTAAAAGGTCAAATGTACAGGCGAAGGTGAGTTGTTACCCAAGAGTCCTAAAGTCTATTTCTATTAAAAAAATTAAAAAAAACATCCAAAAACCCAAAAATTACATAACATGAACTGCTAACGCTGGGCCTAAGCTTGAAATTATGGTTTTGGACAGAACTGGAAACACAATAGCTTCGCTTTTAAACTCTGTCAACAACTGTAGCAGCATGTTTTGTTTCCAGCTACAACAGAGAAGCCTTTTGAATTTGTTTCAGCTCTGATCCGTTTCTCAATGCCAACAATGACCAAGACTTTCGGGTACTGTAGTATATGGCGCTGTTTGCCATACTAACAAGATAAGATTTCTCTGAAACCAAATGGAAATAATTATAATTGTGGACGTAACATAAACTACGGGTGAGGTGATTAATCAGCTTGGCCAATTAATTGGCACTGAGGGGATGTCACCAATTTATAATTATTTTGGTATATTACTTTGAGTTTGATGTTCAGTGATCCAAATGTATTTATTGATTTATTCAGGTATTTATTACTTTGACTTCAACAGTTATTAAGAGTTATCCAGTTACTAACTACCACTGAGGATATCATTAAAATAATAATTTAAAATGGGAACACAGAATGGGGAAAAACCCTTCCTCCCACTTCACAACTCTGCAGCACAAAGGAAACTCATCACAGCTGGAACAAATTACAACATGTGGTGAAAAAGCTTCAGAAAGATCTCAGCAAAAATAGTACACTATGATCACTAGTACATACTGTATCCTGAGGAGACACATGTCCCAACAGCACTAAATACTCTGGTGTTTGTTTAGGGTGTTCAAATAGCAGCTGAAAGTCATAATTCTGATATTGTTCCCCCTCATGTCACACAAATCAAAAGATTTCTAATCACTGCAGACATTTGAAAAAAGCTAAATAAAGGCACATTTCATGATAAAAATCTGCAACACTGACCAGTAGTCATAATTTTAGCTCCCTTGACTGCGAGGCCAGAGTTAAAACAGAGGACAGAATCACCACCGTCTAATTTGAAGTGTATAAAGCACTGACTATAGTACAGTTAAACAGAGGTATGGATCAGCTATGAGATAATGCATTTTGGTCCCAAAAGTCTTTCATTTTTCCTTAAACTATAAATCAAAACCAAGATTTCTTTCCTTAAACAGCTGTGGTCGGAGCTTATTTCATCTGCTTCTAATATATCGTCTCTTTAAGCAAGGATTTAAATGACAGTGTCTTAAATTAAGTCAGATCCTCCTGCCTGCCTGAGGCTTACATCACTTGATTCAACAAAAGTTTATTTACTTTGGAAACGTCAGTAGTTTTTCTTTTGCCAGCGGTCAGAATTTCTTGGTTATTTTAAAATGTATTCAGCTCCAAATTGCACTAGATGGATGTTTTGTTTTGTTTTACTTATGTCTTAATGTCGTCAGAGATGTTATGTCACCTTCAGAGAGTTGTGGACGGCAGACTCAGGCGGGTAGACGATGAAGTGTCGCAGTGTGAAGCCGAAGCCCTGGGAAGTTCGCCGCAGGTGAAGTGTCTTGGGCCCCGGCCAGGAAAAAGGCTCCTCCTCTGGGCCGGGAGAAGCCGCGGCCGACGCCTCGCTCTGATCGCGCCCATCCTTCTGCTTGGCCTGAACGAAGAACAGACAAACAGGAATGTCAGTTTTGAGCTTCAGAACATATACAGTGTGAAAATATGCGTATTTGTTGACTAGACAGATGAGAAAATTGTTACCACACTCATTTCTGCTATTATTAACCAAAAGCTAGTTAGCTTAGCATAATGCGTGTTTGGTTTTCCAATAAACAAGATATTACTTGTTAATTAGTAAGCTTTAAAGGTACATTTGCGCAGTTTTCATTACAGTGGAAAGGACCAGGCTACCTGTTTCCAGTCTTTATGCTAAGCTAAGCAAAGCTAACCTGCTGCTGGGAGTAGCTTCATATTTAGCGAACAGATGTGAGTATGGTATTAATTTTCTTATCTAACTCTTTTTAACCAAGTTCATGAGTGCAAAATCTAGGGAAAAAAGTTTAGTTCATTGTTGCTCAACATTGTGTCCTGCAACGTTTTTGCCTGCTCGGACTTTCAGGAGGCAATCAATTGAAAGAATCCCATATTTAACAAGAAAATATCTATCTTGGGACCCCTTGGGCAGTTGACAACGCATGTTGGGTTACGGTAAGATGCTTTAGATGATGCAACGCTCCCCAGCAAAGAAAACAAATGTGGTTGGGAAAATAATGACACACGGATAGTAAAATACCACATGTTCACTGCTGAGAACCAAAAAGAGTACAGTCACTCATTTCACTTCATCCCTGGTAATTGTGTAAAGAAAAGTGGTTTTGCTAAAACAATGAAAAGTGTGTTTTCACAGATGAAACCGCCCATGGCTCAACTCGATCTGAAAACACAAGAAATCCCCTGTTGAGGATTCGTCACAGTTATAAGGCTACGTTATGTTGTTTCTACTGAATAACAAGGTGTCACTTTGTCAAGGTTTTGGGAATAGTAAGAGAGAGTAAACAAAAGGGTTTATTGTTAGAAGACTGTAGTGTGCTTCTGTGTTAAGTAATATTGCATAAATGGATGATTACATAATGATCTTGGACCGTAACCTGCTTATTTTCGTGGAACACATTTGACCTGCAATCTTTCTGCTTTCTGTTGTCACAAATTGATGACCGGACAAAATTTCAGAATATATCTTAACTTATTTCCACCATATCATTAGTTTGTTGTGGGATTTTTATTAATTAATGATTTCTATAATCATGTATAACATTCGCTTAAAGCATTAAAAACTGGACCAAGCGCTGACTGAAACACAGCGTGTCTTCTTATGCTGTTACTATAGTTGCTTTTACTCGCTGGCTTCTTACCACAAGACCTGAAAAAATATATGTGCTGGGTTTTAAAAGAAAAAAAAGTATTTCCAATTCAAATCTATCCTTATCGGAATGACATGACATTTAAAAAGTCCTGAGGTCGATCTTTTCATATACCTTTTCCTGCGGATGTGCATCACATTTTTTCTTTTGGTCAATAAATCTCTGAATGCTATGGACGAATATTGAACGTTAATATTTTTTAATAATGTGACAGGTTAGAGGGTTCCTTGGACAATATAAAGCATTAGGTCCCTCATAATCGCTTTCATATCCAAGCAAATTGAATCTGAAGTATCCCAAACTGCCTGGATGTTGAATCGGAAATCAAACTGAATGGAATCGGGACCTTGTTAATCGTAATTAAACTGATTCAGGAAATCCAAAAAGATAAAATTTGCATTTGTAATACTACATTGTGAACACCAAATGAGTTTAAATCAGCAGGAGGAGAGCTAGTTAGCTGTTAAGCAGCCGGTGGGCAACAGAGTTGTGCAGATGGTTTTAGCTAACAACGACAACAGCTAACGGAGCTAAACAAACAGCAGGACTGAGAGTTTCTGTGTCCAGAGGAACATGAAGCCTTAAACAGAGAACTGCAGTTTAAAAGTTTACAGTAAATACATATAGAAGAAATGCAGAAGAAACTCATTCTCACTCAACACATCCAGTAGTAGTAGTTTTCCTGAGATGAAAACTGTTCAAATGTTGGTGGCAAAGGCAAAAAAGGCAGTCAAATAATTTTGTTCCTAAGTTGTGGTTCATGTCAGCAATCGCAATGTCTGTCAACATAATCAGGACTGTCATTTCAGCCACATTTGTGCCGCCTAGAGCTCCACACAACCTTACATATGGCTTTAGTTATTGCACATTTGGAGCTTTGCAGGGCTATTTGGCGTGTTTGCATGATGACAGACTTATCTCCTACATTCCTACTGTGACTAACACGGGATGAAAACAACCCTTAAACGCTGGCAGCTTGCGTAACTTTACGTTCATGCCGACATAACAACACATGCTCCACATGAGCAGCAAATTGTTGATGTTAAATGTTCTATAACAAAAGGAACAAAGTGTTTACGCTGAATCAGAGCACTGTGAGTCAGTTTAGTGTACGTTCACGACCCTCGTTTCCTGAAGATGATGTGAGGAGACCAAAGAAAAACACGGTGCACAAACACACAGGGAGTATGGGTGGTCATGTGTTAGATCTTATCTTAGTGATTGTATTGCGATGAAAAGCTCCACAGTATGATGAAAGGCTGCGGCTACTGATTATTTTGATTATTGATTCACTGAGAAAATATTCTGTAGATTAGTGACTAATCGTTTGGTCCATTAAAAAAATGTGAAAATGTCCATCACCGATTCCCAGCATCCAAGGTGCTGGGAATTGGTGATGTCAGATGTTGTGTTTTGTCCATAACACCAAAAATATTCAGTTTATTATCACAGAAATAGAAAGAAAGATACAAGGTACTCACATTTTAATGGAGAACAGAAGCTGTTAGTGAATTTTTTGCCAGTTTTGCTTGAAAAAATAACTTTTAACAAGACAATTAAACAGCCACATCAGGCGGGTAAGGATGAAAGGATTAGATTTTTGTTTTAATGATATCAAAAAAGTCCCCCAAAATACTGTTCTAACGTCTCAAATGATGTTGATGATGGATGGATCGGACTGATGGTTTGACAAATCAATAAATCTCAATATGTCACAATGGACTCTGGGAAACTGTGATGGATATTTTAGAGACCAAATGACTCCATCAACAAAATAACTAGCAGATTAACTTAGGATGAAAATGACTGATAGTTGCAGCCAAACAGCCCAAAGAAGAACCAATTTATTGAAGAGTTTGTATATTTTGGTGTTTAAAGTGGCAACAGACAACTTTCCCCCCTGGCGTTTCCAAGTGGTATTATTGTTGGTGCTGCTGTTGCAAAGACAACTGGATCGTCTCAGTTTTCCCCAGAATCACAAATGACGTAACGTGATAGTGAGGTTTATTGGGTTGGGAACCAATGTAAACGCGGATGGTTTCATCAATCTATATCCATTACATTGTGCAATCAATATTTACTATATATGATATGCTGAAGCAGAAAACTCATCTGTTGCCAGTTTAAAGTAAATAATCCTAATCATGAATACATTATCCGAGATTTACAACTCCATTTGTAATCTATGTTTCTTAGTTGTTTTCTTTCCAAAACCTTTTAAGGAACTTTACAACCAACCATAAATGCAGAAATTGGGAAATAAGTCTATAACCCTTAATCACAGCGACTTCATATTGCGCCATCACTGACAAACATTCTGACCTCTCCTGCTGCGCTGAGCAGTCTGAGCAGTGAGACTTCTGTCACATCCATCATCAAAGTCATGATGGAGCCGAACCACTGCACCACAGGGCGTGCGTTAGTGGTTATTGCTAACACCACCACAGTGACTCTGAGCTACGAGAGCCTGCCAAGAGTTTCAGCCCTGACCCAGGATCTCTCTACAGGCTCTTCTCCTACCAAAATACATCTTAGGTGTGGATCCAAAACAAAGACGCCCCTCTGGCTTCTCTCTCTACACCTTCTCCTCAGCTTGTCTGGGAGCAGCAGATGTAGGGGCCTCCGGAGAGCGGGATGGGTGTGGGCTTAATGGTATGACTGGTGAAATCACCAGCAATACCCGAGTGGTGTGGAGCTGGAAGTGAGCCACAGTCCACAATGTAGAGAGGAGCGGAGAGGAGAGGAAGAGCTGACGCGTCAACTCAGCTGTTTGTTTTGATTTCGAGCTTAATATTTAATGCTGTATTACGCAACAGCTTGGCCATTTGCTTTCAATTGCCCCATTTTCCATCTCCTTTCTCTATATGTAACAAGCTGAATTATACAGCAGGAGGGAAAACTACAGCTGGTATAGATTCCCACAAAACAGGCATATTCAAAAAGGTACAATACTGTAAATCTGGTCCAAACAAGCTTGCACAATCACCTGATAATACGACTCAATTATGCATGCAATCTGTTCATCAAAACACTCACCATTATGTGCACACTGAGGGTTTGATCCACATGCTGCCATATGGTGCCCTGGCCTGCAGGATGGTGCATTTGCATGCCTGTCCCTGCTTCTTTATGTATATGAGATGAGGAATTTGAATGACATTACGCGTGGACTCGGTGCTATTCATTTTCTTTTTTTTACTTAAAGTCTGTGAGTCACTCCTGAGCAGTCTGACCTCATGGATCTACCTCTTTCACTCCCTCTTGCCTTGTCTTTCCAAGCTTCACTCCCTCCCAGACCACAGACTTCAACATTAGTCACACTCATCCACTATACTGTTGGAAAAATATGCCTCTGAGTCCCTACTTTCGATCCACAATGATTTAATTCCCTTAAGACCATACGACATTAAAAAGTCATGGCTGTTTGGAAAATAAACAATATCTTCCGCTGACAGTGTACAGAGAAGTGTCACTCTGAAACTACCAAAGGGAACAACAATAAACGAAACCTAAAACCCAAACACACAGACACACACACACACACACACACACACACACACACACACACACACACACACACACACACACTCCAGTTACAAAAGATATCGGTCAGTGAAACAGGACTACCCTGCCGCTGGAGAGCAGGATGACGCACTCAAAATTCCTCAGACAGCACAACAAAGTGTAGCTGCCCTGAACCTCTCCTATGTAAACCTATATGCCTCTGCCACACGCTGATATCGCCTAAACACACATTTCCCTTGCACCTCCTCAAATAGGATGCTCTCCATCTCCATCTCCATCCTTACCCGAGATCGCACGCAGTTCTTCCTGGAGGCTTCCCTAAGCCGAGCCCAGGACACGCTGCGGTTGGGACTGGTGAGCCCCAGTTCCACCTCTCCCCAGTAGGCTCTGGCCAAAAGCTGGAACCAGAGACAGTACGGCTCCGACAGGCAGCCGTCCACACCGGCCAGACGAGCCCAGGGACACCCTCCAGAGGATGGGGAAGGAGAGAGGGAGCAGCAGCCTTCAGCGTTCACGTCCACATCCCGCAGGTCTGGGTGATCCTTCAGAGGAACCGGCTTACAGCCTGGAGGGAGCCCGTTCCTCTGGGCCAGCATGGCATATCCAGGTCCTCAAAAATGTGGTTTCTGTCTCTTTTACTTACTCTTTCCTTCGCGATAGCTTACTCCAAATTCTTCCTCGAGTCCATGTTGCACCTTCCTCCTCCGTCAGTCTGTCTTTAACCGTCTATTCTGGTCTCAGTCTGGAGAAACAGGGCTGTTCCTCTGGGCGTCCCACAGACACATGATGTTTCCACTCAGCCGAGAGGAGAAGCGCAGCGGCTGAGTGCACTGCAGAGAAGCCCAGGCCGACTGACTGACGCACCCACCCACTCACCACACAAAACTCTCTCTGAAGTATGCACACACACATTCACATACACACACCAGGCGGCCTGAAGTGAGTCCTCTCCCTTTCCTCTCTCCTCTCTCTCTTTCCCTAACTCACCTCTCCTGCTGCCAACCTTTAAAAGTTTTAGCACACGCACGCTAATAGGCTCACGTGTTCGAGGCTTATCAATAAATCATAAGAACAAATGAAAGGGGAAGACAGGAGGCACACACAAGCTAAAAGGTAAATACAAGGAACGTTCTGGAAGTTTTGAGAGAAGCAGCACAAAGTTGCTATCTGCCAGCAGAACTTGGATTGTTTTCACAGCCGGGGGAGGAAGTCAAGTGGGGCTAATACAGATAAGGAAGCATATGTGTTCAGTGAAATCTATAAAGGCACACAAACGTAAAGCCGACCCTCCCTCCTCCGCATGCACGCAGCTCATCTGGCAGCTACAAAGGATTAATGTCTGTGTGGCAGACTTGGTGGTCAGAGAGACGTCCAGGAGTTGCTTCAACACACAGTGACTTATTTGTTTATTCAACAAGGACCATACAGATAAATATTGTTACGTAAGGATGAAAAAGCAACAGATGGAATGTATATAAGGCCTCTAGGTAAAGCTCATTTGCAGCTCCAGCCCTGGTTAGGCTTTTGTAGTCACTCCCAGATACCAGACACAATTTCATAAAAACTGCCCTACAGTATCTGACACTGTTAAAGAAAGTGAGAAAAATGTCCTGGATCCGGCCCTTTATCAGGATCCGCACCAAAACTTAATGGGGTCTATTCTGGGCAGAGACCCATCCTCCATCCAAGTTTTGTGGAAATCTGTTCAGTAGTTTTTGTGTGATCCTGCTGACAAACCCACCAACCAGCCAGCAAATATACACGGGTGAAAACATAACCTCTTTGGCGAAGATTATAAAAGGACAGCCGTTGGAAGAGAGATGACAGAGTTTCATGGATCATTTCAGGTGTTACACAGCGTAGGCTAAAAATAGTCTTAAGCAGAGTTGGGTGATTAACTTTTCAATCAAATGGCAGAGATTTGTAAGCCAGTGAAGAGGTTGCTCTACCGAGAAAACATTAACATTTTTAAAGTCTGTCTTAAAACCGTACTCACATGCTCGTAGATACATTGGAAGCACTGTTGGACACTTAGGCTTTTCTTTCTCTTGTCCGTATTGAAAGCAAAAATGATCTCTTTTTAATAGCGTTTCCAGTTCTGCCAGATCTGTGTTCAGTGGTTTGATTTAATGTGAACCCAGTAGACCGATATTTGTTCTGGCAAACTGAAATATTAAACTTAGGAATGCACATTTTGCTTCAAAATGATTTTTTAAAATATTTTTTTCAGCCAAAAAACAATCATAACGTGTTTTTCAAGGCCAATAACTTTATTCTAACCTGTAGTTCATTCACAGCTGAGGGTAAGAAAGGCTAAGATGTAGTGAGCAAAGATGGATGATTTAAAAATCTATAACTCTAAAAAGATTTGTTGTGGCCAGTCTTCATGTTCGTCTTTATAAGATAAAAGTAAGCCGTCAGTTTCTGCTAGACATCGTCGGGAGGAAAGAAAACAAGCTGAAACCTGTACAAATAAAGACACCTTGGAGCCTTAAATTATTTTAAATGAATTCTAGGTTCAGCTAAGGGTAAAAAACTAGTACCTTGATTTTTTCAGGTATTTCATTAATTAGATTAGCAACATTTCAATCAGATTTTTCAACTAAATTTACAAAAACTACTATATGACCTAATATGTTGTTATTCAATATAAAACAGTGTTCACCCCTTTATTTATATTGCACACAACAACACTTCTAGTCCACCCACACAGCTGCTCTTCTCAAGATTGTCTAGATTACAGACTGCTTGAATGGCCGCTCCCTCACTAGTTTGTTGCATCCTAGAGTTTAGTTGACATTAAATGACTTGACGTCTAAATAGTGATTACAATTGTCCGTGTAGGTGTGCAGGGCCTTTAAGATCAGCAAAATAACATTTAGACCAAATTCACAACTCAATTAGAGCTTTCTTTTATGCAACTATGTTGACTGTGTGGAGAACTGGGTCAAGTCTACTGTCACGGACCCAAACATTACACTCTGAATCATCTAAAATGATCCTTTAATGGCTACCCTAGCCTTGAACATGATAGTCCTCATCCAGGACAATCTGCTCTGAATTAGACATTAAAGCGAACATGTAAATCTGAAACTCCACCACCTGAAACCACCAATTCTCCCTTCACACTCACCTCCTCAATCCCTCAAAGCAAGCAAACCCCTCCGAGGCTTGGCAACTGCCTTTATTTTAGGAGCAGCGAGACTGCAGGGAGTGGGATGGACACCTTTTAGTAACTCTCTCCGTCAGAGAGCAGGGCCAAAACATCCATTTAATATTTAATCGCATTTTCATCTCAGCGCTCTCTGGAGCTTCTGTGCTGCTCCAACGGCAACGCCAGGACTCTGAGCAGTGATCTAGCCTGTCACCAAATGTTGAACAAGGACAATGGATGCATCTTTAATCTCCAGGGTGAGATATTGGTTGCACAAGATTGTCCCGTAACAGTAAGTTTGCTGGTACACATCCAACAACAGCTTGTGCACGTCCGCCTGGATGACAGCGTCCGTAAATACCAATCTATTTTGATTCTGAGGAATATTTGCCATCCGAGACAGCAGAAGCGACCATGAAAACAACATCAGGAACCCAGTCGTGGAATGTTCCCCCTCTCAGCGTTTTGTTATGAGCATCTTGTTACCACATTCACTCAGCTCAATATAGTGTGTGGTGTTCTGTATGGAAAAGACGGCAGAAATAGAAGTCGCCAAAGAGACACTTGACTTTCTGGAAGCCAAAGCAAGGATTAAAGTCTCACAGGAGTCTGCAGTGTATATGTATATATAAGTGAATTTGTGAAAATATGTTCTGTTTCCGTTTTTACAAAGCATTACAAGCCCACGCTGCCATTAGAGGTACAACTTCCAGCCAAAGAATACTTCTTACCTCCATTAATACATTTCATACTGTTATAGGGTTTCACACCACATCATATATGGTCTCGAAATTCCTCTAAATCTAAAACACATGATAAGAAAAAAAGATCTTTGAATGGAATTCCTGTTGGTGCCATGCAGACCCAAAAACTAGACATGCCGCCCAGAAACACAGTGCCACAGAGCAGACCACAACAATGTCGGCCGCTGGACCAGGGTGTTCCCCCGTGGGCGCTCGTGTGATTTCATGCTTTGTGTGCGTCTCTGTGTACGTTAGAGTACAGGCTGGACATGCTACGGTTCGATGCGCATATACAGAGTAAGGAAGGATTTATGCGTGTGTGTTCTGGATTTGGATGTTTGCTTTAGGTGAGGAGGGCGGATCATGTTTTAATGTCTGGGCAGAATTTACACAGCTTTAAGGATAATTCAGGTCATCTCAGGTATTCTAGTTGCAGAGTTAAGTAAGCAGAGGAGTCATGTTCTTGTGTCTTAATGAATTGCTGTAAGCAATGCAAGGACTTTAGAGATGTGTCATGGCAATATTCATTAGCTGAACACAAAAGAGAGATAATAAAAATGTTAAAAGTATTATGAAGAGCTGTAAAATGGAGTACCCCTGATGATTTTACATCTACAACGACTACGACCCTGTTAACACTTTGACAGCTATCCATCTAAATAAAGAGTGAAGTGTAATTGCATCCAAGAAGCTTTAGAAGAGGAATGAAATCTGACACATTTGAGACAGATGTTGAAAAGTCTTTATGTGTCCACAGGATCAGTCATTTCTACGCCTCCGAGTGTCTAAGCAAGCCCTGCAATGCACGCTGGTAGTGTTGTATTACGAGAGATGGGCCTTCCTGTTGGCAGCTCCTCATTTGCTCAAATTAAAATCTGGCAACTTTACGCAAAAGTGAGATGGGTTGCCATTGGAAACTTTCATAACCCATGAAAACTAACCATTGCTGAGTTAAAGCACAGACAGATTGAGCAACACCATGGCTTATTTCTCACATAAAATGTTTACAGAAACTCATTTCGGTGAACCATTTTGGTGAAATAAGATGTTTCCAAAATAGCCGCCATGTTCGACCGGTTTGAGCAGCCATACAAAAGTGTTTATCTGATCCCTGATTAGTTCTCCTAAAACTTTTTTCTAGCTATGAAAACTAAACTGCTCAAGTGCTGAAGTTGTCTTCCTCTGTTCTGTTTAGCGGTTACCAAACAGCTTCAGGTGCATCACTGCCACTCTCTGGACTGTAGGAGGGACGATGGAGTTGCATAAATGTTGAAACAAGTGTATTGAACTGTATGTGTTTTTTTACGAGACACTTGAAATGACAAGTGCCAATTTTCCATAACTAATCAATCTGTTGAATTTTTTTTTGCAATGAGTTGATGCACTGTAAAAATGTCTGACAAGAGCAATAACTACCCTACGGATTTTCCCAGTGACATCCTCATATTGCTTATTTTGGCTGCTTGACAGTGCAAAACCCAAACGTTTTCATTTGACTTGGATATAAAACAGAAAAGCAGCAACAGGTTAATGGGATGACGGCCATGTTCAAACACACAATAAACTGGCCACAGCTCTTTAACACCAGCTAGGAAAATGCTTTGAAGAAATTTATGAGATCTCACTGAGGTGCAAATTGTAAGCAATGCTGTCCATCCCAGACGAGCAGCAAAAACAAATAAAAGCAGCGGAGAACCAATCGATTAGATCAACTCGAGCACGGCCAGAGACGCCTGTGAAATTCTACCACTGGGTGTGGAGGATTTATTGGTGAATGCGCTGTAACATTTAGAGGTTTTTGTCGCCCTCTCTGCAACGTTACCACTCACGGCTGGACCCAACACAGTGAAATTTGGTCTTGGAGTCCCCCTGCTGATAATTCTGGTAATGGCCTTGTGGCTTCACACAACATCACAAGCAGGGCCAAAGACAACATCGAGACTGTGGCTGTGGTGAAACGAAGACAAGGATGGAGAAATCGACGGGCTTTTTAGAGACTGGTGTGGGGTTTTTAAGAGTCTTTGAGATTAAATGATATTACAAATTGTGTCAGTCCAGTTTTTGCACTTGCAAAACGCTAAAGAAGCGAAACTGTTAGATGGAAAAGCTTCTGTTCAGTCACCCCAGAAAAATCCTTAAAATCCAAAACCCTAAGAGCCAAAGTTGTGTCCCCTGAGCTGTGAAACTCATTTCAGATGTTTACATTTCTGAAGAACACAACACAATGAAAGCCAGGTTGTTTCATGATGCCGTTTCATTTTAATCCACTCAAATCTTAGGGTCTCGGATTTATTAGATGATTATCTGCAGCTCTGATTTGTGTAACAAAGGAGAAAAAAGGGCCCGTGGTCTGTAAGCAGCTGACAGGATCTCTGGATGGGGATTAAAGACACAAGGCACCGACAGGCCTCTGAAAACTACAATAAGTAATGTTGAAGTCTCCACTCGGTGCTCGTGTGTGACCAACTTTATGTATCTGCGGCTGTGTGTGTCTGTGTGGGGTAGAAGAAAAGAGAAAGTCTTGCCGGAGGATTAGGCTCCATTCGGGGTGGCTTTTCAGGACTCCTGGCGGGTGTAAGATCTAATCTGGACATGCTGCATCTGGGCTCCGCGAGGTATGGCTTACTGTAACAAAGGACTGGCTAATGAGGGCCAGGGAACAGACTGCTCCCACACCACTGCACACCCATAATGCCCTTCTTCATTCGGCCCTCAGGGGGTACCGAGGGGTATGAACCCCACAATCGGCGAGCGACCCTGGGGAGGCAGCAGGCTGATCAGGCAGATACTGGAGCGGATTGATCTCGTTTCAGGCTCAGATAAGTGCCTGAATCTGAGTGTAGGAGGCAATCATGGAGTCAGGTCCTGCATATGAGGGCCTATAATATAATTTTATTGCATTCTCCTCTGCCAATACACCAGGAGCAGGGGAGGGTGTTTTGGGTGTACACAAACAAAGCCAGACTTTCTTTCCTGAGGGAAGGGAAGAAACTGAGACAATAAATGAGCAGCATGAAAGTGAGTGAGAGGAGCTGTTTGCAGTTGGGAATATTGTAAACAGCTTGCTTAAAGCAATGAAAGAAATATGAATCTGAAAGAGGCAGCATGGCGAGATTTTCCTTTTGCACAGTTTAAGGTTTGTAGCAGCAACACAAAACATATCCTGATAAGATTTTACGCAGTTTTATGTTTTAGAAAATGCTGAAAAATTAAGTCAATTAATCTTTTAGTTCTTTGACAGAACATCAAGGTGCCTACCTATCAAACGACTATATCACCTGAACCTGCAGCTCCCCTCGGCTTTACTTTCAGCTCATTGTGTAGCTGCCTGCCCAATACCACTGCTCTCCTAGCATCGTTTTTTTTAGTGAAAAGAGACCCACTGTACACTACCTGGTCAGCACCAACAGCAGACAGACAAAGTTAGAGACCAGCTGGATGAACATAGTTGAGCATTTAGAGGCCAAGATGTTCAATATTTCCCACAGAGGTTGGAGGAGACCAAAAACAGAGCTAAAAGTGAGTGAAAATTGGACCTACAGAAAGTGTAATGAGCACAATACCTGCCACTGTTGATCATTAACCTGCTTAGGACCTAGAATGGCTTCGACAACACATATATTTACTGTACATAGCAACTCCAAGGATCAATCAATGTTTTCCCTGTTTAACAAAAGAAAAGTCCTCATTCAGATATTCAGATCCTCTAACAATACAATGGCTGCCTTTTCTCATGCATGCCTTTGTTGTGAGGAGGAAGTTGGCACCAGCTATAATTTCACTTTAAGAAGCATCCAAATCAAACATAAGTCATGACGCAACAACTAACAAAAGCTACCAGTTTAACTCCCTGTGAGTCATGCCCACGACAAATTTATGAGCCAGTGTATCACTTCTCTTCCACTGGCAAAAACAAATATCAAAATTCACAGTTTGCTATGGAGACCATCTGTGTAGAGCTGAAAAGAAAACACAGGACGGCACCAAGCTTCCAAGAGACAAAAAAACAGGGGATTTCCTTCAAATCAAGTCGTGTCTGCAGAGAGGAGAGACTGATTGTTGGACACTCACCCAAAAACTAACAGGGAAGACAAAAGCCCAGAGCCCGTGGGGGTGTTTGCATGAGTTTGGCGTATTAGCGAGCTCCCCAGTGAAGGAGCACTGCTTGATCTGGACAATTGTCTCCAGAGGTCCCTTGACACTCCCAGACAAATGGCTCTGCCAATCAAGCATTCAGTAGCCGGCTCATTCACTCCTCAGCAGCTGCTCTCAGACAGCGAAAAAAGGAGCAAATACGTTTCTGATGACAGCCTCACCCCACCCCACCTCAAACACCTCTTGAATAAAAAAGCCTCTCTCTGTCGATGTTTAATTATTGCATCTCTCCTCATCACTCAGACAGTTCCCCTCAGGGAGATACCACATGGTTAAAAAGACGTGAGATGAGAAAGAGCCTCAGATCATCAGAAAGCTTTAATGAAGACACAGTTATGCTGCTGTCAGACTCACACAGTGATGTCAGATGAGCCCGCGTATGAGGACAGTATCAGAGGGTCAGCATGGATATCCTGACCTGCTTTCAAAACCCTGTTTCCAGTGAATATGTATTTTTGACTATATGATTATTACAGTGATTTTACTGTAGCATAGGTGTATCAAAATACAGTATTCTGGGTGGGAAAAAAACACAGTTCGACTTCGTCATAAATTATTAGTGGTGTCAGGATTCCCCCAATTCGAATTAAGTGTTATTTTACTACTTTTTTCCATTTTATAGACTAAATGATTAAAAGAGCACTCCGCCAAATTAGCATTCCACTCCTATAACATTTTGGACTTTTCAGCCCTGATGTAAGCCTATATGTATGCTGTGGTATCTATCTTTTATCAAGATTAAAATGTTTAAAATAGATCCAATTTCATCCACTCGGACAGCTAAATTCTATTTCCAGGGCAGCAGCAGCCACAAACTCTCTTGTGGCAAATATATTTATACCAGTCCTGGTTAAGCAGCGGTCTGAGCTGCAGTAGCAGTAGCAGGTGTTGCGTGAGTGACCAGGGATTAACCTGTGAGAGCAGTGTTTGTGAATGGGTCAGATTTAACACGTCAGACGCAGGGTTTAAATGACAAATTGATCCTAGAGACTGAAAACACCCATGAGTAAAGCAGGATTCACCCTACATAAGACACCTCTATTCCATCCAGAACCTACCCGACACTTTAAACCACCCATGTCTGGAAACTCCACGTAGACCTCATCCATCAGAAACTGAGACAAACACCTGATTCAAGACGCTCGCCTGCTAAAAATGCCAGAATAGGACATATAGACTAACCCGTCCGCCCTGAATGTAAACTAAATCACTCAGGTTTTCCAGCCGTCTGAAAGGCTCCTTTAAGAAACTGCGACACTGCCGTTAGCCAACGTGTGCTTCATAAAGAGCCCATATAGTAGCGGTGTAAGTTGATCTTGGAATTCCCTTGGCTGAGGTTTGAGGTTGGACTGCTGTAGACTCAGGGGGAGGCGAAAGGGTGGAGGGTCCAATCATTCCAGACGCATACCTACGGATGCATAACTACAGTGTAGGGGGTGACAGCACACATGGAGAGAGAACAGCGCTCATTTAGGACTATTTAGCTTTGTCGTCCTCAGCATAATGAAACCTAAAAAGCAAATATAGACTATGTTCACATTGCAAGTTCAAACCCTTTTTTTTGCATTTCCAGATTGTGCTCATTTTAGGAAGTTTGGACAGCATAAAAAAATAAAAAAACACATGAAAGCTATTTTTGCAAATGGGATCCACACCACATTTGGAGGTGATTTGAAATGCAGATTTCTACAAATGCATCTCAGTTCTCTGGCCACTCACGCTGCAATTTGCAGTCTCTTTTGCTTCACTCACAGCCCGACACACGACAACAATGTCAAGTCCAGAGTTAGAAGTACATCAGAGCCGCTGAGCAGAGTCCATACTGCTACTAGCAGAGCGGTATGGAGGACAACACAGAGAACAGCCGTGGACAGTCACACTGATATAAATTGTCTGCTCCATGACCTGACAGCCTGATTGTTTGGAGAGCGAACTGATGGCTGTCCATTTCTCATGCTTCTGTGGAAAGCTACATGTAGTGACAGCATATGTAGTGACAGACGCCTGCATCGTTACCACAACAACCCTGAGCAGATAGGTTGTTGTTGTCTGGGTCCTTGCATTAATGGGAGGCCAGTGCTGTTGCCATGAGGAGTTGAACTTGGTCTCTAGCAGTGTTTGGGTGGGTGGTGTGTGTCAAGTGTCATCCACTTGAATGCAAGGACCCAAAGGTTCCCTGCAGAACATTGCATTGTAATGAAATTACCAATGTTATTCACTTCAGCTATAAGTCCTTTTAACGTGGTGGCTGATGAGTGAATGTTGTGCTGAAAGGATTAGTGGACTGATGAAGTAGACAGATGGCAGAGATTTAATTGACACCAATTAAAGTAACTGATTAATTGTTAAAGTCAACCATCAAGCAAAAATGCCAAAAATGTGGCGATTCCAGCCGGCATATGCAATGCTTTGTCTCTTTTAATGGCTTTTTCACCAGCATGAATATGAATATACTGAATGCATTTAATATAATGCCGGTAAAGAGAGACAGGTAACACAAGAAAAGAGCCCAGGTGGTGCGATAGAGGTCCACGGACGAAATCAAACCTGGAACACATTATATATGTCTTAAACCACTCAAAAACAAGGAAGCCCCTGATTCCGAGTTTATAATAAGACATTTGGCAATTTTGATGGTATTTCCTCTGTGAACTTGCCAGGGACAAAGACTTTTTAACATTGTATACAGAAAATAATTATTCCGTTAACTGAAATATAATCTACAGACGGATAAATAATCCTTAGCATACCTAAAAAATTGTAAACACGTTGACTGCATCAGCCCAGGAAATACCGAACATGTCATCTCTTGCATCCAGCGAGGCTATTCTGGTCGTCTGGTGAAATATTCACAACTGTCATTTAAAATTCATAAGCGACTGAAGAGATGCTCCCAAACTCTAAAAATACTCTTTACAGCGTAATGGAAGATGAAATATTCATCTTGATATGGACTCTTTCGCCACGTCTGGCAGTCTCATGTTTACCTCCCTCACGTGCAGCGGCTGCAGCTACAGCATGTTGTTGAACGCTGCTGCCAAAACAGCAGCTGCTATTTTCTTGATTGTAATTATTAGGAGCTCATCCCACATGGTAGAGGGTTGACTCACAGCTCTACAGAGGAAGGATGGTCTATACACAGAACATTGTTTCACCATTTTGTGGCTCTTTAATGTGACTGTTTCTGGTTTTCTCTCGCACTAAAAGAATGAGTGGATTAGTCAGTTGAAAATGTATCAAAAACTACTTTGATATTTGATACTTATGCAATTTATCAAGTAGAAGTGCCAATATTTGTTTGTTCCAGCTCCTCAAGTGTGAGGATTTACTTTGTTGGACAAACAAGCAATTCGAAGGCATCACTTTTGGTTCTGGGAAAAACTTGTTTTCTGACCCTCAATTTCCCCCAAAGACGCCACAGGGGTTTTGGTGCTCTAGCTTTTATGGCCATGCTACATATATTCTGGTACCATTTTAATCAGCAATAAGAATGCCATTGCGTTTTTGCAAAGGCATTCAGTGGACTGTAACAGATTTGGTATGGGACAGATCTGGTATTGGTTATGAAGAGAGGCAGCTCTGCACTCGAGCCAACACTGATGAGGGCTGTGGGACACGCCCTTTAAACAACACACACACATTCATCCAGCCCCGGGCTGACCAAGAGCTGTCATCGCTTACATCGCTATTATGATCCAGCGAGAGAGAGAGGGATAAAATGAGAGAAACGGACAGAAAAAGTGAGGAAGAGTTCATGAAAGTGTGGACTCTTGAGTCATTGTGGATGCCTGTCGTGTCTGACAGAGGAATGATGGTCCTTGGAAAACACCATGGTGCTTTCCTCTGTGTACACATGGTCTGAGCTGGAGCACATACAGTACTGTGAATCTCTCCTCCCCTCCTCCTCCTCCTCTCTTCACTTCCTTTCATCCTTCACTTTCCTGCCAATGGGTGTGTCTTCTGAACTCCCCTCTTCTGCAGGCGCCCTTTGCTGCACTTCATCAAACCTCCGGGTTTAGCCGCAGAAGCTTCATCAATTAAGACGTTGACATGCACGCCCAGGAACTCACTTAGTGACATCATGTTGCGTCTCATCAAATGGACCACGGTGGTGTTTGGATGTAAAGACTTTGCAAACCCACAGCTGTCATGAGGTTAAGATCCAGTTCAGCTGATAAGCCAAAATGTTGCTTAGAAACTAAAACCTGCAGAGCTAAAACAATTTAGGAATGCAAGATATTGGATTTGGTTCCAATACACCGATATTTTCAGCTCATTTTGGCTGACTGACGATGGTGATGCCGATATATGGATATATTTTTTTCTACATTATTGAAGAGAACATAGTAGTTTCATAGAAGTTTCTCCTGAAGTGGAATTAACATACTCTACTCTATATAATAAGAAAACTAAGAAGTCAACAATTTGTGTTCTTTGCATAATTAAAGTGTAATCTTATCGGCCTGTTATATCGGCAGACATGTTAATTTCAGTCCGAAGCGATGTTTGCAGCTTCTCGAATATGATATCCATTCTGTGTAATTGTAAACTAATTGTTTTCACATTTTGGTCTGTTGGTCAGGAAGAATAAGACATTTAAACACTCCAACTTGGACGCCTGGAAACTAGGACAATATTTTTACACATTTCTGACATTTTACAGTCAATTATTATTGGAAAAATAAACCAACTGATTAACTGATAATGGAAATAATCTTTGTGATGTGGAAAGTAAAAAAGAAAACTAAAATTCGAGGCATAAAAAAAGCCAAACAAGAATCCAGAGATAGCATCGCAGTTTAATTTATTGACCTGTCAGTCAGCTGCTTTCGTGCTGCTGCAGGCAAAGGCGTTCCTTCTGAGCGCATTTGGCAGGATCTCTGAGAGGATACAGGTCTGATTTATGGGCCAGAGTAATTCTGTGGATCAGCAAGACTGTAATCAGAGAGTTTATGTACATCTCGTCTGAGCTGCTGCCTAATGTCAGCTGGTGCTTCTCACAGAAGTCAGTGGAGTGACTGGGACCAGAGCCTGGAGTCACAGGTCTGGGGGTGGGAACAAAGACGGAGATAAGAACTTGACTTAAGAAGCTGGGAAACACAGAAAACTGGACGTTAAGGGTTAGTGTCCTCAGGAGAAAAAGGGGCGTTAGGAGTAGTGAGTGAGATTAGACTGTGGATTCAGGGTGAAATAAGGGATTCCAGATATACTGACAGCCCCAAGAGATGATGGACTCAGCTGAAAAATGGTTTGGACGGTGCGTAACTGTTGCTAACGTCAGCCAGGACTGCCGTTCAGGACGGGGTTCAAGAGGGTTCATGTGACCTGCTGCAGACATACACACAGACATGGGATTTATACAGGGCGGGGCAGGTGTGACCGAACAGTAATGTCCTGTATTAGCTGAGGAGAGAAGAATGTCGTCTTTCAGCCGAGCGCTAACGTCACTTGGTGGAGAATAGTTCTGTTAACAAGCAGCCAGACACATGTGAGGTATTGACAGACTTCTTGAGTGAAAGGCTTGTCTCGTTTAATTAAAAACAAAGAGTCCATAACAAATTAGACCAAAGCATTCTTTCAGTGCTGACTGTTTACCCAAGCAGCATCTCCTTCAACGGCTGACATCAGAGGCTCTTTACAGCTACAACAGTCCCTGCTTTTCTTAAGCCTGTTCTCCGTGTGTCTGTCCAACAAAACCCAGTTATGTAATGAGGACCTGGGCCAGATGAGCTGAAGAAAAGACCATTTAGCTCTCCGTCTCTCTCCCCGCAGCGTGGAGCAGCTCAGCCATTATTCACTGGAATGTTTTCCTCCCATGTTTGTCCAGGGGAGCTGAGACCCCGAAGCCGCAGGGCTGACGAATCGGGGCTGTTTGTCTGTCTGTATTTTCTTAATCTAGGCCAAATGAGTCCAAGTTGACTGATGAGTAACCCTTTTCGGGAAGCACTTAAGAAGAGGAGTTAGTGGTATTTCTTTACTGATTAGTTTTCTCGTCAAACACACCCTTCACTTGACCTCTAAAGGGTCAAAAAAACATCATTGTGCATCAAGGGTTCATCTTGGCATGCTTGTCATTAGTAGGCAGTCGGGCTTTATACATTTCCTTCTATAAATGTATCAGTTTGGATACAGTCACCAAGAAAAAAGGAAACCAAGTCCTTAAAAACTCTAAACTCTTACTTACAAAATCGCTGTAAGTCATTTATATTGAATGATTTAAAAATGTCATTATGGGTTCTCCTTCCCAAGGACCAATGGATGATATTTCAAAACACTGTGGTCCATACGATATGGCATAGTGTATAGTTGAGTGTATATAAATGTCTCAACCAGCTCAGACTGTTACTCAGTTGGGTACAGTTACATCAGGTAGGTGTCTGACATCAAGGGCAGCCAACATTACACAGCAGTATAATGGGATGATCTAAGCTCTTGCCTTTGATACGGCGTACCGTAGCATAAGAGACTTAACTTGCTTGTTTACAAAATGTGTTTGACTCTCCTGTCGCCAAGTCACAGACGTGTCTAGACCAGGCAATTTCTGTCATGCCTCATCTCCCAGAACTCATGTGAAATTAATGAGAATGTTGTCATGCTGTTGTGAATGTTTGAGCACATTTGCTAAGGATGTCGTTCACTGTACAGATTGTAAAGCCCACTGAGGCAATGGGATTGTGATTTTGGGCTATATGAATAAAATGTATTTGATTTGAGACTCTGAAATGACTTGGAGGTCATGCAAACAGGTACAAATATGAACAATTTATGAGGCTGTGTCAACCAATCATGTAGGAGGTGAGGAATAAACACGCACTGCCATGTCTTCTCCCAATGATATGTCATATTGGTTACACCTTTCTGTCTGGTTTAGGAATTTACATCCAGCTGCATACAGATTTGTTTCCACAGATCAAACACTATGCAAAAAAACACCATAGTCAACAACACTGACATGCCATTTAAAGGAGGCAAGATAAACACTTCACCACTACGTGAGACACAATCCGAGAATGCAGACAAACGAAATTTATACTTTCACTGGACAAAAATATCTGCAGGCTTCGGACTGCTGGTTGCAGTTAATGTTAAAAAACAAGAAAGCTTACAACACTGACATGCCTTTTAAAGGAGACAAGATAAACACTTCCTGCTGACTGCTGAGACACAATCTGCAACGCTTTACACACACCCCAAATGTGCAGTCCATATCCACAATGTATAATAAATACAAATAAACACAATCTGTCCCCACAAGAAACAGCTACTATCAAACACAAACAAACCGAGGACCTAGACCTAACACTCTCTAACAATACAGACTGATCACATGCACCAGTTGAACAAAAGGTGTCCGGAACTGTGACTCAGCAGCGATTGTTTGCGCGGGGATGTGGCTTATGTGTCGAGCTTAAGTGTTACTGTAAGAGGGAAAAGAGAAAGGGCTGCTGGTGGCACTGCGAGCCCAGATTGAGGGCCAGATGGCTTCACCCGCAAACTCCACCGACTGCCACTTGCTCGTGTGGGTGGGAGGAGGGGCGGGAGTGTGTGTGAGAGTGTGTGTGTGTGTGTGTGTGTGTGTCGTGTAGGAGAAGAAGTCAATGATGGTGATGGGGCTGAGCTAGAGCAACTGATTAAGCATTAAATCTGTTTCTAATCTGTTGGCGGGAGAGTGGATGTTTTCTACTGCATAGCAGCCACAAACAGAAAACAGAGGTACGAGCGCACACACAGACACACACAGACACACACACACACAGACACACACACACACACACACACACACACGCACTGAGCTTTCACTGGCAAGTAAAATGGAATTAGGTTTCAAGGTTAGGGCTAAAGGTGAAGGGTTACATGTGAGTAACACCAGACAAGACACTTTGCCTTAATGGAGACTTGAACAGATGAAGCCTCTTTATGTAATGTTGCACTGAGTCAGACCAGGTGGGTGCGTGCGAGTCTGCAGGCTCAGCAAACACACCTTTTATTTCAGAAAACTGCAGCAATTATGCTACTACTTGAAAAAGAAATACTGCAGGCTATAAATCTATAACAGACTCAAACCACAAATGTGTTTTTTTAATATTATGTCTGGCGTTCAATGGCTTTGAAGACTCATCTCATCTATCCAGGACTTCAAACAGCAGGAGTTTCTTTCTTGCTGGCTATAAATGTATCCTCCCATAAAAAGTACTATTACATCACAGTAAAGAGCTTCCTGCTTTTAACCTGTCTGAGTCCCCTGCCAGGGAGAAGGCAGCGATACCAGAGAGGAACAGTAGTTGGAGCAATCAAATCCTATCAAGAGTACATGGATCGTCTTTGAAGTGGCCATCAACCTGCCAAGTGGCACCAGTAAGAGTGTTGGGGATTGTTGACAGGGCAACAAGTCATGATTAAATGGCTAGCAAGGGGAAAGTGTAAGGAGAGACAGTGACAGAGAGAGTAGCAAGGGGTTAGCTAAATCCACAGCTCATTAGTTTAGCACTTTGCCAGTCTAAATTTGCAAATTGAGCACCTGGGCAAGCGTACAGGTAAGTGCAGGACAGCTTGGCAGTATTAAAGCTACAGTAGCAATCATCAATGGACGCCCTGAGTCTACCTCATAGGTGCAACCACTCTAATCCTTTTAGAAGAGCTGAGATCAGCTGCTAAACTGAGCAAACCTCACTCAGTCAATCCCATTGACAGGAACGTTCCACCATGGTGGCAGGAATAGTGGCAGAAGTCACTCTGTATCCCTGCTCTGCTGCATGAGGCCTTCATTGTGGTGAAGACATTCAAGGGGTGTTATGAGTTTGATTTTTTCAACCCTGACATCTATGCCATTGTTGGACTAAATGGTAATGGACTGTGCTTATACAGCGCTTTTTGAGTCTTAACAACCACTCAAAGTGCTTTAAAATACAAGTCAGCATCGCCCATTCAAAAACACATTAATACACTGGTTGCCCTGGTATCATTGCTAAGATAAGGTTAGGGCACAATTGTGCTCATGGTTTTAAAACTGAGATTGAGTAAACAAGATACGAACTTCGGTTGATCCGTCCATCTTTGTTGCTCTGTAGGAAGAGTGTTTAGAAATAGAAATTGGACGTAATCTTTTTGACTATTTGACCATAGCCAAGATAACAGAAGTTTGCTCTTTCCCAGAAAACTGGCAAATCCTACCCTTGTTCTTGTATCCACTTCTTTCTCTCTTCTTGCTCTGCCTGCCAATCGAGCACCATGGGGTAGCTCGTCGTGCAACATTTTGGCACCACACCACATTCTCAGTGTGGGGACAGGAACCTCTCTGCTGGGGATGAGCTTTGAGGAACTACTCAGCGCTATGTTAGATCCCATTCCACTCAAAATATGCGAGACTATCCCAGACGTTTCCTGTAGTGCGGATGTGTTGTGACCTTCACCCAGGGTGTGCGCCCTGTGAGTATTAACCCAACAGGCCTGTGCTCAGAATGAGGCGACGTCAGCGCCTGTAACGAGAGACTTCAGCAGTCAGTGGGAGAGGTGACGAGGGCAGAGAGGAAAGGGGAGATTAGTACTACGGTATCCAGGTAACGGTCATAAACACTGTCAAAGCAAGACTGAACACGGAGCGAATCAAAGCACGAGACTGTATAATGACATCCTGACAAAGACCAGCTATTGTGGTCATTTAACAACTGAAGAGATGAAATTACTCTGCGTGTTTATGTGCGTTGGCTGCTATGCAAGAAAGAAAGTGAATGTTACACCTGCCAACAGAGTTCTTGCCATCATGATCTAGCTTTGGACTGATAAACATTTGGACTCAGGACTCCTTGACCTCTTCATTTTCCCCAACTTCCTTTTCTTTCCCAATCTTAACTCAATAGGACGTGTGGGATGCTGACCCAAAACGATGCTGGTACATCCACAAAGTGTTATTCCTACTCTGATTAGGCTGACACATACTGGGCTAAGCTACTCCATGCACATTCTGCACATATTTTGTCTTATGGGCCACATGCGCAAGATCAAGACATTCTGTACTCAGTGAACTCACTATTACAGACATCCCAGGAAAAGAAATACTAAATTGCAATGTACACCTACAGCTTTCCTCAGACTGTAAAAGCACATCCTGCGGTGATGCTCTCCAAAAGCACACAGTGCTCTTTTCAAAACACTCGGAGCATGCAGTCTGACGATGGAAAATGTTAGCTAGTAAAAACGCTGGAAAAGTAGAAGCCTTAGAAATGCATGCGCTGAATATGGCAGGGCCAGTGTAGCTCAAGCTGTCCAGCACGGGTCTCTGAGGAGGGTGACGCAATACAGGACGGGAGGGGATGTTAAGGATAGAGGAGAGGGGGGCACAAATATGTTGACTATTACGAGCTTGAGCCCCCCCCCCCCCCTTCTCCACCACGTCCCCGGCAGTCCCACCCAACGCTGAGGCCCATCTGGAGTGCCTCGTGACCCGACTGATTAAAAGCAGTTGGGGCCTTCGGTGAGATACGGCCAGAGGAATGTTGGGACTGTGGAAAGGCCCAGAATAAGTGTGTCTAAGAGGTGTGTGAATTTCCACAATGTGTATGTGATACTCTGTGCATGCATCCTTTTGTGGGTATTGTATCACATGTGTGCATACAGCCACATGTCCATTAGTGCCAGTCATTAGCAATCAATCAAATCAGAGAAGAAAAAGCCCTGGAGCTCGGTTGATGGATGCCCCCACTGGGACTTCATGGGAGCATCTCTGCACCTGAATCACAGCTCTATACCCTACTGTTTCCTGACCCCATTAGCCTCTACACAAACACACACAAAGGCCAATACAGTGGAGTGCTTAGGATCGTAGCCATCGACCTCTACAACTAGTAGAAACTAAATGTCTCCCCCACTTAGGCTAAAATGTCACTTCCTGGATTTTTCCCCATCCATCTGCTGCTTCTTTCCCCCAAGACCTGGCAACCTGGCTCTTTGCACCCTCCAAACCAGAAGGTATTTACAAGATGCACCCGTCGCGCGGCATCAACCTCGTCCACCGGAGGTCCAAATGGAAACCAGGCTGAGAGTCTCATCGCTGCTGATGGAGCATGATACAAGGGCCCACGGTTGATCTTTACTGCTCTTTTCCCAATAGGGGATCCTCTGTGCGGTTGATGTTAAGCTTAACATGTGTTTTACTGCTTAATTGAATAATGAAGCGATGAGAGAAGAAGAAAAACCACACGACCGAGGACTGCACCAAAAGGCTGCCAGGGGATGATTGTGCGGCGAAGGGCGAATACTTTGGTTTTAAAGCGGCCTTTTTATAAGCGCTGTGGCTATGTCTGTCAAAGACACTTAATACAAGTCAAAATTAAATCCTGAAGGAGCAAATAACTGACCCTTTTGTCACACTCTATCCATCAATGCGATCACAAAAGCAACTACTTTTAGTGTAGCATCATGTTATGTAATTAAATCCATGCTTTAAAATGTAGTTTGGCTAATAAAAGGCAACTAAAGTCATGTTAACTGACGTTTTCTCTAATGGAGCCTTTTCACAGTCCATCTGGCGGCATGTTTTCTTCCCGTAACTGTTTGGATGTTTGGCTGTTCCTGACGTCTTTGTTGCTTTTTCCATCCCCTTTGTACACTGTGTCCAATTATATTCAAAATGTGGCGAAACACAATAAAAGGGAATGTCTCCATACAAATTAAGTTTTAAGTACTGATCAATTTGCAGGTGTTTGTTGCATTTCGGGAAACTGAAATGAGGCAGGTTTTTTTCCTGTGATGTAACTCTTTGAAATGCAAAGTGTCTCTCAGTCATAGAAAGAGAAGACGCTGATGACGCTGTGGATTTATGCCAGCCTAGACAGGAAGTGCTGACAAAGTTACACCCCTGTCACTACCTTAGCTGAACCTCAACAGAGAATAAAATATGTCAAATACTGACTGTAGTCACAGCAAACAAAACAAAAAAATGAGCAGTGTCCAATTCGATTTACAGCCTGGAAACACTTGCTGGGTTTCCTTCTATTTGAACAGATTATCCTGTAATGGAAATGGCACCAGTTTGATTCCCGCAGCAGCTGATGTGTATCCTGCAGCCTAACTCTGCCGTAACAGAAACCCCCTGATATGTAAATAATTCAACGTGAAATAACAAAAATAATATTAGTACCATTAAATAACCATTAAGTTGAACACGTGCAGGACCATATGCAGACCCAAAACAACACACAGAGAAGCCATTTGGCAGATGGGTCAGAGACTGTGAAGGAGGACTCGGAGCAGAGCTGAACACAGCAGGTCTCCGGGCCATGATGACCACACCCAGGCCCAGCTGGAAACAATAAAAACCTCATACTTCTCATCTCTTCCTTTTTCCCTCCATCTCCTGTCCTTTATTGTCGCCCCTTCACACTGCACCTCACATCTCACACCTCAATCTTTAGTCTTGTGTCTCTTTCACCTTCTCTCTTTCTTTTGTCTGCCTCTATCAGACTATTTTCTAATCATTCCTGGGCCCCATACAACAGAGAGGGAGTGTCCACTGCATTCTCCATCACCACAGTAAACACTCAGTCAACTAGTGAGCCATTCTCTCTGGCATGCACGCACAGGCCCCTTTAAAAAATAAAAGCCAAAGGAAAACAGCGAGGGAGAAACAGATGGATGTCATTTGTGTTATAAAGACAGACAATGGCAGTGGAATAGATTTCCAAGGGCGGGTGTCGAGGTATACAGTTCTGCAAAAATAGAAAATTTGGCTCAATCTTCTTTGGGTGACCTCTGTCAGATTGGTTTTGCTTGCAATTCATCACCGTTGATTAACAAATCAGGGCTCAGCCTATCTCTGTCACGCTGTCAGAGGGCCATAGGTGTTGGAGGTGCCCTGAATGCTAATGTGGTGTCATCTCATCAGCATCAGAACAAAGCGGCATGTGCACACTGGCTGACACGGGACAGGACAGAGGGCATCGTTATCGCCGTCTGGGAAGCCTGTGCTTCTTGGCCAATCGCGTGCTCTGGCGCTGAGCAGGCAGCCAATTAACACCACTTTTACAGGGATGCCTCCAGGCTGTGTGAGGAAAACAGGAAAATATGCACAGGAGAAGAACATGGTGAAGTTTTTTAGCATTCAGACTTATAAAAACACACTCTAGGAGAAATAATTCTCATAAACGTACTGATCTATACATCTCAGCTAAATGAGATTGTTGAGGACAAGCCTTACAGAGGGTTAGAGTATGGAGAGGGGGACCGACACACACCAGTGATCTATGGATTCTCTGTCAGGGCTCTGCAGAGGGATTATTCACCCCCCCCCCCCCCCCCCCCCGCTCCACCCTCTGACTGTCTTTGCATGACGTAACTCCTCTTACTAGGTTGATCGAGTTGAGATGCACCGTGCAGTACAGTGGCGGCTCTGGCACTCAAGCGCTGAGAAAACAAACACATGCAAAAAAGAAAAAGAAAAAAAAAAAATCACCATAGCAACCCCTCGTCTCTTCCAGCGTGCCGGTGATATTTACTACCTCACCTCGAGAGAGAAAGAGAGAGAGAGAGAGAGAGAGCGAGAGAGAGAGAGAGAGAGGCCAGGGGGGTTGGGCAAGAGAGCCAATGTGTAAACACTTATAGATGAAAACAAAACAACACCTTCTAACAAACATAGTCACGCGTGCTCCCGAGCACATACAGCTCCACCCACTGGCAGGCGAGGCTCCTCCCAGCCCTGTCTGCATTGCACCAAAGAGCGCTGCATCTTTTCTAAGGTGGTTTTTCATCAGCCGCGCCAAGGAGACTCAGCAGCATCCAGCTACTTCGTATTCACATCCTCAGCTGTCTTCTCTCTCTCTCACTGTCTCCTTTTTCTTTTCTCTGGCTTCGAGAGCGTAGTGAAATATTATAGATGAAAGGCTTCTTTTTCTGCCTTGCCAAGGTTACACTCCAAGGACGAGGTGCTTCTCGGTTTTGCTGAGCCAAGCCTCTCAAGAATTTCTCTCCAGCTTGTTATCTGTAATTCTTTCATATACATAAAAACAGCATTATTGTGCGTTTACTGCAGCTCATGCACATACTGTATGTTACAGGGATTATGTGCATCTAAGGGGAGGGGGAATGAGGGGTTACTGTGGCAGCGTGAGGTGAGTCAGCGTTCTCTTCACTACAAACTTGGCTCAAATTTACGACCACAGGCAGACTAGTCCTGGGAGTACGGTAAAGAAAACCCTGTACTCTGCAGCTGCATATGGAGTGACAATGACAAAGCAATAGTAGCCACAGGAGGGATTATCTTACATTTCTTGGTGCTGGTGGATCAAATGTGACCTGGTTTTGAAGTCGAGGAAAAACCACAAGCTGATTCATCAAAAGGTGCCCAGCACAATCACTGGAAATCCCACAATTTTTATACATTTTTTTACACTCCGAAAGTGACATCACTGTAGACTACAAATTAACTAAATCAAAACGTATGCCTCCTGCTGATTGCTGCTTCTAACAAGATCCTGCCAAAGTGCTTGGAGGTGCATGTCAGAGGTTCAGGTATCTTGACATAAATCTGCCCTCTGTGTGTAAACATTAACCTGTCTCAGTGGGAGGTATTACCTCATAGTTTAATGCCTCAGTACATCCAAACTCACTGACACAGCACAAGATTTACAGTCTGTCGACAATCAAAATGCACCTTTTCCTCTCTGTTTTGGCCCTCTATCTCTATCCAGATAAAAGCTAGAAAATTATGTATTTCTAAATTGTTTTTAGACAACTTATAAATATTTATCTTTTCATAAGTGAATAATCAAGCTGTTCTCAGAGGAAAGTAACGTCCTCAGAACCCTGTCTGAAGCTAGAAAGGTGGCAGGGTCCACCAAATATAAACAAAGTAAAACAGTATGAAATTGTGTTGTCCTTTAAGGTCAGTTTGTTTATTCAGTCATGAAAACAAAGAGAGTTTGTTTATTTAGAGGGAAGATCTTTCTCTTCTGATTGAAATATCTTCCCCAAAACTACATAATGCATCTTTTAAGTGCTGAGACTCTGCAGAGAAAGCAGGTTAGTCCCACCGCCTACCAAACGATGACATTAATGCAAACGAGAAAACACTCAAAACACATGCTGCATTTCCAGATTTAACCACATCACAACGCCATGTGGACATTGCATCATTTGGGGCCGCATTAAGATCTCAAGAGAGCGAAGCACATCCTTTAGATTGATTGATTTTATGCCTGAGAGAGGTTTATAAGGAGCAGTCAAAGTCACCATCAAGATTTGGACATCTTGAGTCGATACCAGGGGCTTAAAAAGATAAGCTTGTCTGTTATCATTGACATGCTGAAAGAGTAAAACCAAAAAAAACAAAGGGCAGAAACAGAAAGAGCCGACTAACTCTGTTCTTTCAGCATTAAAGGTAAAAAGGATGTCTCTATGGTAAAAATGTGCCACATACTGTAGGCACAAGTGCGAGCATGAGGCTGATTAAAGTTCTGATGTCTGCTCAGGACTGATTTGAAAGTTTTATGACTCTCCTTCCCTCCCTTTTTCCCGCCTCACTCACTGCCCCTCGGCTGCTTTCATATGCTAATGGACGGGCAATTGTGTGGGCAAACAGCCTGGAATTCCTCCCCACAAAGGAGAAATGGAGATGGAAGGAGAGAGGGGAGAAAGGGACAGACAGACAAGAGGGAGACCAGACAAAAGTGGGGCTGATGCACATCAGAGGCCCAAATCACCGTCCCAAAGAAGGGTTCGCTACAAGAGTACAAAGAGCCCAGAGGTGGCTTTCTTGTCTGGTGTATTTCTAGTATATGTTGGTGAACGATAGTCTGGTTTTGCTCAGGGGTGCAACAAACACTTATTTTACTTAGTGAGTAATTTGCAGCTTATTTTCTGTTGTAATCACTTATATTCAGTCAAAACAAAGTCAGAGAGTTTATCCAGCGTCCAAAAACAAAAGATATCCAACTTACTATCATAAAAAACTATTGAAAACAGAAAATGTGGCATATGAGAAGCTGAGACCAGGGAATATTTGGCATTTTTGCTCAGAAAAAATACTTTCACTATTAATTATAATTGCTGCAGACTTATTTTCTCTCTCCTGATTAAACAAACAATAGTTTTAGCTCTAGTTTTGTTTCCAATGAACCCGCCTTTAGAATTTTTACCTCCGCCGAAGATGTTATGTTTTCACCAGTGTCTGTTTGTTTGTTGGTTGGTTGGATTGTCAGCAGGATTACACAAAAACTACTGAACGGATTTCCTTGAAACTTAGATGGAGGATGGGTCTCGCCCCAGAATAGAACCCATTAACTTTGATATGCATCTGGATCTTGTTTTTCCACATTTTTGTTAATTTCTCAGGGAATGATGCATGGATCTTGATGGAAAAAACTCTGGTGTATTAAGATGGTTGGTATCTATGAGTTAGTACACAAGGGGGCTTTTGGGCCTTGGCAGAGGAATGCACTCTACTGAGTGCTATTCTAGTTAATCATGCAACATCTTGTATTATATATTACTGAAACATTCAGTCTATTAATTTATTTGTGCATTGACAGAAAACTAACATCACTGTCAGCAAAATACCTTTGGGTTTTGGGCTGTTGGGTAGGTCACAACTGTGTGGCATGTTCTAAATGAAACAATCAGTATTGCAACTAACAATTATTGACATTTCTTCTTACTATATTGATTAATCCATTTATCTTTTAGACTAAAGATAGTCAGAAAATAGAGGAAAAAATGCTTATCAATACTCCTGGAGTCCAATTTGACATCTAGAAATGTCTTGTTCGGTTTGACTAAAGTCCAGTACTAAAAATATTTGGTAATAATATTTTTTCATGACGTTGAAAAGCAGCCAATCGTTTTATTTGAAAAGCACTGGAGAGCACATGTGAAGCTCTTCCTGATGTGTTGGGTGTGGTCCGTCACTACAGAGATGTCAGTTGAGGTGGCTTCCATTGACGAGTCCATCCCCCCACACTAAAAGCTCAGAGCCAGGGGCGTCTAAACAAAGAGAGGACATGCACACCGTCCTCCAGCCAGCCATCTCAACCCGACAACCCTTCAGAGACAGAGAGCAGGTGGGCCAATTAGAGTCCCCGGGGTCCCCCCACCCAGATGCGAGCAAAGTCCTGTATAATTGGTTTCCTCATCTATGAATTATTAATCCTGGTTGCTCTTTGAGGTTTTTGACAGAGTAGGGTTGTGACAGTATGCCCTCTGACACATAGAGTCTCTCTTGTTTAACCCCCCAGTGCCATGTTAAAACTACTTTTCAGAACAAAGTGGGGACACTCAGACATATCCAAAAGGCACACAACAACCAGGGATGGACTGATGCTATGTATGAATGTAAACATCCAACATCCTCCATAATGATCATGGGCACCCTGAAATAATGTGGTTTTCGTATGCCGCCCTTTTAAAGTCTCAAATCTATTGTTTATCCAGCTAAAATTGATGTTGGGGGAGTTGCAGGGAAGCATAATTTTACAGTGTAATCCATTGATGTCATGCGAGTTATGAATTGGTCAAAAATCTGTATGAGATCTTATTTTATCTGTTAGGGCAGAATAATGCAACCTGTTTCTAAATTTGGATAGTTTCCATTATAGATCAATCTGATATGTCAAAAAACAGCGAGAAAACACATCACAACTTCCACAACGCCAAGTTGATGTCTTGTTTTCTACATTTTGAGGTTCAACTGGCACTCTTTTAATTACACCTTCTTGAGCCCTTTTCTTCTGCAATGATATAACTGTTTTCCAAAAGGAAAATTGGCCCCATCTACCACTTATCTTGATAAACCAACTCCTAGTAATCGGTTAACAGTATTAAGGGCTGGGTGGGATGGCCTTGATACACAATGAATAATCTTGATATTCTGAAAATCTCCTAAAAAGCACTTCATAAATGCTGGGATTGGGCAACAAAATCAAATATCACAATATTTTTGACTAAGTGGGTAAAGGCAAGTGTTAGAACAAGTAGAACAGTCAATAAAAAATTACATCATTTTACTGTTATGCAGCCTTTAAAACCAGGCACCAAGACCACAAACACATATGTCATAACACCATATAATGATATCCAACATTTCAGACGGTACAAAGTCTCATACTACTATAAGGATATATTGTACATATTGCCCAGCCCTAACGGTATTGGATGAAAATGCATTTATTAGTAATTTGCCAATTTACACAAAATTTGGTTCAAATTTACGAAACATTTGGATGGAAACATGGCTATTAGGGCTACGATTAATCATTTAGTCTGTAAAGTGTCAAAAATCCCAAAGTGACATCTTCAAATTGCTTCTTTTGTCAATCAAAGAGTCCAAAGACTCTTCATTTACTCTCACAAATAACAAAGAAAAGCAGCTAATTCTTACATTAAAGTAGCTGGAACCAACAAATGTTTGACATTTTTGCTTGAAGGATGACTGAAACGATGAATTGGTTATTAAAATGGTCGGCAATAAACTTTCTTTGACTTTGATCGGCGAGTCTACTACTCATCCACTGGCTATTGAGACTGAAATGAATGATATTGTTCATGAGAATGCTAAAGATCAAACGATAAACCAAATAGTTTTGGCAGACCAACATATTATTAGAGCTGCGGCCCTGCTGTTATTGGTGGCAGTGTTGTTGATTCCCTGGCTCCTCTCTCTCTGTCTCACACCAGGTGTTGGCCTGTAAATATTTCATGAGGCCTCTGTGCCGGGCTACTGGCGCACAAAGGCCGTTTTCAGCGCCTCGGACAGCAGAGGCTCTCTGGAAACAGAGGCCTATCAGTTCGGCTTGGGATGCAAACAATTTTCAGCACTGCTAAAATTAAATTAGGGGAAGGGGGCATACCAGAGAGCAGCTCTGCTGCAATGCTTGACACGGCAAGACTTCTTTACTCCTCACATCAGGCATTCCATGGCGAAATGAAAAAGGGGAGAGGGGGAAAAAATGCACAAAACAATGAGCTGTCTGTGCGAGTTTCCAGTGAAAAAGCCGAAAAGGCATGTCAGAGATATGAAGTGTTAGTCAGGATGCCAAGTTGACTTCTGTGCATATAGAGACAAATGGATACATCCAAGATAGCACCACAAAGACCACTGTCTGACAGAGAGAACGTCCACATTCATATGCTCAGATTCACAGGCAAAGATGTCATTTTCTGAACATAGAAAGGCTTCGACCTTTGCACCCTTGCACTTAACATCCCATCCCATTAATAATGAACACCCACCACGGGATTTTACCAACCAGCCTTTGATCTAAGACCGCATCCAAACTTGGTAATGCCAATCAGATGAGTAATTTTAGTTTTATGATGCAGTTACACTTGTTTCGAAAGAGTGCCAAATGTCAGAATGAGGCCATTTATGACAACAAAGATTCAAGAAAGTTGATTTTAGTCCAAGAATCGCTTGTTAAGACGTAACTTGATAAGCCTGATTTTCTTAAATCGAGTTTACTCTCAGGCCACCTGAGGCTGCATGTGGCACTCAGTCTGCAAGAGCAGGGACACTCAGAGGTCAACATGGCTTGCACTCCACAATCTCCAGTTCCACACTGCACTACTGAATGAATGCTGGCTATTAATACATGACATGTCAGGGATGCCTTTCCTGGAGAACTCCAGGGAGCAATAGGGGACAGAGGGGATGCTCATAAAAAGGGTGAGGAAGGGTCAACAAAATCGACAGGTAGAAGAAAGGGTAGAAAATTTGCTACTAAAAAACAATTACTTTTATGGCTACCTCTGTGAGGGCTATATAGGTTAGGCTGATGTTTGGAGAGGTTTTCCTGTAGCCAGAAAGTTTCAAGCTTCATACACAGTAGCTGCCAGTTTGCAATATGATAAGAAGCTTCTCTCTAGGTTGTGGAAAGCTTAGAAACTTGTATTTGACAGGGGGTTCCCTCGTGAATGATTTTGTTTCCCTATTCAATAAAAAAATATGAAATTTCACATCATTTCAGACCATTATTATCACCATATCTGTGTACAAATAGTTTTTTTTTAAAAAGCAGATCATTAATAATCAACACCCATAAAGCTTAATGGTTAAACTTACTAAAGAAGTCCACTAGAGACTAACTACACCCCTAATTTTGCTCTCCACATTGATTTTAAATTAATTTAGCTTGGGTGGTGCCCAAAATGGCATGGGTGCCGCGCCTAAGCCTTACATCAGTCAGGAATATCATGAATAACGGGGCGTTGTAATGGCCTAGTGGTTAAATATATGAAGTAAACTATATGAAGTAATCACAACATCCACAGTACCATTTCAGCCAGGGACCTTCGTTGCAAACTCGACTGTCATTATAAATAAAAGACTAAAGATGCCAAAAAAGAACATTCAAAAAGAAAAGAGGCTAATTTCCTGCTTGCCAAATCAGTGCTATAAACGAGAACACTGACCTGATTGCTCCAGGCGCAGTACAGATCGCAGATCAGACTCCAGTTGTTGTTAATCATACAATCAAGAACTTTAAGATGAGCCATTTTACGCTGCACTGAAGAGATCCAAGCTGCCCAGACACCTGCCCCTCAGCTGTGTGTACCAAACCCTGCTGTGCCCGGCGGCGCCCTGCTGACAGCGACGCTCCTCGATGCCACCTTGACGGAGAGGAGGGTGCAAGGAGGCGAGAGGGGAATCATCAGCAGAAGGCGACGGGTGCATCTCCGTGCCCATCTGCGAGCTCAGCGGGCGTCCTATCCGCTGTGGCCATCGCCCCAGCCGCGCTTCATTAGCAATATGTTAATGATGCATGCTGCGCAAAAACTCAGGGGATTATCTGAGATGTTGCACTAAGAAAACAGCCTCCTTCTTGAAAGAGTGATCGAGCAGAAAAGAGTCACCGATAGTCCGGAGCAAAAAAGTCCACTTGGTTATCGACGTGCAGGAGAGGCATCATCATGGTTACTCAGCAGACTGATCGGTGAAGGAGATGACTAAAAAACAATGCACTCTTGCTTGTCATCTACCTCTTTTTGAGTCTCTCTGTGTCTCTTCCTGTGATGTCTCTTCCCAGCTGGCTGTGCCTGTCTGTGCTCGTCTCTGCGGCGGTACCAGGCTGAGGCAGTCCGAGACTCAGAGCAGCAAAGGCACACTCTAATTCATCACGCATCAGGCCGCAATGCAGGACGTACAACCGGTGAAGAACAGTTTTCTCACCTCTTCTTCGCCTCTCTCTGGCTCTTCTGGACACAGCCGAAGAAAGGCAAAGGTCTCTCGTTAAAGACAAAATGCACCTGAGGCTTTTAACACCTCAAGAGGGTTCAAGTTGTCTGTGTGATCCTGTGAAGCCTGCAGAGGAGAGGGCTGCACTTTGCCGGCAATGCGGGACTTTATCCCGCCTGAGTTATTTATTTCATTACTCTGCAAAAAAACCTTCACCCTACTTTGCAGGGGGAAGACTCCCCGACACTAGGCAAAAAGAGTGCCGCAGCCCCCACCGCTGCACAGCAAAGACTCAAGTCGGCTCTTTTACTGTTAGTAAATCAACATCAAGTTAAAGACTTCCTGTCACCGTGGGATGTCAAAGAAATTAAGCTTCTGAGAGACGAAAATATGCCGGAAATGCACGAAGAGAGAATTAGGAAACTACTGGATGCCAGTAAATAGTTTGTCTGGGATTGTTTATGTTCCTTCCACCCTTTGATGCTGTGTGACGTCCAGATGGTTGCGATTGTGACATTGGCTGGAAGGCGGCTTCATCAGCGAGATGCTCTGAGCTCACTTCAAATGAGAAACGCCACGACCACTTAGGAGCAGGGAGTAGCCTGAGGTGGGGATTAAAATATTCATACATTTTTAATACCCCTTCAATTCTGCGTGTCACTCAAGCTTTTTTGCAAATACAGGAATCCCTACGATGTCAACTAACAACAAAAGCTCAATATTAGAGTTGCAACGATTGGTCAATTCATGGATTAGTTGTCAATCATTAAATTAAAGGTAGTGAAGGCGATTCTGAAGAAGGATAGTTGATTCCCAGTCTCATTCCCAGGTTGACAAATACTGACTATTTGGGTTAGAATTTCAGGCCGAATACCGACCCAAAGCATCTGTACAACCTGGCAACCTGGAAATGAGACTCAGCAATCAACTATCTTTCATCTGAGTACATCATTCTGGGCTTCGGGAAGCGCGGATCGACATTTTTCACCGTTGTCTGACATTTTACAGACCAAAAAAATGAATCGACTAATGGAAAAAATAATCAACAGATTAATCAACAATGAAAATAAGTACTTGCAGCCGAATCTGCTGATTAATTTATTTTTGTATGAACTCTTAGTCTTTAAAATGTCAGAAAAAAGGAACAAAATGCCCTTCACAAGCTCCCAGAGACGATGTTGTCTTTAAAATCACTTGTTTTTCCAACCAAAATGTAAAAATCCTCACATTTTTTCAAACAAAACATTAAACAACAGCATTTTAGACTTTGGAAAACAGTGATGACAGTGACATTTTATAGGCCAAACAACTAATCAATTAATCGACAACAGAACGACAGATTAATCATCAATGAGAATAATCGTTAGTCGGAAAAGGCCATCTACAACCAACACACCGCTGTGACAACTCTGGTATTTACACAGGTGCAGCATCATGTAGTTGAAAGCTTTCATTCAGCAGCACTAGTACCTCATGCTAAGCCTTTCTGGCATCCAAATCTTATGTGCAAACTGTAACAACATAAATCAGAGAAAGAGATATCACTAGAAGAAGGGTAAAGACAACTTGAGTGATACTACAGACACCAAACTTTGTGTTAGGTCGGGAGGCTACACACACAGTCTGGTCAAAAAGGTCAGCCAAGTCCCACAGGCCACACACTCAGTGACCAGACATGGCAACCCCGGGCCCCACAACACACTATCAACAGACCAGTTGGGGAGGTGATCACTCACTGCTCTCCTCTGCTTGCCCCCCATAACTCTTAAACCGCCCAGCGTTCCCCATTATCAACACAACACCTCTGTGCTTTCCTTAACTTGTGAGGTCTCCAGTGGGGATGATTCACTGGAAAAAGTGCTTATTCGCATACTGAAGTTAAGAAATAAGCATCTCAGGGGTGTTGTTAGCAGGACAAACCAATACACTGCCTTGTTTTTGCCTTCATCGCAGACGGGAAAAACATGCAAGACATGGGCAAGACAAATTCTCAGAGGTCAGTCCAGACCGCCCAGCTGTCTCCACATTTCTCTCAGCTAACTGCAACACATCAAAGTCCCCGTTTTGCCATCTTAGCTCCGAAAACAAAACATTACAAATGCTTAAGAAGTCAAAAGGGATTAATACAAGCAAATCTTCAACAGTGATGTACTGTTCGCAAAATAACTAGGCCAGGTCACTCTTACAAATCGCCTAAATGCGGGGCAATGTTCCCAAATAACAAACTACTTTTAAATGAGATGAGAAAGCTTAGTGAAACGTTATTTAATCTATAAAACAATCATGATGCAGTTTTTAAATGAGAACTTGCTTACTCGTTCTAGATTTGTGCAGCTATTCGGAAACGAAAGAGAAAAAAATCTGTCTAATAATATCTATACAATAAACCCCTGTGACATCATGCAGCAACATGTGTACGAGCTGCGGCTGCAACACAAGCCGAGTTAAAAAAAACACGTGCCCTACCCCCACGCTGAAGCCAATATAATCCAATCAATCCTGAGTTATGGATCTCTTGGCGCTCTCTGGACACACACACACACACACACAGTCAGTGCCACACACCCTCCTACTGAATTCAAAACAACAGGAAGCACATGCATGTTTTAAAGATGCAGAGGGTTACATCACTGCGCTGACGTCAGGCAGGGAAATGTAACTCCATGACAGTCATGAGGGGAACTGGAGCGTATTGAGATGGTTGACAGACGAGTTATGAAATCAAGTTTTGTCTTTACTGACAATGACGATGACGATGAGCAGGATAATTGATATACTTGTTATATCAACTATTGGTTTCAGCACAAGTAGTGAAACTTTTCTCACACTCATACCTGTTGGACACTTGATTGTCTTGCTTGCTCTGAAAATAATCAAAGTTTACATTTCTTAGACTCAAAATCTGTGTGAAATTATATGGATTTATGCGTAGAAATCACCCAAAATTCACCTCTTTTTAACTGACATGCTGGCCTTTTCTTAGCTGACACAAACCCAGTGGTTCTTCTCCCACCAGCTGCTTGTCTATAATCAAGAAGTTGTGGTCAATTTGTGGGAATTTGGTTTTCTGTCATAGACGTCTCTCTGTGAGTCCAGTCATGAACTTTAGAAGCTTCCATAGGCAATCAGAGAAAACTGGAGCTCACAAAAACAGAGCGGCTCTGCCATTCGGTGGCTTCTCTGCCATCCATTCATGAAATCACTCCTTCATCGGGGCGCCCTTGTTCATTTCCACTGCTGACTCTGACAGGAAATAATGTGGTTTCCTGCCAAGACCTCAAAGCCCTCACGAACACTGCGAGTTAAGATATGTTCTGATAACACCCTGTTACATAAGAGTCGATCAAAAACAAATACTGCTCATACACACGTGGTTAAAAACCGTTTTACATGAAGTTCCTCCAAAAGTCAAAGGAAAAACTTTCGTGCAGGACATGGATGAAAGAAACCCGTGTTTACTTGCACCGTCAGCTGAATGGCTGCAATCTATGTATTTATCCCCTCTCAACCACACACAGTGCTCTACGTAACTTGTGAAGGACCATGAATTGCCTGAAGTAATTAGCTATGCAGATAAATGGAGTGCGTCATGCTCTTCACACACTCACCCCCTGACTAGTGCATGTCATGTCTTGGAGCCAAAGATAGAGTCAGATAGGGGGCGAGTGCTCATCGGAGATGCCTTGGGCATGTGTAATGGATAGCATCTCAGCCTCACTGATCATTAGACTGGTTCTGTTCTGCCTGTCTGCCTGCGTCTGCAACCCCCACACCCCCAAACTCCTACCTCTCATCATCATCTCACTGCCCTCCCTTTAATTTTCATCGGGATGAGGGCATCCAGGCCAGAGAGGCTGTGACATTGAGCCAATTGGCAAAAGAGAGAATGAGAAAAAGATGAGAGGAAGAAAAAAAAAAAAAGGGTGGCATTTTTTCCAGTAGTTTCGCCTGCCTCAACACCCCTGCCCTCCTAGCAACTATCCATCAATCATCCACCATGCCTGTGGTCGGTGAAATAATGGTGTCTAGTGTGACTGTGGCCACAGACTGAAGGATGACATGCAGAGGAGCCATGCCGAGCATGAACGTCACCTCTCCACAAGAGGAAAGAGATAAAGGGGACGCACACATGCACACATAGTTTGTGTGACCTTGACACTGACGCAGCACGCGTACTGATTTCCCTTTTCGTCTTTTACAGGAAAAAATAGCCACGATAGCTGGGAGGTTTGATTCCGATAATAGATGCCAAAACACACACTCCGGTTTCAGTTTGACGATCTGGTGTTTCCAAACCGGGGGAAACCCTTCAGAGAGCATGCTCCCGGTTATTCCCAGGACATATTCTCTCTGTGAGTGTACGTGCTAAGACAGACGCCAGGTCATGTCCAGGTCAGCGTCTTGTTTGCTGAATGGCAAAGAACCCTGATGTGCTGCACGACACACATTTGCTTTTCAAATGTATGCAAATCGAAATGGTTTGGTCGCCGCTCTGATTGATGAACTGCCAAGGCTCTAACCGCTGATAAATGTGGAGGTCACTTCCTCTTGAAGACGCCGTTTCTTTCCCCTCGTATTTACCAAAAACAACAGAATTTTAAAAACTGAGATCATAGTGGGCTTAATTAGAGCTTGGATGTGAGGCTGGAAATGTAAGTTGCCTTTTGACACCGAGTGTTACCAGCTGCATGTACGTGGAAAAACTAAAAACAGAGACTGAGTTTTCCTATTTTCCACATACAAAACAAGCTCTCACACACTGTCGCATTCCCTGACCCCTAAATTGATACCGTTGCTTGTAACGGCATTCAGGGAAAAAAACGGCTGGCGATTCCCGTACAGTGATTCTATTTTTCCCTCTCCGCATTCATCTTTCCACGGGTTAAATATAGCATCACTAAAAACACACGGGAATAGAGGACGGGTGAAAGACAAGCATGTGGACGGGGGAGGAAAAAAAAAAAAACAGGGGTTTATGGAGTTGGGAGGGGCTATATTTAGAGCAAAGCACAGAGCATCACCAGCACTCACAGCTCCGCCATTGGTCTCATCCGCCCCGAGATGAATGAGGGAGATGATCAATATGTTAGAGAGTGTTTCACCACTGTGTGTTTCTTTATTGCTGCCTGTTCTATTTATGCGCTATTTGTCTTTTCTAGTACCCTTGGCGAGACAGATTTATATTCCAGGCTTTTTGCCAATTGAGATTAAAAATGGAAAACTGAAATTGAGCGAGGAAAAGAGGCAGGAAGACAGAAAGACCACCAGCAGAAGTGAACTGAACTGACTCCCATTAGAGCTGCAGCTAACGATTATTTTTTAATGATCTTTTTGTGAAAATAATCCATTAATCATTTGGTCTAAAACTGCTAACAATCGATGCAGCGACAAAAATAACAATATGCTAACCAGAGCTGAAAAGATTAATCAATGAATCGGTCGATCAATAGAAAACTAATTGTAAAAGTCATTTTTCAATCCAAAATGCCAAAAAATTCCCAGTTTAAGCTTCAGACATTACACACACTTTCACTTTTTTCCAACATTTTATGGACTTAAGACAATAAATAATTGCTAAAATGGTACTCAGTAGAGCGCATACCTCTTCCAATGCCCAACAGTCCCATTTTACACTCACTCATAGATACTAGCTACCTTAAAACGCCTGACTTCATTTTTTTAAAATCAAGATCCATAATCCTAATGTTAATGAGGTCTATACTGGGTGGAGTTTCAGGAAATCCATTCATTGTTTTTGTTTGATCCCGCTGACGAACCAACCACCTAACAGACAAACAGACATGGGTGAAAACAACCTCCTTGTCGGAGAAATTAATTGATATTAAAATATTTGTTGGCTGCTGCCCCAATTCAAGAATAAATTAACTTTGTTTATCAATGTCTTTTTTCCTGTATGTATAGATCTGAGCCTCAGCTGCTTCATAACTACCCTGCTAGTGTCAGTGTGACAGCAGGTCGGGTGAGGTAGAGAATGTGAATGAGGTCTAGAGAGAGAGAGCGAAGCAGACGTTATACACATGGGGTGTTTTTCTCTTAATGACTGGGGCAGCTGTGCCGAAATTACCCCAGCGTTCCTACCATCACTCCGGCGGTAGCAGGGTGGGGTGGGTGTCTTGGAGGGGGGGGCTCCCTCATTAGCGAGCCGAGATGATACAGCGGAGTGGGTGGAGGAGAGAGGAGAGTCTCTCATTAGACCCCAGGGGGGACAGCAGTTCATGAGCAGTGAAGCTTGAAAGTTGTGGTGAGATTTGTGTTTGTGTTGTAGGAGGCATCAGGTTGATAAAAAAGACCTGCTTGCGCCCGTGTGCAGCTCCGGGCTGTGAAAAATCAGGCTAAACACTGGCGCTGACTCACAGGTGACTCACATCTACTGCAGAGATGTGAGCCAAAACTGATCTGAACCTTGGGTTATTAGAAACCTGACGCAGGCAAATTTCACTTTTTTATCAGGTCATCCTGGTGAATCAGAGTGCAACCAGGCACCTGCAAAGTGTTTTGTTTATCCTGCTGTCTTTCTCCATATCTGTCTTCAACGAAAAGAGCTGAAAAAAATCTTTCACATCTGTGGGTTTAGCTCATTCAAGCTAACCAAAGCTCAAGAGTATCAGAGTCTAAGAAGTTAGCGGAGAAGCAGCTTGCTTTGGGAAGTAATTGATGTATTTTTTATGCTTCTGCTCAACAGCTGGGAGTCTGATCTGCTGTGGCTGTTGCAGTTTTACTCAGTGAGGGAGAGTTAAGTGATGTTACGGGAAACATTAATTAGATTGCAGGGACGGATGTGAGGAAAACCACACCGCTGTGAGACTTATAGCAGCCGGTAGAGAGGAGAGAAAACTTCTCACTCCTGTTTCTTTATCCAGTAGGCTCTGTCTCACTTTGTCAAATGTCTCCATTAGATGGCACACAAAATATTAGCGAACAGTGACAAACATTAATCTATTTTAAACACAAATATGTGCCCTGCCCTCCTTCTTTACTCCATAAACTGTTTCATAAAACTCTGCCACTGTGTGGTCGGTGCTTTACCCGGTTCCCAAAGATTTATGTCGTCCATCTTCAGCTAGTTCTGACATAGTAAGAGGATTACAGCGGTGCACACACACACACACACAGATTTGTGTGTTGCCATTTTCTGATGACGGATTAATCCAAAACATGCCACCGCTGCAGTGCTGTTATGACATGCATCAAGCCTAGCTGGACTCTGATGGTGATTATGATGATGTAACCACTGAAGCTACCGTAAGAGGAAAAGGGATGAGCTCCACAATGTGCCATTTATGAGAGGCTGGCATGCAGACCCACAAAAGACCCAGTAAGATTAGCACTGCGAGTATAAAACTCTCTTTGTGCACTTAAACAGTTGTCAGAGGGGGAAGAAATGAACTTAGTCACCCCGAACGCTGGCAGATGTGATGTGCTGCACAACACTTAGCTCACACTCGCTCCGTTTCCCTCTCTGAGTGCACGACACACTGTTCTTCGGCTTGTCACGAGTTTTCTGAAAGTGAGAGTACCTTTGAAACAGCGCTGATGAAGTTAAGTAGTCTGATGGCTTTCATGGATGCTTCACATGTATCCAGGTGACAGCTATAACTAGTGAATCCACATGTTTTCCACTCCAGTCAAGTAGCACAAAGCTTGCTTTGTGACAAAAATAGACTTTCCATAAGGAATCTGACAAAAATGCACCACAGTTTAGGATTATAATTCCTCTCTGCCAAAGGTCATACATGAGCTACTTATCTAACATGTCAGCAGATACCTGTGAATGCACCACAATAGTTAAAGAATTAAAAGCCCCAAAGCAGCGTGAGAATGCACATTGGGATCCAGACACATCTCCATCCAAAAGTCCTACCTCGCAAGACGGAGTTACGGCTGTGTGTTTACTCTCTTCATTGTCCTGCGGTGAATCACTCCAACGTGCTGCTGCCATCATTTCATTTCAAACCGCAGAGGAGGAAGAAGTCCTTTAGAGACCACATTGAGATGAGGAGGACGAAGGCAAAAAGGAAAGAAAAAAGAAAAAAGAAAAAGGAAAGATCCTAATCCACACCGTCTGCCTTCTTCATGTCCATCAGAGGCTGAAATCTAAACACAAAGTGCACAAGTTAGAGACATTAATGCAGCCAAAAGAGACACACAATCCTCTGCAGGTCACAGTCAAAAATAGGGATGGGACCATATAAGATTTTAGCTAGCTTTAGGATAAAATGACCGTGGTTTGGGATGATCCTAAACTGGGATGATGATGGATTTCCTGATTTATTTTAAATTTGATGTTCACTATAAAAAGATTTGTGTTGCAATAAAAACATTTGTTTCTAAACAAAACATAAGTAAAAGTCATTCTTGTAAGTTGTAGTGACATTTTAAGGGTTTTAAACAAAATATTACAGATTTCTTTACCCGGGATATGCCTGGACTTCAACGTGTCGCCACAAGAGCCACAAAAAGACACCTCGATGTATATTTTTGAAAATACTACTGCCATTAAATGCCACATCAAAGCTTCAATAAGTGCCTTAATTTATGACATGGCTGGTCAACCAAGGACAACTAACATCTTAACTCTCCCACATGTGAATGAAGGATGCTATTCAGATATTACAGCTAAATTTTGACTATCCAAAGTTATAATATACACCTTAAACTGTTCTAAATTACACATATTTTGATGATTATCAAGATAAAATCACGAATCACAATTATTTTGGCCAGGATGATCGTGACATTAAATACTGCAGCAATTAAATGCCACACCAAAGCTCCAATAAGTCCCTAAATTACGATGAGGCCGGTCAACCAAGGACAGCCAAACATCTTATCTCCTAACAGTGCATGAAGAGTGGCATTCAGATATTACAGCTAAGTCTTTACTATCTAAATATGAATATATACCTTAAACTATTGCAAATTACACATATTTTGATATTTATCTGGATAAAACCATGGATTGCGATTACTATGGCCAGGATAATCGTGACATTAAATACTGTTTCGTCCCACGCCTAGTACCAAATAATACATATTTTTAACCAGAATATGCCTGGACTGCCAGGTGTAGCCAAAATAGCATTTTTGAAAATACTACAGCCATTAAATGCCACATCAAAGCTCCATTAGCCCCATAATTCATGATGAGCCTGGTCAACCAAGGACAACCCAACATCTCAACTCTCCTAACTGTGAATGAAGGATGCTATTCATGTATTACAGCTAAATTAAGACTCCTATAATATCTTAAACTAATGTATTTTTAGGAATATTATAGTTATATCATGGGGACTTTCAAAATAAAAGTACAATTAGATCAATAAAGAGTCCAAACAGGAAAATTATAGTGATTTTTCAGATGGTGTTAGATGCCTTTAGGGTATACATAAAATCAAATTAATGGTTTACATCCAGATGACACTTTTATTAAATTAAAATAGAGTGAATTTGGACTAAAACTGGGCAGTGGCAGGTGGATAATCGAGTACTTTAGTGATTAAAATGTTCATAAATGTCTGACAAGTGTCACCTTTTGTGGTTTTATCTGCACACAACGAGGGAAGAAAACGAGACGTGCATGTCAATTAAAAGGGGACGAAAGTAGTGCAACAACGAGACGTTAAGGACTGCGGACACACCAGCCATCATGAATTAAGCCACAAGCTAAATATAAAAAAAAAAAGCCAGGATACTAAACACACTCGCTTACAGCTTTTTTGACACACAAACACACAAAAACGAGCCATTTTCTTTATATTATCGCCGCTAACGGTTGAGCTGACACCAGCTAGCAGCCGGGGCGGACGACAGGTTGTTGCTGAGGCTACAAATGTGGAGAGAGAGAAAAAAAAACACCTCCTACCTGTTATAAATTCATAAAACTGGACAAACACATTGTCCATGTTTCTGGGAGGTTCGTTAAAGGCGTCCGTCGATCCAAAGATGGGTTTATTTTAAAAAAAAAAAGGGGCTGTCAAAGAGATTACAAAGCGGGATATTCAGTCACTCGCTGACCGCTGAGCCTCGCTACCTGTTAGGGGGGAAAAACACCCTGGAAAAAACACGGTAAACGCCCTTCAGTGTGCATTTCTCCGTCAGGCTGACCCGGTCGAAAATAAACCTCAAGTCTTCATTCATTTCGCATCATTTCCGAGCTTCAGTTCGGTGCTAAAGCGGGTCCAAATAGAAACAACAACAAAAAAAAAGTAGTCTGTACTCCTACGTGGTCCCCGGTTGGCGGCGCGACAATCTGTATGCAGATTGACGAACCTCCCGACTCGGATGAAGCCCCGCCCCTACGCGCGCACCCCCCCCTTTCGCAGGGCGTCGTCCAATCAGGTGGTCACTTTAAATTTGGAATTTTGAAGCGGGCCAATTGGAGGTGTTGTTACATAACACTTCTAATAAAGAGTGGAAGCTGGTCCACTCTGGTGCCTGCAGGAAAGAAAAGCAAACTCAAATACTACACTCGAGTACAATTTCAAGGTACTTTGTATTTACTTTTATTGAGTTTTTCTACTCTGTGCTACTCTACTACTCATTAGGGAGAACTATTGTATTTTTGACTATTAAAGATTAGATTTTTTTTTCATACAAAGCAGGTCATCATCTCATGAAATAATGTGTGTTATTCCAGATGATGTGCTCCAGCTACAATATTTAGATGCTGCTTGCCTACTAATTTCAGATTAAAGATGAATTAAAATGTCATCAGGCAACATTAGCTCGTAAAATTCAATTTCTGTTATCCTTTCCTTAAGGTACCCACAGAAAAAAGGAAAATACTGATATTTATGACAATATAAACCTGTAAATGGCCCATTCTGCATTACTTACATACTTGTGTTTTGCTTCTACTACTAGTGTGTTTTTAATTTGTGCTATTGCTTACTTAAATCAAGGTTGACATTGATTAATGGAATGTAACTAAGTACATTTACTCAAGTACTGTACTTTGAGGTACTTCCTGCTGCTTCTTACTACTCATACTACACTACATTCGGGAGGCAAATATTGTACTTTGTAGTATTTTATATAGCAATTTCTCTAATGGGCCATTCTGTCTTATAATAAAAACTTTTACTTTTTGAATGTGTCATCTATAATAAACTAATATGAGCACTTCTACTACAAAACAAACATGAATCAATGAAGTTCACAGAGACACACTCACACAATGCATCCAAATAATCAGCTATAGCCATGAGCTGATAAACACTTTATTTCCACCCTCTGTCATTCAGCCTTTCAGACCTTCACAGTGAGCAAATGAAATCACAGGGACATCTTTGTGTGTGGCGAGGAAAGTCCCTCAGGCCCACGCATATGCTGAACTCTCCAATTTCCTAACGTTCAACTGGTGAAACATATTTGCCTATCCATTATCAACTGTAACAGCAGTGTCCTTAACTTTATTATGGTGACATGTAGGGCATGGCAGCCACATGGGTACTCCGCAGAGCATGAAGAAAAAGGGCTGCACAGCTGATCCGCACAAAGACAAAGGCTGACAGTGTTCTGTTTGCAGGCTACTCCAGCAGCACAATAGAAGATAGGACAATAGGACTCTTTTGACCCATACTGTGGCGAGGTTTCCCTGGTTTCAGAGAGCAGCTATTGTCTAAAGAGCTGGTGCACCCTCATTCAGACAATGGAGAACTTAAACTGATGTAAGTGGGACTAACATGAGGTTCATATTCATTTAATGGAATTTGTTTATTCAACTCATACCACATTTTTAAAGCAGCCTCTCTTGAGTGTGATTGTGGATCAGAAACTCATTATGACAACTTAAAGGAGACATATATGCTCATTTTTAGGTTCATAATTGTATTTTGAGGTACGACTAGAATAGGTTTACATGCTTTAATGCTCAAAAAACACATTAGTTTTCTCATGCTGGGCCTCTGTCTGTGTGAGATGCTCTGTTTTAGCTCCTGTCTCTTTAAGGCCCCCTCGTCTGCTCTGATTGGTCAGCTCACACACGCCTGAGCCAGCACCGCTCACCGTGCCTCCAGGCGGCTCTGTCGTGTTTTTAGCTTCCAGTTAACTTCACTTCTACCGTGAATATAGGAATAAATTATGCAAGTGTGCGACATGGTGATGTAGTGTGACATTACAGAGTCACGCCATTAAAGGCGGGACTACTAATGAGGCGTTTCAGGAGCAGTGTTTTCTGTGGGAGAGAGGAGCTTCTGTTGGTGTGGGTTTTTTAACTTTCAAGACTTTTTACATGCACACGAGCCTGCTGTATGTAACACAATGAAGGGAGGGAAATAAACTAAAAAGCCTAATAGGTCTCCTTTAAGTTTTCCCAGCTAAGCAAAACAAACATAAGGAAAATTGCTGTTTTTCCCACAAAAAGAACTCCTCCATCTGTATCTTTCTGGATTACATGTGTGCATAAAAATTCAAAAGCAAACCATAAAAATGTTTTACTGGGTTACCGACTTAGGAGCCAAAAGTGATTGTGTTTCTGTGGTACTTTCCCAAAAAAATTCACTTGGCCCGCTTGAGTATCTGCACCAGTACGCTCCGCTCTGTGCAGAGAACGAATGCAGCGCAACGTTGTTTTTATGAATGGCAAAGTGAGGACAGAGGATTTCAGATCAATGAACAAAGCTCGCTGAGGAGATGTAGTAAGTCTGTAGTCCGCCTTAAGAGCTAAACGCATACCTTCTGTACAGTTTAAGGTGCCGTTGTGTTACATTTTTCTCTCTGAAGCACGCTTGCAACTTCATTTAAAATGTTTCTGTCCAGATTCCTTTAATAATTCACGCCAGCCATTTGAAGCATTTGTACGAACATGCACTGCTAATTCCTTTATAGCCTACCAAATGTGTAGCCACTGAGCCAGAGTGACTCACACGTTCAGCAGACGAGAGATTACGAGCTCTCTCGTGGCAGCAAAATGTTTGGCTGGATTAGGACATCACATGAAGCCCAAGTTCAAAGCCCAGCAGCGTTAGGATTAGGACAGGTGGAAATGACTCTGCAGCACAGCATGCTCACTTTGTGAAACAGCCTTTCAACACTCCTGCATGCAAAAAAAAACCCCATCAAGCAGGGCAAAGACAATGTATATTTCATTCATGAAGCGTGTTTAATGCTGCAGTTGAGTTCAGAGTTTAAGAGGATGGGAATCACTCCCCACTCCAGGTTGTATAAGTGGATCTGGCACAGGGTTTAATGACTGGATGAAACCCAGCAGCAGTCAATCTATCAAGCCCTGTGGCAGCCAGTCCCTAACTGGAGCACAATGAACACGCGAGGGGATGTTCTTTCTATTTGTGGACCCAAGATACGTCAGTGAAGCAGAATTTTATTCACATCCAAACTAGGAATGAAGTGAAGTGAATTGTGAGTGTAATCTTTTAAATTCATGGTCAAATAAATGTTATATTCTAAATTAAGGCAGTTTCATGAAGCACGTATATATAGGGGATAGAAATTATGTTGTGACGCTGAACAGGTCTTAAGTTAAAGAAGTAGTTCAACATTTTGTGAGATATGGCCTATTTATCATAGAGAATAATGTGGAATGAATCTTCTCATCGAGAGATAACTCTCAGCAAGAGATCCAATAAGTGAATTTTCCAAAATGTAGTGCTTTTCACATGAAGCTACAGCCAGTGACGGTTAGCCTAGCCTAGCCTAGCCTAGCCTAGCCTAGCGTGAGGACTGGCACAGCAGGCAAGAACTCTTCTAGGATTTATGCCAAGATAAGCAAACTATCCAGTAGCAGTAATGTAACTTCATATTTAACAGATATAAGAATGGTATCTTCTTATCTAACCCTTGGCAAAAACGTGAATAAGCATATTACCCAAAATGTCAGACTGTTCCTTTAAAGACAGAATGATAAAATAAGGTTTGCAGAGTACACATGCTCTATCTGTTGTGCTGGTGACGGTGAAATGAAACCCCACTGCTCGGTCTCTAACCACAGGCTTCATATGTCAAATGCATGGATGTGTGGCCATTCAAATGTACAATTCCCGTTTTGTTCCTTTTGTTTCGCTCGCAGTTTACCTGTAGCCTACTTTCTGCGGTCGGCCCCGTCCTCTGTTCCCTCGACGGAGCACTACAAAGACGCAGCATGTGAAACCTGCGAGGCTTTTTGTCCCATCTCGCTTTCACCAAAACCCGCATCAAGGTGAAGGACAATGGCCTCTGGGTTCCCAGGGCAGTGCGGGGGGCATTAGCGCTGGGATAAGTTAACCACCACCGCCAAGTGCTGATGTTTTACGATAAGGACACACAGGGTTGCAGCTGGAGGTACAATGGGGGTCTTTGTGGCTGAGGCTGCACAGATAGCATCCAACCAAAAAGCTGTGTAATTTGTTGAGTTTCTTCACTCTTTGCTTATCTGCACCTCAGGGGTCACGGACAAGTGATAAAACCTGACTGAATTTAGGGTTCCTTTAAATGTATTAGTGAAGGTGTTGTTTACCTCCGCAGGCATGAAACCTGAGGGCATTTTGAAAGCACAACATGGAAACCGAGTGCTGCAAACTACCCAGAGCTCTCTTTTGTTTGCAGTCACTCATATCATCCACACAGCAACTCATTTATCAGGTCATTTAACTTGGAGAGGCCTCGCTGACGGAGCTGGACCGTTACCTTTTGGCTTAAAGAGAAACGTGTTTACAAAATGTAATGAAAACACTTGAAGAGCTTGATTTAATATTTGAATTGCAAATTAACTGATTAGTCACACTGCAGACCTCGGTGGTCAACAGATGGAGCCGTGAGGGGTCAGAGACGAAAACTTTGACTCTAATATTCGAGCGTGATGACAAATCATCTAAAATCTTTACACACTCAGAATAATTCCTGTGTGTGTGCATTCCTGTTGTGTGATTTGACAGCTGTTTAGAGTTTTCAGGTGATTAAGAATCAAGAGTGCGTAGCAACATGATAACTCCCCCCGAGAGCAAGTGAAGCGTGTTCTGCTCTGTTTGTCGACATGCACAATTGACTCTCTAAGTTACCCCAACAATGGCAGCAGATCATACAAAATATCTGTGTGTGTGTGTGTGTGTGTGTGTGCGTGTGCGGTGTTTGTATGTTTGTATTTCAGAGCACGAAGAGTTTAAACGCAGCACTATGAACCCTGTAAAAACACAACAACCCCAGTGTTTGTTTATGTGTGATTTAGTGACATTTTTCGGTAAGGTTTGTGTATATTTTTTTGATAAAATAACTTTTAACTGGTTATGAAAAAGTCTCAATTTAATACTGATGCCTCTATTTGGCCTACATAAGACCACCAGCGAGACGACTGGATAGTTCTGTATAGTTATTATAGTTATTCTTAAGTCACTTGGTGTGATTACAGGTGGGATAAGTCCTCAAATTAAAACTATTACGATTATTATGGTGGAGTTCTGAGGATGAATTGAGTTGAGGGGTCTTACCGCCGTAGGAAGGGAGCTGCTCTGTCGTCATGTGGTACAGGTGGTATAAATCAGCAAAAAAACAGAAGTTACTTGTATTTGTTTAAAGGAACAGTTCACCCAAAAAATGTTATTCTGTCATTATTTACCCACCTTTTGTAGTCCAAAAACAAAAAGACTGGAGCTTCAAAGCAAAACAGAAATGCAGCATTCTCCGAGGTAGATGGGGACTTGTTTTAAAATGTAAAGAAACAACTGAAAATAATAATAAAGTAGCTCCATACAGCTTATCTGGTGTAAAGTCTCAGGCAGCCCAGAGATCCTTCAATGACTTGAAAAGATGTTATTTACACCCTTTTTTTAGGCCAAAATCATCACTGTAGCTGCTAAGCTAAAAGTGTGAAGTGGGTGCACGAGCTTGAGGATGTAAATAATATCTTATAAAAACAGTTTGGGTTGTATGGAGCCTTTTTTTTCTGTTGTTTTTTTAGATTTCAAAACAAATCCCCCAAAGACTGATTTTTCCTTTTTTTGGGTGAACTGTTCCTTTAAAGGTTTTAAATAAATTCAAAAAGACCATCAAAAAGTTTTGTTTCTCATCAGTTTGTACTCACTGGAGCAGTATCAGCGAGTCGTGTGTTGCTCTACAAATGCCTGTGAGACTGAATTTTAGTGTAAAAAGTAGTTACACATCATAAAACCTACTCCAGGTTTAATTTCCATGTCAACTTTTGCCAAATACTCAGTTGAATGCTCGTGCATTTTTCCAATCTGGCCTGTTTAAAGTTGGGAACAAACAGAGAAGCCGCCTGCTGCACCCACTGTGTGTTTTCCATGAGTCAGAGTGGGCGTCATCCGGGCACGGGGATGCCAGCGTCCATACGCTCTCTCCATCTGTCACCAACGTCCTCCCCTAATGGGCAGCGCTTCTTTCTTTTATCTGTCCAATTTTGTTTGTTCCCGTGTGCATCACAATAAAATACAAAAGAGGGAGGGTGAGGCAACAATTACATCACATTTTAAAGACATTTTCTGATTCATTTTGAAGTGAAATACAAATATAAATACTCCTTTTCTTTAACACGTGGCTCATTTAAACAGTAGAGCAAAGACTGGCTGTTACAGAAACAAAACTGAACCTTCACTTGTCACTGAAGAAACAAATGTCTTGTTTTGTGTTGCTTCAACTGCATTTCTTTAATTCTTCTCATTCTTCTCAAACCTTGTACTTCATCTTCCCGGTCTTGCTGATGACACAGATATGCTGAAAGGAGAAGAAGTGGGAGACAGAAAAATGAGCTTGTGAAACTGTAATGTTTCAACCCTGTCCAAAACTTTACATCTGACGACGGCAACATATTTGTTTAAGATCACCCTGACCTATGGGGAATTCCAGCATGTCCTGAGAGCCTCGACCACAGCATTTACAGTGAGAAAAGATGAAGCGTGCAATCATTTTTAAAAGCAGGGAAGGTAATCTACAAAGATATGACACATTCATTAATCTAAGTTTGGGGCGTCCCGGGGGTTCAACTCATATTTCTTGTGTAGGATAAGGACAGATAAGACGGGAAGCTTTAACTAACCTCCACATTCCACAGGTCGCCCTCTTTCAAACTTTCGCAATGAATACCACCCCCCTCAAACAGTACATACAGCACATGCAGCACACACACCCATGTGAATACACACACAAAGCAATTGGGAGTCGATCCGGGCTTAGTGTTGCACATGAGTCAGAGGTAAATTGGAGGCCACGTCCTCGCAGATATTAAAATGACAAAGTTCACATAAGTTTGCGCTTACTAATTTCAGAGTGAGAAATCTGGCTCGGAATAAGATGTGAGGGGCGCGACAAAGAAAACAGAGGATTGGTTGCACGCCTGACTCAACGCTTGTAGAGGAGAAAGCTGGGTGAAGTAGTCAGAAGGGAAAGGAGTGTAATGTCAGACATGCTATTCAGATGCTAAGGGCTTTGATTTGTAAAAATGACAAAAAATGAAGAGAAAAAGTGAAAGTCAGACTACACGCTGAACGCTGACAATCATCTTTTGTGGCCTTTCACAAGAACTTTGTCGTGCAAAAGCGACGTTAACATTCATTGTTTCCCTGACAGAACAAACATCAGCCATTTGAGCTGCTTTGCCTTCATGTGAAAGTCTCCTCGGGCAGGGTGGATACCTGTTGGGTGAGTTTGGGTTTCAGAGAGAAGGCTGCATCTCTTTGATTTGTGCTGTTTACCCCCGTCCGCCTCTTTCATCTCTTTCTCTTAACTCTTCAAAAGGTCATGTGCCGCGTGCAGCAGCGCCGGCAGGGTCAGGACTTACATTCAGGTCGCGGAAGTATTCATTGTAGTCCAAAGCGTAACCGACGACGAAGCGGTTTGGGATTTCAAATCCAACATCTGTCAGAGCAAACACAGATGAGAAGGTTAGGTATTGCATCATTCCTTTATATCCTGAAATTCATTTGAGGTAGAAGGACAAAAATAAAATACAATTTGTTACTTACAGTCTGTCAGATTTTCAGCCATGTTAGGGACCCTCTTCACCAACAGCCTGACACATATGAAAAGTATATATACATTTAGAAACTGTTCATTTTAATCCGTAAAGAGTAAAAGAGGAGACAAACATTCAACATGACCCATGTGTGAGAAAACATCTCGTGTCTGTGATGTTGGAGTGAACAGTAACAGATAGAGACAGTGGACGAGTGATATCTTCCTCTCGTCCTCGTCACACGCTTGGCATTTCCCCTGGTGGGGAAAACACAGATGACTGAACGGCTGGCTCACCCTGCGACCTTGACCATCTTGGGTTCAAAGGTCTCCACATGCTTCAGAAGGGCCTTCATGGTCTTTCCTGTGTCGACTATGGCCTGAGGGAAGGGAAGAGCAAAGGAAGAGGGAGAGATGAAGGAGGGAGGGACGGATGAGGGACATACGAGTGCAGAATGACAGACAAATATGCAGACTGTAGGGTGAGACTGTGTTTTAACTATATCAGCATGTTAATAAAGATGTAATACATGCAGGGCATATTTCACACACCAGAAGGACTTTAGCTCTATCGTTGTTTCAAGTCAAGTGTTAAAATTCTTACCTTATTCATATATATTCATTCATATAACATTTTTGGAATTTCACAATAAATCTTTTTTCTCCTACTCTGAGCCAAAAATCTGCACTTTAGATGCACTAATGTACAAACACCAACACAGTTTTATTTCTATCTATACTCTGAAGTTTTATATATCATCATTTATCATGTATCATTCATAGCCTCAACATTTTATTCTCAAAATCATGCCGGAAATTGATTTTTTATGGCTGTTGACATGTTTTTCTGATATATGCAGTGATAAAAAGAGATATTGAACCTGGCTTTATCCGAAATCTGTGCAATTCAGCACATATTTAAAGAGATAATGCCTCATATTCTGTATTCTGAAGGTTTTTGGAGAGGGCTTTGTTCACATATTGTTCATATCCTGATTTATATCAACAATTTTATTCCTAAAAACAGACTTTTGACAGTATTTTCTCATTTATGGAGTGATATAGAGATATAAAACATGTCCCCTGTAAAGACTTTTGACTCTAATATGAATCAAGATTTCTGAACCCGGCTTTAACCAGTGTTCAGATGTCTGTTCTGGAAATCCATGTGATTTAGCACATATTTAATTGGATGAGTCTCATTTGGATATTTAAACATAACATTTCATATAACTTGTAACACAAAAAACTATTGTCTTAATAGTAATGAATATATTAAGACAATGAGTGGTCAGCTGGGGATGTTTCATGGTGATATATTCATTAACTGTCACCCTACTCACCTGTAGTGTCTCCCCCTTAAGATACCACTCATTCAAAACAACAACAAAACAACCATTGTGATACTGTGCTTATGTGTGTGTGAGTGAAACATGATATCAAAGAGAGAACGTTTTTTTCCTTTTGTCCTTTCATAAACCAAGAAAACAAACAAAAGCACAATAGCCTCTCAGTCGCACTAAGAGAAGGGCTTACACAACACATCAAAGGCATCAAACTTGAAGGACGTGTTTGATAGAATTAATTCAGTTAGTCGGAGCAGATGGGCGGAAGATTATTTGCACCGGAGACTCACCTCGACAACCAGCACACACTTTGTGACATGGAGAAGAAAAGAAAAGAGGACAAACATCAGTAAAACATCGCCATTGAATTTTAACACAGTTGAAACTATAGCAACGGCGCTGGCAGCATCTCCAGCAGTTTAACAAAAACACAGACGAGTCATTCTCTTCTACACAGTCATGAACATCTGTGTCTTCAGTGAGTGAGCAAAAAAATCACTGCGAAGTGTCCGGGTGCTGCACACTTTCCCCACTGCAGGCTTTTCAAACGGCTCCTTGTTCCCTTGGCCGGGTGTATGGGGCTCTTTGTGAGCCCAGTGGAGAGTATCTATGGTTTGGGGAGAGCGATCGGAGAGAATGCAGGCAGCCGGCCAATGTTCTCAGTCTACACCTGAACACTGTTACACAACACCGAGAGAGAGTCGACGAGGACGTGTAAATAAACTCAAACACGACTGAACTGTAAACATACTGTACAGCCAACTGTGCACTGGCAGTTATTTGACTGTATGGCATTGTTGTTGAGCTCTCATGGGGGTGTGTGGTTCCTGCAGCTCAAACCAATCAATCCTGACTCAGGCAAAAAAAAAAAGCTTTGGTGATAATCAAAGTAGGCACCGACCAAAATGCTCTAAAAGTACTGAGAGATGAAGAGGGAGAGGTAATTAAAAATTGGTGATAGATAGACAACAAAACCAGATATTTTTAACAAGACGTCAGGACATTTTCCAGCCTTGTTACTAGCAACAAGACCGTATTTTTTGACAAGATGTTGGGACAATCTGCAGCCATGTTACTGGCAACAAAACAGGATATTTTTAATGAGATGTCGGGACATTTACCAGCCGTGTTAGTGGCAAGAAAACTGATCATTTTTAATCAGACAACAGGACAATTTCCAGCCGTGTCCGAGTCAACAAAACCAAATACTTGTGATGAGACATAGGGACATTTTCCAGTCGTGTTTGTGGAAACAAAACCAGGTATTTCTGAGGAGACATCAGGATAATTTCTATCAGTGATTAAGGAGACAAAACACAGTCTTTTCTCTAACCCAAACCAAGTGGTTTTTGTGCCTAAACCTAACCAGACCATAAGCACAGTGTCACAACATGAAATTGAAAACTGAACCTAACTTAACAAGCTTCAACATAAAGAAATAAAAAGTGTCTGTATAGTTTATTCTGATGATTTGGTTGGAAAATTGGCAAATTTAATTAGTTTGATGTTGTGACAGGGATGTAACTATGTGTTTTATGAGCCTCAAACAGCACTAAATGTTCTGCTCTCAACACAGGTATTTCAGCCATGCTGCATTAGTTCCTCCTCCAGAAGTTCAAAAACTATTTCACATTTAAAGCCGTGCTAAATTTAAACATCAACGACTCAGATTACCATAATAACACTTTGGATTAAGACATCTGAGGGCTACAGATTCTGGGAAAGGATTGCATGAGAAACTGAACCTGCTCACTCTTCAACAAAACATCCACAGTGTCAGTGCTGTCGTTACATTGCCAATATCAGCAGGTTTTAAAGCAGAAGTGTCAGTCGCACCGCGCTCATAATCTACCTGGAGCTGTGACTCAGCAACATTTCTGAATACGGCTTATATAAACTGATGACTAATAATTTGTCTTTTTTTAATAAATAAGTCCTCGTGGGAGGTTTAATAGTTGAAGGATTGTAACAAGAGCGTCGACTCCAGTAACACAAAGTGGATGATTCATGTTTTCTGTGCAAGGTGCTGGTCAGCCTCCCGCTGACCTTTAATACCCACGGAGAAAATGCATCTCAGCCACAGCACATTCTGACATCTCAGCCGAGGGAATTTAACATCAGTCTTTTTGAAGCGAACGCGTGTGGGCATATTTGTGCGAACATTCAGCTGAGTAAGGTTCTGCCTATCTCAGAGAATGAGGACAGATCATTCCTCGTGATCCTGTGCGCTCTAGAGACTCCTCAGCTGTCTGTGCCGGAGCTCAACAGTCAGTAAATCTGCCTTGTGGGAACATTTGTTTTGCTGAAAGGCCCCTTACAAGAAAGAAGTTTATTCAAGTGTGCCATTGGTAGACTTCTTTTAACTGAAAATAAGAGGGTTTGCTTTCAGTTTACTTTTTGTGTACTTTAAGTGGTCACATTTAGTCCAAAGAAGTATTGAAGTAGTACACTTCTGAGTAGATTTTTCAGGTATTTGTACTTTTGACTTTGCCTCCCTACATTTATCGACACAAATATCTGTACTTTCTTCTCCTTACATTTTAAAAACAGGCTCATTGCTTTAGTTTTAATGCAAGACTGATTTCAGTTAATATCACACATAACGACGTAAAAGACGTAAGGCGACGGAAACAGGCAGAGAGGGAGGCTGGAGTGGGGAGAAAAGGCGTGTTAGTGTCTCATATCTGCAGAGACTCTGCAGCCGTCTACCTGGATTTTCTCATTTTCTAACTTCGTTGCTGCTCGGGACGCTTTACCAACCCAAAATGTGGCGTCCTGGGAATGAGACTCAACAATCAACTATCTTTCTAGTGCGTTGAGCTCAAACAAAATCCTACTGATTCCACCTTTAAGTTTGCTAGTCTTTAAATTATATGACCATGACGTGAGCTTCAGTTAGCTTTGCACAGAAATGGCCGGTAGAAATGTCCTTCAGAGGAATACTTTTATACTTTGAGTACATTTCAGAGCCTGTACTTTATTACTTTTACTTGAGTAACGAAGTTTATTCAGTACTTCTAGTTTTACCAGAGTCTTTTTTTACACAAGTATCGGTACTTCTACTTGAGTAAAGAAGGTGTGGACTCCTGCCACCTCTGCTTGCAAAATGCAAAGTATTCTCAGGAGAAAACTCTTTTGTCCTCACCTACTGAGGGTTTATCTGACAGCTCCCTCTTGAGGCCGAGGCAGTTTCTCTTAAAAAAGCATTCACATACTGACAAAGAGGACTTCCCCATTGACCAAATAACATCCAAATCTATGTAGGAAACTTTATTTACACACACCTTTCCACGCAGGAAAGACAGATCTCGGCTTCCTATGATGTGCAGCTCCTCTGTTGATTGGTCATTCTGGGGAGGAGAAGACGAAAAAGGAAAGATGAATCATATGATACAATGATTTTATTCTACTTTGAGCTTCTTTACCACATCATTTCTGATTGCTTGCACTTTTTCTCATTCCTCAACACGGGCTGTTTATATGAAAACAAGATTTAATCTTCTCAATAAACCTTCTGTCAGACTGAGACGTAGAGATCCAGATGTTCTCTCTTGTCTTTCTCAATAATTTGGCTCTACTGTCTGCAGCATTAACGCAAGCCAAACGCACAAAGGGAGACTTATTTCACACTGAATGTAAAATCTCTCTCTGTGCCTGTAGGAAGCTCAGCACAGAGCTTTGAAGAGCGACAGCTTTGAAGTTTACACTCGGGCCGGCTACAGATGCATCACTTGGATAAGAGGGGCACTGACATGGACAAAATCCCGGCCCTGGGGGCAGGTCACGTGACTCCATCATGACCAGTTAGACTGACTAACTAGCTGCGTCATCACTCACACACTGTCCTCTGGTGTGGAAATAACGACTGCTGCTTGTCAACATGTTGTTTGTTGCCAAAAAAATGTAATTATGATGTTATTTATATTTTGCTTTTGAGGAGCCTCATTACCTTTTCTACATTTTTAGACAGTTTCTTTATCTTTTTCTACTTCTATCAATAAAAAGTATAGATTTTTCAATGAAGAAGTGAGTGTTCTTCCTTTATCAGTGTATTGCGTATTATGCCTGTTGATCTGGATTGCAAGCAGCTGCATACAATTGTCCTTACAGGGGTAAATAAAGTTGTATTGAAATCAAAATTATGATAATTTTGGTCATTTTATTCTATAAAGTAGTAAAAATCTTATTTCCTTTGCCTTTAAGAAGACTTCTGATGTTTCAATCTGACCTCAGTGTGGTTTAACTGATCCAACAAGCCAAAAAACCCCAAAAAAACAATCTATAAATCAATTTAGGCTGTCTTTATAGCCACTTAAGCCCATGTGAAAGCCAATTCTTAAAGCAGAAATAGTTAATCCTCCCTTGTTCTGTAGAGAGAGAGCAGGAATGCGACCACATGCAGAGAAATGTAAATCAGAAACATTCTGGATGAGCTCTGCGCCAAAACACACTAAAGAATAATAAGTGAGTGTGTTGACAATTGCAAAGCGATGTCACTGTAAACATCACTACATCATTTCCACAGTTAATTCCTCGGTTTATATGTTCCAGGTGTTAGACGGTGTCACGAGCTGTTTCTCTTGGCAGCAGCAGCAGCAGCAGCAGCTCCAATTAACAGTCGGGTGTTTTCGTGACCTGAGCTCTGCAGTCCTCCACGATCAATCGTCCTTGAGGTGTCCTGCCTGGATGAGTGCTCTCCTCGCTAAACATGAACAACAGTGACATCTGGTGGCTCGGATACAAACTTTACTTACACATGGGATGGTAAAAAAGGGTCTTTGGTGCATGAAGGAAGGGCTGTAACTATCTGTCTATAAAATGTCCAAAAAATAATGAAAAATGCTCATCTCAAATTCCTAAAGCCCGATATGAATTCCTCACATTGCTTGTTTTGTCCATCCGATAGTCCAAAACACAAAGATATTCAATTCACCGTGATATAAAACTGAGGAAAGCAGGAAATCCTCACACTTAAGAGGCTGGAACTAGTGAATATTTGGTATTTTTAATTTTCAATTAAATGACCAAGACAATTTTTTCTTTTTTTTTTTTAGAGAAATTTGGTTGAAAAGATGAGAATAACTTGCAAAAAAGATTCCTGGCTGGACTCAGGGGACGCTGGAAGTCATGACTTGTCTCTTAAACACTCAGGACACCAGGGTGCCACTAAAACAAATTTTGCAGGTCCGGCAGTTGATATCTGATCTGCAATAATCTCTGACCTAAATGCTCAAAAAAGAGGCCTAACACGAAACCTTCTTCACTGTTTGTGGTACTGTAACAATTCACTGTGCAGACCACCTACCAGGTAGCTCTTCAGGCGGATGAACTCCACCCGGGTCTCCAGGTACTTGTTGGAGTTGCGGCCGAGCACCTTGATGAACTCCACCAGGTCTGCACAGAACTTGTAGCCTCCCTTCAGGACGCACAGCACCATGATGTTGTCTTCCCCGAAGTCGTCCATGATGTAGCGAGCCAGACGCTCGATCCTGACGGAGACATCACATCAAGACGAATACAAATGAGCAGGAAACAAGTTAAAACACTTTGCAGGTGTGTTTATAAGAATGTGTTTTACCTGTTCATGATGACTCCATGTGGGATATAAACAGTCTCTATGTCTTCATGGTAGTGTTCAGGGTAAGTGAACAGGTCCAGACTGTATCCTGGCCAGTCATCTTTTATCTACGACAGACAGATTTCCATTAGGTTGTCATATATGATAGTTAAATGCACATATTCTTATTTTTTTACATTTTATTTAAGATATTTTTATTTTCTCTTATTTAGCCGATGGCTTTCCAAAGTCTAAGAGAAATATAATCAGGTATTTCTTTGCATAATTATTTGAATTGTTGCTGAGGGACGTCTTGTAAAGAGATTTAAAAACCTGGGAATCTTACAGGTGCAATATTTAAGAATTAGCCATCTGTTGAATTCATTTAAAAACAATAAGAAGCAGCTCCTCACTCGAGTAACCGCTAACTGCTGCAAACTGTAGCTGCAGTGGGCTGGACAGAGGAAGTGTTGGTGTTTACATCGGGACCGGATCGGGTTTAGCTGGTTAGCATGCTAAAGATGCTTTGCAACTCAACACACAGACGTCATAATGTCAAAAAAAAACTGTTATTCCTTCACTTTCCAAAATTCTTACATATTGCACCTTTAAAAACTAAAATTCAGAGCAGCTGGGAACAGAACTTAGCAGTTTGGTACCTTTTGTTTGACTCTGCATCTGTAACCTTTCAGCTCAAACAGAGAGCTATTATTACTACAGTTATTGACTTAATTATTTATCTTCTGGGTTCAACAACAAACAAAAACCATGAAGGTTCTTTAAAAGCCGCTTGCTGTTAAATTAATCAAATGATGACTTCGAGGAATTACTTCAGAGAACAAACACGTTATCTTCTTACCACAGCTGAGCAAATAATTACACAAAATAATCATTCTCTGTCTGTTGGATTATAAAAATGTGACCCAAAGATTTCTGAATTCAGCACTGGATAATTTGGCAGAATATTTGCGTTGAACGTACCACAATTCCTCTTTTGACTCCTGCGTTGTCCATTTTTCAGGGTAGGATCAGTGACCTTCAGTGGAAATACACAGGAACAAATAATGAAAAGCTTTCCATCTTCCTCTGACACATTTGTAGTCTGTTATTACCAAAGTATTACTTACTGTGTGTTGCGTTGTTTCCTGTCCTTTCAGAGACCATTCACAAAACAAAGACACACAAAAGAAACTGAAAGACATCCAGAGGGACTCCTGGTCCGGCCACATGTGCTGTGGGATCACGCTCGAGTCATTTGCGTATAAGGACAGCGTTGTGTTGGTCAGGGAAGAATTACAGGGATAATCAGCTTCATGTGATGCAATGCTGGCCTGTGTCCGCATCACAAGCCACCGAGGGGGAATGAGAAAAATGAACCACAAATACTTGGTTTAGATTCAGTTATTAAGTCAGAAGGAAATTGATTTTAAAGGATGTTTTCATAATCTACTATTTAAAAACTCAAAGGAGTTCCCCAAGAAATTCCATTTGTAAGGCAGGAAGGTGATGAAGGAAGAAATATAGAAGTAACTGTTTGTCATTATCTGGAGCTCTGAATTGACCTTCTCGAATAAAAGCTCCACTCACGGAAGCGTTAAATTACAAATTTCACTTTAAAATGACAAAATATTTGAGTGAGAGCATCACTGTGAAAGCACGTTTGCCCTACGAGTAGCAGACCTTTCGATGGTCCGCAGACGTTAAGAATTATTTTGGTAACCCTGTGATCTTTATGGAGGCTCATTTCTGCCAGTTAAAGAAAAAATAAGATGAAAACAAAACATTGATGAGAAAAATATTACCATGGGAAGTCATAATTATGAAACAGAAAATCTAAATCATGAGTCAAAAGTCATGATTATGAGATGACAAGTCAAAACTATGAAATAGAAAGATACAAATTATGAGATAAAAAGTTGAAACTGAGTAAAAACATTAAAATTCTGAGAAAAAAAGTCAAAATTGTGAGATAAAAAGTCATAATTATGAGATAGATCTTTATTGTGATTCTGCTGTGTCTTTTGTCTGGACCCTGAGTCTGTCATAAAGTTTGAATTGAAGTGAACTGACACATCCTGACAATATAAATGCTGAATTTTATTTTACTCAAGCCCACGTGGCATTTGAAGTTAGGCTGGCAGTATCAAAACAAACAATGCAGTATATCTGATCAGTGGTTCTGTTTAGTGGGTATGTAGATGGTCTTGAACCTCTCGAAGCGGTTGATGTCTGTCTCCAGCTGCTTCAGCGCCGCTTCCAGGCGCTCCTTGCGGGACTTCTTTGACAAGGTGTCTGTGACGAGGGAAAGGCCCTGGTACTCACGGTGCAGCTCATCCCAATTCTTCTTCAGGCCCTGGATAGTGGATCCACACAGGGAAACCCATCACTTTCGCATTAAAGTCAGCTCGAAAATAAACTGTATGTATGAAAGGCTTTATTTAGCAAACAGCCATCAAATCAGAGGTGTTGTCTATGTTATATGAATGGAAACAGGGCTCATTCTCCAGCGCTGATGAGTTAATTATTGCCAGTTTATAAGTGCTGATTGGAGAGCTGTTTGTGTCGTTTGTTTACCTAAATGACAGACTAAAAAAAAAAGACATGAAATCATCAAAATCATTTCCTGTGCTGCTGCAGTGGTCCCAGATGTCTGTATGACCCCCTGCTGGTTTTAGGGACAGAACTGCCATCGTGCAGCAATGTGTTCAAGTACCTCCAGGACGGCTTGTCGCTCCTCATCCGACAGGTGTTTCATGGCTCCCTGCTCCCTCTGCTCTTTCACACTGTTGACGTAGGCCTCCTGAGCTCTCTGCTCCTCTTCATTGCGCTGCTGCAGGTATTCAGGTACCTCTCCATAATCCTGCAAACAGGAACTGGGAAACCTTAGACAGTATGTTCACAGCGGGCTGATTAAAATATTAAATCAGGGCCCAGGGATGGATCAATACAGAGGGGGGGATATTCTCGAACATATGCGACTGTCAAGCAAAATATGTCTTCATTTTTCTTTGTGTGTAGTATTGTAGAAACAAATACCCTTTTCTTGATGTACTTCGGAACAAGTCCTGAATTCTCAAGCAACTGCTTGTGTCCTTTTCTGGAGTCCACACAGGTCGGCTTGGGCTTCATCGACACAGCTATAGCAGTCTTGATAAAGTCCCTGTTTGATCGAAGGCCCATAATTGGGATGTCTGTCCTCGCAGGAACAGCTGGTTTCCTCACAGTACAGGCTTTACGAGCCTCTTTTGAATCCTGTGTCTCTAAATGGACATACAGTAAATAAATGACAATCACAGAGCAAAATCGCAGCCACACATCGGTCAAATACTCTGCAGGAGAACTCACTTTCAGGTAATTTGGGCTCTTTTGAATGCTTCTTGAGGTACTCGTCAGGGGGTGGCACCTCCACCTTTGCAGGTCCCATCGTCCTCATCGCATCCTTGGAGGACTTTTGCTCAAGAACGACCGCCGGCCTGTGCTTGGACATGTACCTGCAGATGCAGCATGAAAAGTCTTTTAGTTTAGACTATTAGCCAGATAATGCTAACTTTCTAAGCTAATTCCTACCTGGTTTGCTTTATGCCAACACATTTAGAAGATGCTAACAAACACACAATTCGTCCTTTTTTCTCTAAGTCTAGCCAACTATCTTGTTTTGACAACTTTATGCCAGCTAAACACTTAGTTAGCTTCTTCTTACTAACTAGCTAGCCAACTTAGCTAGTGAAGCTAGGGTACATTTGACCTAAAACACGTTAAAGATAAAGGTTAAACTGCTCTTGAAGTAACGTCACCTCGGTGGTTTTTGGGCATGAAACTCCTCCCTCGGTAGAAGATTGTAGCTGCTCTCTGGTGGATGCACAACTTGAGACATTTTTGAAAGACTCTGACAGGAGAAGGACAACAGAGAAGTTCAGCTGGCTAGTCTGTTGTCAAACAAATGTCATGACAACAGGACCGGAGTTGCCAGGCAACTACTGGAGCAAATGCTGCGTTTACGGATAGCTGTAAATCGATACATTTGAACTATCTCAGCTGTCCATATGCAAAGCGCACGGACTGTGTCTCAGGTGAAAACACTTATTCTACACGTACAACTCATTTTATTTTCATCAAACTATTTTCTTCTCTTTTTAAAATTCTACCGTGGCACACAGTTGCCACAGTAGTAAATTGCTATATTCCCAATGAATGCGAGAGTTCGGGGCACTGACCGCCAAAGTTCCGAGGTGCACTTGAATGCAGCACAAAGTCACTCGTCCTGGAAGATATCGCGATGTAAGAAGCTGGGTGTTTTAAGCGATTCGCGCTTATTTATCGTGAAATATTTAAACAATTGAGGCTTGATTGGATAGAAATAAAACATCGTGAATCATGGAGTGTTTTTTCAACTGAAAGCTTGGCGAACTTAATCTAAATTCGTGATTTTCGTGAATTTTGTCCCTCCTGGCGGACCGTAGTGTTGTGTAGTGTTGTGTGTCGCCCTAACAGTGGTCCCCCTGTCAGGAATATGGTGCAGAGTTGTACTTTGCCCGTTTAAACACACCAGGTAGCTGTCAAAGACTGCACTACAAGAATATATGATCGGGTTTACAGTGCGGGATTACAACATTTCACGTGAGTGTCTCGCCCATTAAACTTATGATTACACGTCACTGTGAACTGGTGTCCTGGCTGCAACACACGTGCTACTCCAGCTACTCCAAATATGCAGTGATTTTCCATCTGTCAGGGATCTGAGCTTGATGTATTGATCTTGTGATGGTGTGGTCACATTGGCTCTGCCTGAAACGTGCTCAGGATTCACCTGCTCCACTGACAAAGATCCTCTTTGCTTAGAATAACAGTTTGATTTCTGACACTTTCATTTACTCTCTAAATCCTCAAGCTCTGATTATTTCCAGATACACATGACAACATTAGAGCTTTTGTTCTCAGACTTTTGGACTCTATTAATTGCTTTGTAACCCACTTTACTTGACTACCTCTATCTGCACATGCTCTACTATAATGGCAGCTCCCTGCACCAGCTCCGGTGGTGAGACTATCACTTTATCGCTGTTATTATTCTTATAGTCCTGTTTTTATTGGTGTTTTATCAGTGTCCTTAATTCAGGATCTGTGTCCTTAATTTCCCTGGAGATCAATAAACAGGACTCCTGACCTACTTTTTACACTGGTTGCACTAGTGTGTCCAATAATACATTTCATTATGGAAATTCTTTCTTCCTTCCTTCCTTCTTGTCTTACTGAGTGACTGACCTACTGTTTTCTGTCTCACAGGAGAAGAGGCTGCTGTCATCAGATGGGTTTACTGAATGCAGGACAGCTTACACTCAGAGCTGTCAGATGCTGCCTGAGTCCCTTTCCAACATCCAAATCATGGCTGTCCACCAGAGCCTCCCTGCTGGGGCACAAGAACCTCCTTCTCATGGGTCCTCCTGGAGCAGGGAAGACCACAGTGGGGAGGATAGTGGCCCACAGACTGGGACTTCCTGTCCTTGACGTCGATGACGACGTCTTGGAGAAGACATGGAAGATGCCTGTCGCTGCCAAGCTGGCTGCCGTCGGCGGAGAGCGTTTCCTGGAGGAAGAAGGCGAAGCCTTGTGTAACTTCTCCGCCTCGGGGTGCGTTGTTTCCCTGACAGGCTCCAACCCTCTTCACACTGCAGCCATGCAGCACGTCAAAGACTCCGGACTGGTCGTCTACCTGGACGTGGACTGCGAAGACATCGTACGGCGACTCGCCAGGATGAAGGTGAACAGGATCGTGGGTCAGGAGGCAGGGGTGTCCATGAGGGACATCCTGCGTTACAGGAAACAGTTTTATGAGAAGTGGCTCGATGTGCGGGTGCTGTGTGGAACGGGGGACACGGTGGAGGAAGTGGCAGAGAAGGTGGTGAAAGCTGTGGAGAGATATCAGAACCATGATGCAGAAACCTACGTGTCGACCAGGAGTGACCAGGTATCATCCAGTCAGAAAACATACTTCAGTGATGTGGTCATCGAGGGTCTGGCCACAGATGGAGGCCTCTATGTTCCCAAAAATGGCTTCCCAAACTTAGATGCTCGGGAATGGCTGAGACTAGCTGACATGTCATACCCTGAGCGAGCGTTAGTGTTACTAGAGAAGTGCATACACCCGTTGGACGTCTCTGCTGTGGATCTCAGGACGATGATATTCAAAGCATATGGGTCGAACTTTTCCAGCGAGGCAGTGGCACCTGTCAAACATCTCACCAACAATCAGTACGTTCAGGAGCTTTTTCACGGCCCCACCGCCTCATTCAAAGACCTCGCCCTGCAGCTGATGCCCCAGCTCTTCGCCTACTGCCTCCCCCAGATGTGCAACTACCTCATTCTCGTCGCCACATCTGGAGACACCGGGAGCGCCGTGCTGAGCGGCTTCAGCGGGCTGAGCGGCTCTGACAGACACAGGACCGGCGTGCTGGTGTTTTTCCCAGAGGAAGGCGTGAGCGAGATCCAGAAGCTTCAGATGAAGAGCTACAGGGAGGGCAACGCCAGAGCCGTCAGCGTCCGGTCAGACTTTGACTTCTGTCAGAGAAGCATTAAGAGGATGTTCGGAGAGTCCGGGCTGAGCGGGCACCTCGCTGTGGAGTACGGCACCGTCCTCAGCACCGCCAACTCCATCAACTGGGCACGGCTGCTGCCACAGGTGGGGTAACATGATTTCATTTAATCCAATGTGCAAGAAAAGTGTGGGTAAATTCTTGGACCAAATGGATTTAAAAAAAACAAAAAAACAAACAGGCCTGCAACTAATAATTCTTTTCACTATTATCGATTTAATCTGCAGATTATTTTGACGATTAATCATTTTTTTCTATAAAATGTCAAAAAAAGGTGAGAAATGGTCGTCACAGTTTCCCAGAGTCCAAAGTTTCATCTTGAAATTGCCTATTTTTTCCAACTTACTGTTATAAGTGACAAAGAAAAGCAGCAAATCTGTTGACAACTGATTTTCTTTTGATCGACTAATTGATTAATTGACTGTGCCGCTGTATTTGAAAACAAGGAAATCATCTCAGTCTTTAGTCGGACATTAACAATTCTAAGGATATTGACGTTTTGATCAGGCACCAAAAATCTGTATACGTATTTTCATTTTCCAACATGATGGAAGTGTGCTGTGTCACATTGCCAGAAACTACAGAGGGGCATGAGCTGTCTGTTAGCAGATTTTTAAGGGCCCAGACACCAAACCAACATTAAAGAAATGGTAGTGACGAAGACTTTTTTAACAGTTTAGCTAACTTTGCCTCCTCTTGCAGGTGGTGTACCACTCCTCAGCCTATCTGGATCTGTGCAGGGACGGTGTTATCAAGTTCGGTCAGCCCATCGATGTTTGCATCCCTACTGGTAACTTTGGCAACGCCATGTCGGCTGTGTACGCCAAGCAAATGGGCATCCCGATAAGGAAAGTCATCTGTGCGTCCAACCACAACCGCATCATCACGGACTTCATCACCACCGGCGAGTACGATCTGCGGGGACGGCCTCTGATGCTGTCCCACTCCCCGGCTATAGATATCCTGAAATCCTCCAACCTGGAGAGGTTTATGTACCACGTCTCTGACGGAGACAGCCGTCTTGTCAAGGAGCTGTTCACACGCCTGGACGCGCAGCAGCACTTTCAGGTGCCCGAGCATCTTGTTGGCAGGATTCAGCAGGAGGTGCTGGCTGGCTGGTGCTCTGAGGACGACTGCTTGGCCGCCATCCAGAGCGTTCACACACAGACGGGCTACGTCATGGACACACACACCGCCGTGGCCAAAGTGGTGGCTGATAGGCTGCAGGACGGCTCGTGCCCCGTGGTGCTCTGTGCCACCGCTCACTATGGGAAGTTTGCTCCCGCTGTGTTCGAGGCCTTATGCATCCAGAATATTCCAGAGGATCCTGTCGAGCAGATGAAGACGCTCGCATCGGCCGCGTCCAGACCAGAAACACACAGAGACATGATGAAGTGCCTGGAGGAGAGCGGCAGGAGAGGACACACTGTCTGTCAGGCAGAGTACAGCGAGTTGGTGGAGGAGGTGGAGAGCATGATACAGGACTCCTTCTTGAAAGTTATGTAGGATTATTTCAGCTTTTCTTAATGTAATTCAAATCAGAAATGTGTCATGTTTGCATCATAATCTTTATTTTTCCAATATATTTATAATGTTTCAAGCAAATTTAACAACTAAGAGGACAGAAAAAAGTAAAAGAGTGAAAAATGTGCAAGAAATTCAAACAAAAATGAAAGAAAAATGATTAAATATTGATTTTAAAGACTTAAATCAAAAAGCTAAATCCTGCCTGAGCCTGCAGGAGTGAGAAAAAAACACCCAACACATTCACCCTGATGAGTCTGTAATGGAGCTCTTAACAGTTTTCGAGCTCGATTTAAGGCCTATTGATTATGCAACATTTCTTTACATCACTGAGCAGAGCCCCGGCCCACTAGATGGGGGTGTCTGCCTCTCGGCTACAGCCGTGTGGAAACACTGTTCGGTGGCAGCGTTTCACTAACAGTATATCAGGAATTAATTACTGGCTGGAGGTCAAATAAACTAGTGTGAGGGAAATCAATATCCGTAGTCAGGGAGATAATCTTTAAGGTAATTGTGTGCTTTTATGCTTGAATTGTACTGTGACGACACAATATATATTTTTGAGATGCAAAGATCCACTTTTTTCAGTTCTGATCCGATTCTGATCCCTAAATTTGGATATCTTGTTTCTTGATTTTTATTCTTATTCTTATTGTTTATTTTTTTATTAATCAATAAGTTGTTTCATCCATAAAACGTCAGAAAACAGTGCAAAATGTCGATCAATCCATAGATAAAAAAAAAAACTAGAAAATATTCACATGTAGTAATCTGAAATCAGAGTTTAGATGTTTTTTCCTTAAAAAATTAATTGGTTATTAAAATAATTGCTGATTAATTTAATAGTTGACAACTCATTGGTTAATCTATTAAGTGTTGCAGCTCTAAAAAATATACAAAAATGATTTGAAAGAATAATTTTCATTGTCGATTAATCTGCTGATTATCTTCTTGATTAATCGATTAGTTGTTCGGTCTGTTTAAATGTCAGAAAATGTTTAAAGGGACACTGTGTAGTTTTGGAGAAGATTAATATTAATGAGGTAATAATACAAACTCAGAAATAAATAAATGTTCTCAGAGGGAAATAAGGTCCCCAGAACACTGTTTGAAGCTAGAAAGGTGGCAGGGTCCGCCACATATAAACAAAGTAAAACAATGTGAAATTGTGTTGTATTTAAGGTCAGTTTGTTTGTCAGGCATGAAAACAAAGAGAGGTTGTTTATCTAGTTTGTTTAAGCGTGTAAAATCAAGTCAATGAGGATCTTTCTCTTCTGATTAAAATTTCATAATGCACCTTTAAATGTCGATGTCGAATCCCAGAGCCCGCCATGACGTCCTCACGTCTTGTTTTGTCCACCACAACCCAAAGATATTCAGTTTACTGTCACAGAGGATCAAAGAAACCAGAAAAAATATCCACATTTAAGAAGCTGAAATCAGAAAATCTTTACGTTTTATCCTTAAAAATTACTCAAACCGATTGATTGATTGATTGATTGATTGTCAAAAGTGATGGCGATTGATAGTTGACATCTTAATGACTCATTGATTAATTGTCGCTTGGAATCTGGATCGGTGACATCCAACAAGTGAATCACGTCATTATCAGCGCCTGATGCCTACATTAGATTGTATCTGTTGCTCTGACTGTTCATTGATCCTTTAAGAACATATATATATATTTATAATAACATTAATATGATTGAATTAATGACAGTAAATACGCAAATGTACAAAATACGCTGTTTGTTTTTATTCCACGTTATGCCTTTTGAAACTGCTCCAACTCTAATTTACAGCATTTTTTGATGTTTACATGTTTTATTGACCTCGTCCTTTTTCTCATTACCTAAACTTCTTCTCTGCTCATGTGAAGCTAGCTGAAGAGCTATCAAAGCCACGAGGCAGATCTCACAGCGTGGCATTAAAACACAGCTAATGAATCGATCTCCGGGGGTTTTGCAGTCCCACTAATTGCCAGGTGAAGCTCAAGCAGCTGGTGAGCTCGTCCTATCGGTGTCCACCGACTCATTAACCACCTGACTGAAGGTAGAAAGGGTTATTTTTCTAAATAAAAAAAAAACCTCTTGAGCCACAGTTATCATCCTTCTTTGGTAACATCCAGCACCATATCGTCTTTTCGATATCTCAATTTAAGACTATATTTACGAGACGTCCAGCACACCCAACAAAGACACATTGCTCTTCTCTGCCACACATCTGTCAGAAGAAACATCATGTAACACAGAGCAGGAGCAGAGTGCCGCCCCCCGAGGGTGATTTTCCACCCCTCAGACGTCACGCCATCCATTACAGGAGAGTCCAGAAAATGAATGCTGTCTCTGTGGCCATCAGTCTAGTCATTTAAATCCAGGTGCTGCCTCAGCAGCCGCGAGGAGAGCAGAGGAGAGGAGAGGAGAGGAGGGAGGAAGATAAGTTTCATAGATCTCCAGGATTGCTTATGACTGCAGTCTAAAATAGATGGAAAGTCAGGGCAGATTTGACAAAGCAGTCCGCCTGCATGTCCTCTGATCTGGATCACTGTCTCTGTTTCTGCCAGAACTCAGACGAAGCAGGTTTTCTTCACTTATTCACGTATATATTTTTAAAGATGTGTGATTGTGATGTGATTACTGAACATGTCATTCCAAGACAAGGAGCCTGGCTGCAGGAAGCTGCTCCCGTTCAGCCACGGAGCATCAGTGAGGTCCAACACTGACGTTGGGTGAGAATGTCGACGTTCTAGTTCATCCTGGAGGTGTTACTGAACTTAAATCGACAGTTTAGTCTCTGGTGGCATTGGTCCAAGACTTCTCCTTCACCTTCTTCTGTCTGCATTTTGGCATTTGTAAGCATGACACAACTGGATACTTTTAAGTAGACCTGGGACCATTTCAGATGTGTTTGCACTGACCAGAATCGAGTATATCAGGCCTCTCCAGCCGTGTTTGTGGCAACAGAACTGGGTGTTTTTACGGTGACATTGGGACATTCCCAGCTGGTTTGTGACGACCAAACCAGGTATTTTTAAGCCAAACCATGATGTTTTCCTAACCATAACCAAGTGGTTTTAGCTGCTTAAACCTAACAAAAACATAAGCACAACGTTGCGACGAGAGAAATCGAAAAATGAACCTAAACAAAGTTGCAACATAAAGAAACATACAGCTTGAATTTGCACAAATGAACTTTTATTAAGAGGCCTGGAATCATCCAAACCATGAAAAGGAGTCCCAGACCAAAAGCACACATACGTAAGCTATGTGGTCGAGGGTGTCTACATCACATATCTCAGCAGCAAATATCCCCGGCAAACTTTCTCCCTGTTATTTCTTGTTACGTAGAGAAAGGAAATTCAAAAGAAAAGACAGAAAGTCGACAACTTCTGCATCAACATCTGGAGATAAAAACAGCAAGGCCTCATATCAGATAATCAGAGTATCAAATTCACAGACGTGTGTGCAACAAATGAGAACGCAAATGAAGCCTCTCGGTTTTTCCCCGTCAGTGTTTGTGAGAAAATGAGCGAGCGACGAGGAGAAAGCAGCGGCAGCAGCAGCAGCATTCTCTCTGTGATTTGAAGTGATTCATTGCTCTTGACAGAATCAAAGACCTGTGCTCTGGTGTTATTGGGCAAACAGACAGAGAGGAAGAGAGAAAGGTGCTGAGGGACGTCAGGATGAATTACGACCTGGGCTGTTTTTTTTTTTGAATCAGTGCAACATTTTAGATCCACTCCTCTGACTGTACCTCAATGTGTTTCCATGCTTACGGGATGACGGATCACTTTTTGCGCTGTGCATGAATGTTACATAACACACGGTCACATACTGGAGGCCTCTCGTTCTCCCTCCCCTTCCTCCCCTCTGTGTCTGTGGTTCGCTTCGCTGTGAGCATTGGCCTTATTAATCAAGCTGCTTGGCAGGTGGATGTGAGGAATGGGTGGGTAAGTGTCTGAAGGGGGGAGGAGGGGAAGCGTGCAGGTGCATGTGTGTGTGTGGCGAAGGGGAAGAGAGAGCCAGCTGTTGCTCAGCTCCAACTGGCCCACGGCTCGGTGAGCAGGGATAATTGCAGGTACCAGCCTGCTCCCATCTCCTTAATGTGAACCTGTGGCATAATGGAAACTGCTCCTTCACAGTGGAGGGAAATAGAAAGGAGAGAGGAGGAAATTAAGGCATCGGATGGGTTTGGAAAGAAGATCCGGTGGCGCGGCTTGATTCGAGGCTCTGTTTCGAAGATCCCTCACTCTGTGGTTTCATTTCTCTCTGTTGAAATCCACAATGTAAAAAAAGGAGATCATTTAAAGCTTCCCTGTGTAGGATTTAAGATATACCTGAAATCAAATTACAGTAAGAATAACTTAGAATGAGCCTTTTGTATCTGCAGCGGGAGCAGCTCCTCTTTCACATGTCTCTACAGGGGCCCAGAGTGGACAAACCAAACGGTGGCTCTACAGACGGCCTGCTTGGAAGGAGAGGGTGAGGGAAGAGGCGTTCAGCTGGTTGCAACCTGCAACCTTACCACTAAATGTTACTTAATCCTGTGCTTTTTATTTATTTGAATATAAACAGACAGTTTTCTTATTAGACAGCAAGATATCCAAAGGCCCATTGTAAATACCTCAGCATTACAACCAGATAATTACAGAAATGTTTATTTCAAAACTTGCATGTCCTCAGATTTGCTTTGCATTTCATTGTACATTGTTCTCTGGGCCTATCAAGGATTTTAGAAATAGTAATGTCCCTAATTGCGGCCACATATCCACCTAAAAATCATCAGACAAGAATCCTTGAAAACTACGACAAATTTAAATATGCCTCCAGTGATGTCACTCAGTGGCGAAGTTGCATTGTGGGTAATGTAGGCCCCAGGTTATGAAAAGGGTGATATTTTTGCTTCTGCTGTATCCACCCTGTTCACTGTTCGTAATGAGTCCAACATTGATATAGGAGTGCGATGCTAGACCAGTCGACTGCTTTTCAAAACCTGGAGGCTACGTTACCCACAATGCAACTGAGTGACATCCCTGGAGGATCGTTATCAGATTACATGCAGCTTCCTCTGGAGCCACAAAAGGCTTTTTTCACATATGCAGTAGTACTCCCCAACACCTGTAAACACTCCTCAATGTGTAAAATTGGTGGAGGTACCCTTTAAATCTATTGCCAAATCTAAACTTACACTAAAGCTTTACTGCAGCCCGTCTGTATGGTGTGTTTATTTATTTAATCGAGTCGTTAGCACTGGTTTCTGTGGAGTTCTACTGTCACATGATGGTTTAAATAAATGCTTCAGAGGCTTTTCTCACCCCTGCCAAGAGTAAAACCCACAGGGGGGAGGAGATCATTCTTTGGTCCATCTTGGCACAAAAAAATAGTCACATTAGAAAAGTGTTGGCGTGAAATACTGGCTCTAAATATTTGTTCAGAAGTGGAGGTAAAACACTCGCCCACCACTGCAAAGACCTGAGTTAAATTCTTGGCAGCGGTGCCGCCGCCTCGGCCAGTTTTCTTTGACAAAGACAGTTTTTGAGTATTCAAGTTGGAAGCCAGTGACGGATCTCGTCCTGGTCCAGCTCGCATGCTGGTCCACACCCTCATGAGGGGCCAGCAGAAGGGCCTGTAGTGACTGGGACTGCACTCAAACAGCACAACACAGTAAAACGTGTGTGTCTGTCTGTGTGTAGCTGCTTCTCTTTAGACCGTCGTCTTATTAAGAGTATTGTTGCATAGTGAAGTGTTTTTCTTCATGATCAATGGTTTCTGTCTGGAAGCAACAGCCGAACAATCAGCCAACACATCTCAACAGCAGTGTTCACCCGAGGCTTTCCTGCTAATTGCCTATCGCGCCCCAACATACCTCTGCGAAAGCGCGAGGAAGAGGTGGAGGAGGGAAAAGAGAGAGCTAATGAAGGTGTCAACAGGAGCTCACCACCAGAAGATGATTGTTATTGGATTGAACTCATTTGCATTTTGATGCAACCTCGGGGCTGAACAATACCCATCTGTACCTATCTGCTGTTAACAGCCTTTGATAAGCACACAGACAAAGACAGTGATTCAATTCAAGGTGAACAAAATAACTGAAGGGTCCTGAAACAGATTACATTTAACTGATGCCTCCATCAGGCTCCTGGCGACCGTCTGCCAGGATCCTCTCCTCTCTGGGATGAGGGAAAGAGAATCCATTTCTCACTCGGAGAATGAGAAATCGATGACCCCGAGATGGATCTGTGTGAAATGAGATATGAGCCCGGTCTCTGAGGACTCGGCCGGGCTCTGACTGACAGCTGACTGACAGGGGTTAACTGCCAGGGAGGGCCGACTGGCTTGAAGGTGCAAGACTGACCCTCTCGGACTCTCACTCCAAATATATCGAGGAACTTAAGGTTAAAGTGTTACATCGTGAGGGCATGTAGACCTTTGTCGAATTTCTATATATCATATTTTGCTGTAAATCACTGTTTGTTAAGACTCAGTCAGAAGTAGACAAAAACACTTATTTACCCAGCTGAACGATAACCGACACTGTGGAGTTTTATCAACTGTAGCTAGCTATAAGCTAACGTAAGGTCCATGAGTTGGCTGAAAACAGTTTCATGTTCACAGATTACTCCATTAACTAGAATCTCCTGAAAGAGGTCTTAAATATGCAGTTTATATATAGTTCATGACCCATGTTGAAGACATGGAAATAAAGAAACTTTGTTCTCGACACTCCGGCTACCACACGTTCATGCACGCCCACGTTATGCATGAACGTGTGGGAGCCGGTATTTTTCAGGGCTTAGCACCCCATGGACGGCAAGAAAGCAGCAGTTTCGTTGCCAGGTAGTTCTACTTTATCAAGGAATGAATAGCCTACTACAGGTGGGGTGCCCGCGGGGACACTGCAACCGCGGTAGCCGAAGAGGTCGGTGTGTTTACTGGGGAAACTACAGGCTCACAATCTGCTGTATCAGCTCCAAGGCTGACCAGTTGTTTTACAAACCAACTGCAAGAAAAACATGGACACAACCTATTAACTCCAGACAACCACTGAACACACAGTTAGCAAAAAGCATGCTAGCTTACAGTAAATTAATCATGGCCCACTGACCTACTTCCTTACTGTTGGTTGTTAACCGTAAAAAAAAAAAAGGGATTTGGTAGCAAATACTGAAAACAAGACATTTTAATAAATTAAAGATATTTGTCGGGACTTGAGACACCCAACTTGAAACCAGGACAGTCAAGGACAAACCGTACCTTGTATTGCAGTGGGGCTAGTAGCCTTAGTATGGTGAGGAAAGTGAGACTTTTTTCTTACTAACATAACAGTTTGGCTGCTTAGCTTAGGCTACTTGTTCATAACGCTTTTACGATGACAACTAACTGATGTGTTTTGCAAACCTAATTGGGGTATCACTTGGTAGCGTTACTGGAGTGTATACCTCTCTAAATCCAATAAAAAAGAAGAGCTGCTAACGTTAGCTTAAAAGCTAAACTCCCAAACTCAGCATTCAGGATTGGCTAACACAAAGTGGTGAAGTATTACCATTATGTGTGCTAGTTGTGAATAAGCCTTTAGTTTTATGTTGTTGTTACAGAACATAGCATAAGTAATACTCGGTTAGCTTACTGCTGTACTTAGTGAGCTAGTTAGCTGGACTTGCTAATGATACTTTCGGTTCCTCACTTTTAACCTTGTGTATTTGGCTCTGTAAAGGCCAGAACAACAACTCATCCCAAAACTCATGAAACTACCATTTTCAGTTCTCAGTAAGCTAGTTGAACTTTAATCCACAATATAAAACAAACAGGTCATGCAACAAGATAATCAATATTTTTATTACTGTTATCATCTCAGGATTGACACATAGTTGTCAGTCGTATTCGTAATCAACACCAATAAAATTAGCAAATACACACTGACTGTCAGGTGTGAATGAAACTTTTATATGAAGCTTAACACAGCTACCATGCCTGGTTTTGGCTGCTAAACTGAGGAGAAGGTTTATTCCTACCAGTCATAATTCTGTGTCGTAACTTTTCTGGCTGCCATTTACAACATTCAGTAAGCTAGTTGAACTTTACTCCACAATATAAAAAAAACACGTTATGCAACAAGATTCTCAAAACATTATTTTATTATTAAAATGACCAAATACAGGCTGACGGTCACGTGTGAATGCTGGTATTGTAAAGTCATTAACTGTTTCACCTTCACCTGAGAGATTACGGTAAAAAATGTTTTTTATCAAAGTCTGACCTCTGGGAACTGATATCATTTCAACGTAAATCTGTCCTTTATCATTTGAAGGGCCGTGTCCTGCCTCTGATATCATTTTACAGCATCTGTAAGAAGCCTGAGATTACCAGTAATCATAAAGCCGTTTCCCGTTTGTCTCCCAGTTTAAGGTAAATCATTAAGCCTTACAAATATATGTGTGTAAGGAGGGCAATCTGCACAGCCTTTAAAAGGGAGCAAGTCCTCCACATCTTTACTCCCTGTCCTGCATTTCTGAAGATGGGCTGCAGACGCACAGACTGCCTCTCAAGGCCTCTGTCAGGCCTCTTTGAGAAGCTTGGTTTACTCGTAGGCTCCTATCCTCTGTCTTTTTTTGTCATTCCTCTCATACTCACGGCGGCACTCGGAGGAGGCTTCACGTTCCTCAGAGACAGGGAGGACAACGACTTCGAGCGGCAGTACACACCCAGGAAAGGACCCTCGAAGGTGACGAGAGCGTTCGTCAAGGAGAACTTCCCCTACAATGAGTCGATGTTTTCAGAGGAGAGGTTGTACGAAATGGGCCACTACGCGTCCCTCATCGCCCTATCAACCGACAACTCAAATATTCTAGCGAATCCCGCCTTCGAGGACGTCGTCAGACTCAACGATAAGATCCTGAACATCACCGTGAACAACGGGACTCTGGGATTCAAAGACTTGTGTGCAAAAGCCAACGGCGAATGTGTCTCAAACGTCATCCTGGAAATCGTTGGCTCTAATGAAACTCAGATCACCTACCCTGTGTACACTCACAGATCCCTCTCAGTGTTTCTGGGCTCTGTGTTAGGCGGGGTTATCACAGATGCCAACAGCGTAGTCGTCAGCGCTCAGACTGTAAAACTCTTCTACTACTTAGACAACCAGGAAAGCACAGCTAACGGCGCGAAATTATGGCTGAGAGCATTTAAGAAACTGTTATCAGACGAGACAGACAGCAAACACATTGACGTAAGTATCACACTGCTCGAGGCTGTGACTGTATTTCTCACATAGTGTTTCTTTTATTGGGCTTTCTGAGAATTTGGAAGGTGTTTCCTAGGGTTTTTTTCTCATTGGGATGTTTGGGATGTACCTCAAAATCAGAAATGCATACTTTTCCTTTTACCTGTAGTGCAGAGAAATACATTTGAAGAACTCAGGCTCATGCTCTTTGTTAGCTTGGGTAGCTAGCCTGATGTCAATGAGTCGGTTTCTTTCTTTCCTTCTTTCTTAAATATCTGACTACAACCTTTTGTGAAGATGAAGAGGTGAAAGTCAGGCGTTTGTCTTTTTTGGTAGATAGGGGTTCATAAATCATATACTTTAGTAATGATTTACTAATGCATGACTCGTGCTGATTTATTACAGGGTGTATCGTCCTGTTGCTCACCATTAACAAAGTACGACTTCATGCGATCAGTTCACGGTTGAGGAATGTCGTCACAGTGTTGTGTTAATGTTTAATATGTAAATGTCTGCATCTCCCATATCACTTTATGAATGACTTGACTGTGGATTAACATTTTCTTGATCTATTTAGCGTGATTTAAAGACACAAAGGTGGAAGATCATTATTTATTAATGGTTAGAAACACGTATAAATGATATATTCTCCATTAATTCATGCATTAAATCATCATGAGTCATGTAATAGTTGAGCAATACTCGATAAGAATACCATTTATCCACCAGCATTAGCATCACTGGGCCACAATGTAAGACTTTTAATTGAAGAGCTGTTATGGTTGTGTTTTATGGCTGACACTGACAGAAGAAGTCTTGAAGGTCCCTTAGTTGAACATGCTGTTTCACTGAGATACTGAGACAAACATCAGCTAAGTATCTAAAATATTAATGTACAATATAAAACGCACCTAGAAACATATTACTCAGCACATCCTTTAAAGATAATGTGGCTGCAGATGCACTCCTTTGTCCTGAAATCCAAGCTGTCGCTGTCGCCGCTTTTACCTCCAGATGTAAACACAGTCGTCTGACTTAAGAGCTCATGTTGGCTTCTTCTTCTTCTCTGCTTTGCTCCGTCGTAGGTGTCTTACTACACCTCCAAATCCAAGCAGGAGGAGATTGACAGTCACACCACAGATGGCATCCCTTTATTCCTCATCACTTATGCCTGCGCCATCACCTTCTCGGTGATATCCTGCCTGAGGTAAGAAGTGATCAGTGGCTGTCACACAGTGAGCGATTTCCCTGACTGCAGGCCGAGTCCTGGACACAGAGAGCCGTTGTTCATCAACGTGACTGATACAGGAAGAGAGCCGCAGGCAGGTTACAGGTAGTCGTCAGGTCAAAAGCAGCGTCATTGCAAAATTTAATGAATTTAAAATTGATTTTACATTTAAATTTTTTTCGATATTTTCAATGTGGATTTAGAAGTTCTGTATTTATAATTAGTTTCTGTCTAGCGTAGTTTAGAGACGGTACTTCATGTATTGTGATAGTACAGGGAGTGGACAACACCTAATAATTTAACACAATTCATCAAAAAACATCATAAACCCCAAAACCATCTAATGTAAAAGCTGAACAATAACTGAACATGAAGTTTTACATGCTGCAGGCAGTTTTATTACACTGTTCAACTTGATTACAGGTCTTTCTATTATTAAGTTGTACATAATTTTGTTTTAGTCTTGTTTTTATTGCCGTAAATTCAAAATCTGACTGACTCTATGACCAGTAGCTTGCGGCGGCTAATGTTAGCTAATGTTAGCAAACTTTAGATACATATTAATTTGTAACTGACTCTACTGATTCAGTTTGTTGACTTTAATGGCTCCTCTTGTCTCCTGACATGTGCACCTACAGCATTTTTAAATACTTTATTGTTTGAGACCCTTTACATTCATCAGACACGACATCAACAGAAGCTATTAACTCAAAGTACAAAGAACAAAACTAACATCAACACCCAAAAGAGAGCCAATGTTTACCTTCGTCTGCCATGTTTCAGCGTCACATGACGTCAACTCGGCCGCTCATGTACCAACTCTGACTGCTCCGAGGAGGAGATTCACGTGAATCTTGTTGAAAATGTTGGTGTGAAAATGGTGTAAAACTTGAACTTTCTTACTGTATATTGTCACCTTCACTCATTGCACCACCCTGTCTTTACCTCCTTGACAGACTGGACAGTGTGAGGAACAAGGTGTGGGTGGCTGTCTTCGGCGTCCTCTCCGCCGGCCTGGCTGTCATCTCCTCTTTCGGCTTGCTGCTTTACATCGGACTGCCGTTTGCAATCACAGTCGCAAACTCTCCTTTCCTCATACTCGGTGAGAAAAAAGCAGCCTCGTCCCTGTTTGTAGTCCCTGAGTGTTTAGGTTGTAGCTCTGGGCAACAATCCCTCAAGTTATCCAAAGCAGTTTATTGTGTTTTATGTTTAAAATCTCATTAACTCGACGTCACTCGCATGATTTTTTTCCCAGGAATCGGTCTCAACAACATGTTCGTCATGGTGTCCGACTGGCAGCACACCAAAGTCAACGACCCGGTCCCGAAGCGAATGGCTCACGCCTACAGGGAAGCCATCCTGCCAATCACCATCACCGCCCTGACCGACGTCCTCAAGTTCTCCATCGGCGTCACGTCCGACTTCCCCTCGGTGCAGTCGTTCTGCCTCTACACCAGCACCTCCATCATATTCTGTTACATCTACACCATCACCTTCTTTGGAGCCTTCGTGGCTCTGAACGGGAGGCGGGAAGCCAGCAACAGGCACTGGCTGACCTGCACGAAAATACCATCAGACAAACTCGATCATCGTTCTAAGATACATAACATCTGCTGTGTGGGAGGCGGCTATGATAAGAACACTGGTGCGGAGAAAAAACAGCCAGCGAGTAATTTCTTTAAGGATTACTACGGCCCGTTTTTGATCAATCCCTGGGTCAAGGGAGCCGTAATCTTCCTGTATGCCGCATATTTAGCTGCAAGTATTTATGGATGCTTCCACGTACAACAGGGGATTGAGCTGTATGATCTGGCAGCTGATAACTCCCACGTCACGAAATACAACAGGAAGGATAGGGAGTATTATTCTGATTACGGTCCAGCTGTGATGGTTATTGTAAGTGAGGAATTCCCATATTGGGATAAGACCAAGAGGCAGCAGCTTCAGGGGTGCATGGAGGACTTTAAAAGGCTCCATTTTGTAGATATTGACATCTACACATCCTGGCTGGACTCTTATATGTCATATGGAGAAGCAGCACATTTAAACCTCGATGATAAAGACGTTTTTCTCAAAAATATAACCACATTTTTCGATGTTCACCCTTATTTCAGGCAAGATGTGAACCTGACAGGAGACGCCATCTTTGCATCGCGCGTCTTCATTCAGACTATTGACATTACCGATGCCAGCGTGGAAGTCCACATGCTTAAAGACCTCAAAGCAGCTGTCAGCAGATGCAGAGTAGCGCCTTTATTAGTCTATAACCAGAAGTTCGTCTTCTATGACCAGTACGGCGTCGTCGTAAAGAGCACGATTAAAAACGTCTGCGTGATCACGGCCGTGATGCTCGTCGTCTCCCTCCTCCTGATTCCCAACCCGCTCTGCTCGTTATGGGTGGCGGGTTCGATCGCTTCGGTGACCGTGGGAGTAACCGGCGTCATGGCGTTATGGAACATCACGTTGGATTCCATCTCCATGATCATTTTCACCGTCTGCATCGGCTTCACCGTCGATTTCTCCGCTCACATGTCCTACGGCTTCGCCTCGAGTAAGAAATCGAGCCCGGATGAAAAAGCCGTGGAGGCTCTCACCCATTTGGGCTACCCCATCCTTCAGGGGGCCCTGTCCACCATTTTAGGCGTGTCGGTGTTGTCGACGTCTGAGTTTCACACGTTCAGAATGTTTTTTAAGATCTTCTTTCTCGTCATGGTTATCGGGATGCTTCACGGCCTCACTTTCATCCCGGTGATTCTGACGTTGTGCACACGCCGCTCGGATAAAGATGAAAATAAAGACAAAAGTCTGAAAATCACCAAACTTTGACCACGTGTAGGCAGTTAGGCACATTAGGTTTGCAAATTTACAAGTTTATCCTGTATTAAAAATGCAAAACGATGTTTTCTTTGTACACTAGGAAGTTTAAAAGTTGACTTTACTTTTAAAAAAGTCAGGAAACCGATTACCTCAGTATCCGTTAAAAAGTTTTAACAACCTGTTTCCTCATTTTTTCTAAGATCCCCTGCGAGAAGTTTTAAGGAACAACATGTATAAGTACAGTATTTTTTCATTTAGTGTTCATTTTGTTGTCTTTTTCTTTATGGATGAGCTTTCAACAAGCTTCAGTGATTTTTGTACATAGATTATTTGTATTCAGTGCTATATATGTATGTAATCATTGCTTTTCGCAGTATATATATAATAAACAAATCGTCTGAGGTGTTCACTATTTTAAAACGTTCACACGTCTTCTGTTTCATCTGTTTGCTGTTGCTGTGCAGAAACGTACTTGCTGTTTCATGTAAGAGCCACGTTGCATTAACAGTTTTTTTTACCTTAATAAATGCCATTTAACACATTTAATAAAGATAGAGATCGTGGACTGTATTTCTGGTTGTAGGAAAGCCCATCACCCATACATGCATTTGTTGTCTTGATCTTGTTTTTGGTCACGTCTGTCGAATAAACATCAGTTTTTTTTATTCACTTCTCCGTGCCTCATATATTCAAGGGGGGTTGTTCACCTCCAGAGGGGCTAAAGGAAAGTGGACGTGCTCGACACGAGTCCAAACATCTTTACATCCAAGACAGGTTTTTAAAAAGTAGCCACGACACAACATTTACGTGCCGTGCTGCAAGGCCAGGGATGAAACACTTCAGCGTAACAGTGGTGTGTGACAGGGGCATTATAGATAAAATAAGGGGAGGCATTTGTGACAGGACTCCCAGACGATGAAACAAAGACAAGAAGAAATTACGAGAAAAGGCAGTTTTGAGAAAATCTTATGAAGCAGTGAGTGTTGTAATGCTTCCACTATAAAGGTGACTTGTTTCTTATTCAGTTTTATCATCAAGATGTCACGTGAAGTTGCAGATCCGATTTAATTACAGACAATAAATAAAAAATCATTTCTATAGGAGTTTGCAGGCGAAAGACATGGAGGCAGGGGGGCTTGAACTGTTATCTACATATCACAATAACCACATCAAACCTGTCATAAGGTGCAAAAAAATCTGATTTTCATTCTTCTCAGATGTCACATTAAATCCAAACTGTATGTAATTAAGTGATCATCATTGTAATTGATGATATCCTAATCAAAGGATGAGTTATGGCAACAGTTATTCACTTTTTCCACAGCTGTTGTTGATGCACCAGCCAACCAGTTGTCTAGGATTTTTATTCCAATTATTTTCCGTGCAGCTGCCGGCCTTCCTGCGTCCAGCTGATATCAAGATTTCCGAGACAGGACGAAAACCAGCAGCATGTCGGCCGGTCAAGAAAAATCCAGCAGGTCTTCAGGTTCCAACTCGCATCCCCGGTGGCCGCCGTGCAGCAAGTCTCTGTTGCTCTGTCACCCTCCGTCACGCCTGTCTTCCTCGCCCTCCTTCCAGGACGAGATGCCTCTAGCCCACACAGCGTGACGTGACATGCCCCTACACCCAGCAAGGAGAGGAAAAAAGAGAGACCTCGGAGCTTGAACTAACAAGAAAGAGAGAGGCTGGTAGATTGGTGACGAAGTCCACGTTTGGCTGTTTAATCAAACCCAGATCCTTCAGTGTTGTTTGAATGGATAACACGGGACGGAGCAACAGCTCGACTAAACTATAGATGAGTTTATTGATTTGAAACACGCCACGGTTGAAAGGGAGGTTTCACATCACAAATAGGCTCTGTAGGTTGGAGAAATGTGTTTTTTTTTTATGCTCACTTCTATTTTACTTTGCAAAAACAAATACACAGCACCGTGGTTTAACATCTTTTATGTATGTTGTGGTCTGTGTGGTGCAGTGTAGGTGGAGAAGCCCGAAGGACGTCTATGAAGTTTGCTGCTGGACTGTTTTCTGTTGGCGAATCAGAAAATGAACTTTATGACTTAACCTTGCGTATGTACGGTCGAATGTATGCAAACTCCCAAACACTCCACCCACATGTGGGCATTCATTTGATTCTTTAAACGCCGGCCTGCATTTTCAGTTGTCTCAGGCTTTCCACAAGATTTTGAAACGTGGCTGCAGAGATTTGCTCCGAGCGTGACACCGGCCATTGGTACCTACTGCAGCAGTACACACTGTTGCCTGCAGTATGCACACAATAGGTACACACCGCTTCATCGTGTCAGTGCGCCATGAGCTTTGACCCTCTTGCTCTTATGTCTGTCGCAGCCTTAGCGCAAAAAAAGAGTACAAAGAACGTAAAGAACACTTAAATGTGCTTTCATCTGTCAGTAAGCTGTCGGTTTCTTCTAGCTGGTTACCGCTAACTGCTGCTAACTGTAGCAGCCATTAGCTCAGTTAGCCATGAAACTAGCAGTTCAGACAGGGACTGGCAGAGTGTTAGTGTTTGCACCGCTAGTGAGTTTTTTTTAGACTAGCTGGTGCTAGCTGGTCACCGCTAACTACTGCTAACTGTAGCTGCCATTACCTAGTAAGCTTAGTTAGCTCAGTTAGCTGTGCAACTAGCAGTTCAGACAGGGACTGGCAGAGTGTTAGTGTTTGCACCGCTAGTGAGTTTTTTTTAGACTAGCTGGTGCTAGCTGGTCACCGCTAACTACTGCTAACTGTAGCTGCCACTACCTAGTTAGCTCAGTAAGCTCAGTTAGCTGTGCAACTAGCACTTCAGACAGGGACTGGCAGAGTGTTAGTGTTTGCAACGCTAGTAGGATTTTTTGGACTTGCTGGTGCTAGCTGGCTAGCTGGTCGCCGCTAACTGCTGTTTAGTGGTAATGGCAGGTAATGTAGCTGCCATGTCTTGGTTAGCTCAGTTAGCCGTGCAACTAGCAGTTCAGAGGAGGACCAGCAGAGTGTTAAGTGTTTGCACTGCCAGTAGGATTTTTTTTGGACTAGATGGTGCTAGCTGGTCTGCAGCTAACTGTAGCTGCAGGTAGCTAGTTAGCTCAGTTAGCCGTGCAGTTAGCGGTTCTGCAATACCATCACTAGTAGGATTTTTTAGACTAGCTGGTGCTAGCTGGTTAGCATGCTAACCCCAGTAGACACAACACATAAAGTCAAAACTGCTTTTCTTCACAGTCTGTTGATGATTTCACTTCATTTTTCAGTTTTCAACTAAAATTCTTACATTGTGCTCCTTTAGCAGAAAACAAAACAAACACAAACATGAATTAGTTTTCTCCATATTTTCTTAAATAGTTTTATAAGTGACGTAATGAGGCTCGTCCACGCTGATCAGCAGTACACTGAGAAAAACCCTCCTCCTGTCATTGATCTTAAATCAAGGCTCTTGATTGTGATGAATCGGCCTGACTCCACCAGCTTCAGCACCGGACAGCTCCTCCAGCAGCGCGGCCGTACGCGGGTCGATGGCGCCCCTGGAGCCCCTGTGAGATGATGGAGAAGCCGGGCTCTTCTGCGGGCCTGCTCAATGCTTGTTGTGGTCGGAAGAGGGCGGAGTGCGTTTGTCATCCAAGTGAGAAGCTCCCTGACTCGTTGCCTCTTAAAAAAAAAAATATAAATATAATAACAACCTGCCCCCTCCCTCCTCTCTCCCTCCCTCCCTCCTCCCTCCTCCCTCCATCCCTTCCTTCCTTCCTTCCTCCTCGTTTTGATTCAGTCTCTGTAGCCGACGCGCAGGAGGAGAGCTGCCGCCGCACAGCGAAGCCAAGACAGTCTCGTCTACAGTGAGACGACAGCTGCAAGCGGATTCTCCACATCAACAAGCTGCATGAGGCATCTGTAAGGAAGGAGAAGATTTGGCGAGGGGGGTTCCTCACGTTTTCTCCCCCTCCTACCCTCCCCTGATTTTTGAAGAAACAAGAGGCGTGGAGCTCGCAAGAATATCCTACAAGTGGTGAAGCGATGGTTTAGCGGAGCAATTTGGTAGATTTTCTCTCCGCACGCCCAACGACACTGTAATTCCGCGCAGCAATCTCTCCCCCCCCCCTCCTCTCCACTCCCCACCCCTCCAAACATCTGTGGACGCTTTCCTGGAGGGGAGATGGCTGTTTTCCGGCTGTCGCTGCTGCTGCATGTTGGATTTGTGATCGGATCGACCCACGAATACGCGGAATGGTCAGCGCACGGGACCGATGCGGGAGCGGAGGAGGCGATCCGCGGCGCTCAGACGCACCGTCGGCAGCTGGCGCATCTCCGTGCGCCTCAGCATCCTCCTCCTCCACCCGGGGAGACGGAGGAGCTGCCGCAGAAAATAGAGGAGCATCTCCCCAGGGTGGTCACGGCTTTTCTTCACACCGGGGACTCGACCACCTTAAAGCACGCCAACTGCTCGCGGAGGTACGAGCTCACCTCTCTGCGGGGAAGGTCACAAGCCGCCCCGCATCACTCCATGAGCAGCGTGCTGGATACGGTGCTGCACGCCACAAACTTCCTCAACATGATCCTGCAAGCCAACAGGTCCAGGGAGCAGAGTCTCCGGCGAGACATTGAGTGGTACCATGCCCTGGTGAGGAGCATCCTGGAGGGAGACGCCAAGATCCACCGGGCGGTCGTCACTTTCAGCGCGGATTCGTCCGTGGCCGGGCCCTCGGTGCTCCTCCAAGCCACCAGGGCCGGCGGAGAGATAGTCCTCCAAGACCTCTCCAGCGTGGCCCACCACCACTTGCACAACCGCACCGCGGAGACAGAGTGGTACCACGACGCGAGGGACAAGAAGAAGAAGCCCAATTTCCATAAGAGGGTGCTGAGCCAAGATATCCGATCAGTTGACAATTCTTTGAAAAGAGGGGAGAGTTTTATCCCGGACAAGACGCACGTGAAGTGGTCTGCGCCCTACCTGGAGTGCGAGAATGGGAATTTTGTTCCTCGCTGGCTTTTGACCTTATCCGCTGCTTTCTATGGCCTGAAGCCCAACCTGGCTCCCGAGTTCAGGTAGGCACTCACACTGCAGCCTGAGCAACAAGCTCACCAAACATCACACTCGCTGTTAAAAGCGCACACATGTGAGAAACACTTGCAAAAGGTGAGTTCAGGTCCAGTCCTCAGCTTCTCCTCCTCCCTCCTCCCTCCTCCTCCCCCAAAACACACCACAGCTCCTTCTCCTCACACACAAGGGGGGGTTTTCTTCTCTCCTCCAGTCTGACAAGGCATCAGGATGCTAAAAATAACCCCTGGATGGAAACCTCTGGCTACAAGCCCCCCCCTCTCCTTATTCATTTTTCAAACTCACTCCACTGCATGCTTTACTACTCAGGAAAAATGTCGTGTGCCCTTTCTTTCCCCTTCTTCAAGAGGAGTGGGGGGGGGGGGGGGGGGGGGCTGCTAAATCTGCGATGAGTCAGAACCTTCCTGAGATGAGAGGAAGCCAATTTTTTTTTTTAAAGCGCAGCAGCAGCAGCAGCAGATGAAGAAATGTTGAAACACGTCTGGTGTTTGGGTGCTGTCGTACAAATGTCCTAAAGCAACCCCAGCCTGCTGCAGCCTCGCTTGTGTAAGGTGCCATGTTTTCGTGCCACTGGTAACCAGTCAAGTGTGAGAGGCTCCATATGATCCTGACCAACATCTTCCCCAATGAATATTTAATCCAGATCACTAGTTGTGTGCGCACCGCCTTCGATGAATCTTTAATTGATACACTGGAGTCGCTCAACGCTCAGGCGCGGATTGCAAATGAGTCAAAACCTGCAGTGATTACACTGTAATAGGCTATCAGCTACCTGGTGTTATCCCAGACTAAAGCCTCTCACAGCAGCTTCACTCACTCAGCCTCAGATAGGAAATCAGCCGGCTCACTCGACTGATGAGCAGTCAAACCTGTCTCACACCAAAAAACACAAGTTTATGGTTCATCTGTGAAGCCAGATTCATGGTTTGCTTCCTCTCAGTGGTTAAAGGAGATGTTTTGTTGCCAGTTTCCCCCCCTGCAGAGGCCTCCCCCAGAAGATCGAAAGGTGTGACACGCGTGGGTGTTCTGTATTGTTTAATGTCCCCAGAGAGTGGCCTGCTCAGAGGCACCGAAAGACCCGCTGTGCCTCAAGGAGCAGGAGAGCAGCATCCATTCATGAGCTGCTTTCTTACGGATGGCTTGTAGAACGATTATTCGGACAGAATATGGCAAAAAGAAAAGTGTTTAACAGCATCGTTATTCACTTTCATGCCAAAAGTTAGAGGAAACCGGGAGCGTGACATGTGTTCACGCTAAATTAGCTAAAGATGCTACCATCAGGCAGGCAGTTAGCTTAGCATAAAGACTGGAAGAGGGGGGAAACAGCTAGCCTAGATGAAAACATGTTTGTTTGTGAGTTTTAGAGGTGCTGGCAGGTGGATTTTGTTCCATTTGGATAGAGACAGGCTAGTTGTGTTATCCTGGTTCAAGTCTTTATGCTAAGCTAAGCTAACTAAGCTGCTAGCTGTCGCTTCATATTTAGTACACTGAAATCAGGGCAGTAAAAAACCCTAGATTGGTAACCCTATCATGTTAATACGGCAAACAGCAGCCAGTTAGCTTAGCATAAAGGAAGGGGAAATAGCTAGCTGGCGCAGGACTCCAACAAGTCATAGTCTGTCACGTAACCTTTTGTAAAACCACAACTTTTGGTTGTTGAGACTTTGGCTTTTGTACAGATTTAATTTTAGTCAGGCTAGCTGTATTTAAATGTTTATGCTAAGCTAAGCTAAGCTTAGCTGCGATTTACTGTGCAATCATGAGAATGGTATCCATCTTGTCATCTAACTCTCAGCCAGAAAGTCAATGTGTGTGTATTTCCCAAAATATTGAACTATTGCTTAAACATTAAGCCCAAGCTTTTAGTTAGCCTCGCCTTCAAGACCATAATCAGGTCTGACAGAAAGGGAATTTTGAATAGTTCAATATCTTGTGGAGAGTTAGATGAGAAGATTGACACCTCTCTCATGTTTGTACAGTAAATATGAAGCTACACCCGCAGCCAGTTAGCTTAGCTTAGCATAAAACAGCTAGCTTGGTGCAGGACTCCAGAAAGTCACTGCTCCTGGACAAGGTATGGTGGGTGTGAGGTTTTGAGCCAATCCTCGTCTTCAGGGATGAAGAGAGTTAGCTTAAAATGCTCAAAATGCTTTTGCTCTTCTTCAGAGAAGCATTAGCTTGAAAAGTCACTAGTACATGGGCCAATAAACTGCACTGAAGCTGCAGTCCGCTGACCTTTTTGGTGTTTTCTGTTGGTCCAGCCCGTCTTGAACAGTATCCTGACGTGTACGACTTCTATGCATCGCTTTGTATTGTATGGATGTGAGAGTGGTTTTAATTTCTTCCTTCTTTCTGAGCGGATTCCTTAAAAACTTTGTAACTCATAGCTCGATTCATGCATACGCACGGCGTTAGACTTGATCAAATCTTCTTCATAAGGTTGTTTTACAGAGATAATAACAGCGAGTCTTTCAGGCTCCTTCTCATGTCCTTATTGCCATGCATCCTCCCGCTCTTAGCTTCTTTCAGACGCTCATATCAAAGTATCAGGCGGCTCATCCTGCATCCTCCCTGCGCCTCAGCACCCTGCCAGATAAGAAACGGGAGAGGGGGCGATAATATAGCTGCCTCAGACATCAGCTCTCCTCCGTTTCCCCTCCAGATGAATACACAATCAATACAACAATGAATTAATAATGAAAGATGTAGAACAACAACCCGGACTGGGGCCATCTTGATTCCGGCCTTTTAAAGCGTCAGTCGCTTCCTGTTTGGGGGGTGATGATGTCGCCAGGAGCAAGGTGACTTGTTTTGAGTCTTTATGCATCTGGCGTAACGGAAATGAGTGCAAAATTAAGGGCGTTTGTTCGGCGGCGGCGTGTCCGTGTGTGCACTCGGACATGTGTCGGCGATAGATCGACCTGTTGTTTCTGCGAAGGTGCAAGAAATCGCACCTCTCTCACTTTTCGTCTCTTCTCTTTTGCCGTCCGTCTCTTCAGCTGCACTCGAGTCACAGGGGAGGCAGCTCAGACCACACGTACAGGACTGGTTGTTTTCAAGCGTGCAGTGTGTGTGTATCTGTGTGTGTCTGTGTGTGTGTGTGTGTGCGTGCCATTGTTGGAGGTTGAGACATTCTTCAGAATGATTCGTACCGTCCTAATTGGCAGATCACTCAGGCGCAGGCTGCAAATGCAAAAAAAAACAAGTTGGAAAGACACAAAGTGGGAAGAGGAAGGCAGGAAAGAGGAGGCGGTGTGTGTGTGTGTGTGTGTGTGTGTGTGTGTGTTAGGTGAACGCACACTGTACTTCAAACTCACCTTTCACAACACAGACCTTAATTGCTTCGAGGCAGCAGCAGCAGCTCTCTGATAAGCCAAACTAATTGAAACTATCTCCAAAAAAGTGCAACAAAATATACACTTTTTCAGCATATTTCTCCAAAGGGCACGCAGGTTCTAATTAGATGGCAGAATCGTCTTCATTTACGCTTGGCTCGGCGCCCTGTTTTTTGCTGTACAAGCAGCTAAATGTCTGGACAGGCTGACTGCTGTGGGACGCCCAGCCGTCTAACGGAGCGGGAGGCCTCGAGCTCCAGGATGAGCCGGCAGCATCTGCTTCGATGGACACCGTCCAGGAACAAATAGGAAGGAAAACCCCACAATTCCCGGGGCTGAGCGCGATTATACGACGGTAAACTGAGATGAAAGAGAGCAGGAGAGAGAGGAAAAAAAAAAAAAAGAAGCAGGAAGATTTTCTTGTTGAAATTTTAAAGTGCGCCCTGAAATGAGTCTAACCTCGTTGTGCAACCTGAAGCAGGCAGGGGTTAAAGATCCCCGAGGTGCTCCGTCTCTGGCTGCTGACGTCACTGGGACTCCGCTGCTCAGTGAGTTGGCCTGTCAATACGATGCCCTCAGCCTGTAAATGTCAACAGAAAATCCAACTAACAGCCTCTCCGGCTCGCTGTAAATAGATATTATATTTCTATTAATAATGCTGCTAATGATGGGAATAATCTCAGCGATTCTGGTACTGGTAATTCGATTTCCTCTCAGAGGATTATGCATCTGTAATAGTGTCGGTGTAGGTTTATCCCTTGGTAATCTGGTGTGGGAAGAAATGGAGCTGTAGTGTTGGAGAGGAGGCCTGCGGATTCAAGATTTGGAAAAAGGAACGTAGCTTTTAGGTTTATACATTTTGAGCAAGTGGACAAAAGGTCACTGCAGATGAGGAAATTATTAACTATTCTATGTTTTGTTGCGTACTTATGCTGCATTTTTTTGCCCCGTGTCCACATTTTTTCGAACATTCCCAATGAGATAAGAGCATATAGGGCAGCATGCAGCCGCATACAGAAAAGGTGCTGCACCAAGCGTACCTTTGATTGAGAGACCCCCTAAAGGCAGAAATGACTAATTGTGCGTTAAACCCTTAAAATCTCCCAACTTGTGATATATTTCCAGCACATACTCCTTTGAGGATGTATACTTTCTACAGTCGATGTCTCATAATATGTCGGCAGTTACCAAAACAGACGAGTTAAACACCAGTTTGCAGCTTTAGCAAATGTGAAATTAAATATAGAAAGAGTGCCGTAACCTAATATCAGACAGATATCGCCTCGTCCTTTTGTTCATTTACTGTATCTTGTTATTATATTTCCACAGAGGGATCACAGCAGTTTCATCTTGTCCCGTCTCTTCCTGCAGCTGTCAGCAATATTGCATAATTTCTAATTCAAGGGCGAAAACACAGAAGAGGAGGAATCTGAATGCAATTTTTAGTATGCAAAGTGGATGCAAGCCCTGTTTCTGGATCATGTTGGATAGGTGAATATTGTTCCTGCATGAACCGTGCTGTAAGGACATTATAGGGTGATAAGGGCAGCAATAACGAGGACTGTCTATTAAAGGAAGTAGACAAAAAAACTGCTTAATTCTGATGTATCTTGTCATCAGCCACAGTCAGGCCATCAATCAGCTAATGTTCTCCTCACAACTGTCAGGTTTCCTTTGTCAGCAGCTCAAATTATTGAGCGATCTTCCCACTTGGTGTTTGGTTTTTCTGAGGAGTGCCTGTAATGACAAGAGTGTCAAGAGTCCAGAAGTGCCAGCTCTCATGAACAAAAAAAAAAAAAAAAAGGAGATGTCTTTATTCGCTTTCTGTGACAGCCGCTTTGCCGCGGGCGCCTTGGCTTTTTTTTTGATGACCAGCGACAGAACTCAATAAAATGACCCAGGTTGCTCTGAAGCACTGGTAGACAAAGCAGCATCGCGCCCGGCGGCTACACTCACATTAGCTTCTGCTCGTCCTGTCAGCTTAATGCATTTCCATCACATAAGAGACATTTTCCTTGGGAGGGCTTGCGTGGTTCTTGCTTTGCGATTGTTCCATGACATTATGCACAAACTGTGCCCTTCTAAAAAGGACAGCGATGTGTTCCTGTCAAGAGGCTGGGGCAGGAGACATGTGCATGTAAGTTCATCTGGGCGTGCAAGTCTCCGGGCTACGCGGATCAGCTCGGGGATAATGCTTAAGCTTGTGCCAGTTTTCCATGTTCACGTCGGCGTCGTATTATTCTTGGTTTATCTGCACGGAGACGTCGGGGCTTATTCCTCTTGCTTGAGAAACCCCCGAGTTCGTCGTTCCTACAGTATGCACATTAAAATGTATTAAAAACAGCTTTGCAGACGATTATACATCATTATTTAAGTGCCTCCGTTTTCATTAATTCACACATTCATTCCTTTTTATGTATTTGTATTCTGCTATAGTTATGGTCGATTATGTGACACCCATGGACTAAAATTGAAGATCTGAAGCACTCCCTTACAATTATAACTGTAAAAAAGTATCGTTCTTAGTCCAAAATGGTGATGAATGTAATGTAACAGTATATTATAGCATAGTGACCTTAGCTAACGTTAGCTCGTAGCTTAAGTTACAGCAGTTACTCATGCTCGTGGTTGCTAAAAATGCTACTGTAAATAATATTGCATATGGGAAGCACTGAAAATGATTAGCTAACGTTACGGTGCTCATATCAACCTCATGTTACCACACAGAGGCAGCTAATAATCCCTGCTGATAGAATATATTCTTATGCAGCTGTAATCTGGTGGTATTAAGTCTTAATCCACCCACTGCACTTGACAATGACAAAAACCATACGAGTGTCTTCTTGTGTCTCCTCTGCGCTCCACTTGAAATCCAGACTTTTTTAACCACAGCCCCCTGTTCTTCACAGAGCGGCTAAATGGGCAAATCAATCTGAGAGCCCGCTCTCTGGGCCTGAATAGAGACGTACAGCTCAAAGCGTATAGGCCTGACATTCGGCATTCACTCGTGAATACATCAAAGACCGACTCGTAACAAAGAGGGCACACGGAGGCCTTCGTTGCCAGAATGTTTTTGGTGAATATCCTTTTGTAGCCGCTTAGCAATTACCCTAGATATATCTCCAGTCAATCCCATAATGCTGGGGCTAACGTTAGCAACAGTCCGGCCGCTCTGTCAGAAAGAGACCCGCGCCCCTGCTGGCGGGATGCTCCTCTCTTTTGCTGGCCCTGGCCTTTAGACCCACAAAGAATGGAGGATGAAAGCAGAGAGCACTCTGTTTCCTGGGGCACCACTATCTCCCGCTCTCTGTGATAATCCCGTCTTTATGCCCGAGGGCCTTGATGGCCACCATGATGCTCCTGCCCATGTTCCTCGCTGCCACTCTCAAATTACGAGCCAGTCTTTTGTGCCGCGCGCAGTTTCAGTCGCCGTCAGCACACCCGCCCTTTTCTTCTTTTCTTTTTTTTTTTTTCACGAGCGATTTTATACACCATATGTCTACTTTGGCTGGGATGCTAAAGATTGCCTGGAGAGTTGGAAGCAGGAGGAAAAAAGAGGAGGTGATTGTGGGAAAAAGGGAGAATAGGGCTTTTTTTTCTCTGTTTTGAATGTTAATGCTTGAGCTGCCGGTGAAAAAGGCATTTTGATACGGTCCTGTTCTTGTGCTTTGTGACTCTTTCCTACCCCTTATTACATAACGGAGAATTGAAACGGAGGTAATTTCTCAGCGAAAACAACAAGCAGCGCAGTGGAAAACAGCGAGGTCAGTTTGCCCCGAGGCAGGACCGGAGCAGCAGTTATTAATAACAGAAGCACAGGCAGCGGGAGCGCTGCACTCGCCCGGCGTCCACTGGGAGCTGGATGGAGTAAAGCAGCTCCTATACACCTGGAGAACATGCCACACCAGCAGTATTTGTGTATGTGTGTGTCAAAGTGTGTGTGCATATGTGTAAGAAAGTGAAAGCCAAATGTACAGAGAGTCAGTGATAGTATTTTAATTCATGTTCTAAATATTAGGAGGTATTGAATTGTGCTCATCGCCACATTGTCAATATTTAAAAAGAAGTTAAGCTGAATTTTGGAGAACAGAACTAACTCGTTTACACACTGTTTCACATTTTAGATCCACAATATCGACTACAAGGTCTTAGCCACTTGTTTCTGCCCAGGCGCTTCAATCTGTGCACAAATATCATGACTTTAGACTTTCAAATTGCATGCAGTACACCCGCCAAAGTTCAATTTGTGACAGAAACTCTCAGTCTAGAGGCTAGGCTAGCTGACAGGCTAACCTCGCTAGTTAAAAACACCATTGCGCTAATTAGCCAGCCAGTGATAATAAGTAGGCTAACAACATGAGAAGACGCTCTCGATTAGTTTTAAAAATGTACTACTGCACGAGACTGTCTTGGAGATTTTGGACTGCAGCAGCCAAAGAGAGCGGTGTGTTTACTGGGGAAACAACGATCCCCTGTATTAGCAACACTGCTAAGCAATGGAGGACTGAAGCTTGATTTTTATAAAGGACTGTATCATTCACAGTAGTAAGCCCTGCACAGCTTTTGCACTGTACAGCTATTTAGTGACATTCATTTGTCAAAACCCCCAAGATAACTCGAACGAGGTGCGAAGAGGGCTTGTCATTTAAGAACATGAAGAATCGGGCAATAATGTTCTCCATAAACCTCAAAAGGCTCTTTAACAAAACGGCACTGGGGGGAAAAATGCATTAATAATACAGCCTTGTTAGCCGGAGATCACCAGTCCAAACTTACTCTCTGAAACAGAAGTGACGTTCGGATTTCAAACCTGAACCACAGAAGACATAAATAAGTCTCTCCCGGTGCCACTGAGACACAAATCCTGCAAATTGGGAGTCTAACATCAGTAGTGCTCTTGCTTTTCTCTTTGCTATCTGTTAATCCCGTAACAAAATAAAACCCCTGCGAATGTCAGAGCTTAAACAAGCATCACGGCAGTTAAAGGTTATTACAAAGTCAGTCCCTGATTTATTGTCACTGAGGCAGCTCCAGGTTTTGCCTGATTAAACAGATTATGGCACTGATTCAGTCGGTGGCTTTGGGTGAGAGCGGTGTGTTTTCATTCGCACTGATCAAACTGTTGAAAACTTTCCTTTCCTTTTGTTTGACTCGTTCTGTGTGCAAACGGTGCGCATGTTCACGTGAGGGCAGAGGAATTTCCACTAGCAGTGCCCTTTTTTCATTGGTTCACGTCATCTGGGTGTCGTGATGCTCACGAGCGACGGCTCTCGAGTCTGTCTTCTCGCAGAGTTTAAAGTCGGTATGGATTTTCTAACAACACGTAGCCCCGGGCTGCGCTTCATTTGTTACATTCTGCCAGGAGGGGAAGCCTGTGCGTGGGCTGAGGTCGCCAAAAGACAGTTCAGGGGTTTCTTGTTTAGCTTCCTCGTATGAATTATCTCGTATTTAACAAACAGAATAATAAAGAAATCACATTTTCTCGTACGTGTCCGGCGTGCTGCAGCAGTCAGGTAGAAAAAGACGTGTGACAAAGACGTCAGAATCAGAGAGGCTGACCTTCAGAATCAGAGACGCTGACCTTCTCTTCTCAGAGCTTTAAGCAGCTAAGTGGGTGTAAATCCTAGAAAGTTGCAGCTCCGGCTTAGCGAGCCGAAATGGAGCAAAGACTTCCAGCCTTTTCCGAGCCACCGTTCGGTGAAGGCTGGTGCCCTATCTGCAGTTTATCGTCTCACTGTCAGGCTGAGTTTCAGCTGAGCAGCAGCAGAGGAGATTAAGATGTGGACACATTTCTGTCTGTTTTCCCAAAAAAGCATTTGTTGTGTAGTTTTTACAGTTACTAAACCATCCATATTCCCTCTTGAGTTTGCTTCATAACCTGTAACTGTAGGTGTGTGGTATGTATGATGTATCAACAGTGAACTCATGGATGCAGAGACAACTCAACAATTGATTTTGACTAGAAAACAAGCGATAACAGGGTCGGGATCACCGCTATCAATCCCAATATCTGTACTTCCTGTTGTGAAAAGAGGTTCATTTACTCACATAAGGAAAAGAAGTATATTATGATGAATGAGGTCTATTATAGTTATTAACAGGCTCCTTCTGAATAAATCTTAATTACCAGCTTATACGTTGCTAAACACCAGGCGTTTCTTTTCACAATTCTCTTCTCTCTCACTCGATCGCATGCATGTTTAAACACAGTTTTTTAATTGTCAATAATTCATGAAGAAGAGAGTGATCACCCAGGATGTGATCGAGTGCGATGGAGGCATTTTTTAACCGATCCTATTGACGCTAGAATCGATACTCACAACGAGACTCAGTATGAGCAGTATCGATACTTCCTACTGACATGGTTAATTCCCAAAAACCCTTGTCGTTGAGAAAACATCATCATCATCAACGTCATTTTTTCCCAAATGTTTACAGGATACAACATGCAGACATGGCAGCATCCTTCACTTTGCACTGACAGTCTTAATTCTTCCCCAGGCGGGTTAATGGTGTCCTCCTGTCTGTCTTGCAGGGGCGTGGTGCGCGTTGACATTAATCTACAGGATGTTGATATCGACCAGTGCTCCACCGACGGCTGGTTTGCTGGAACCCATCGATGCAATACGACCACTATGGAGGTGAGTGCGCCGAACACGCGGATTAGACAGGAGATTGATTCTCCTCCTTGAAAACTGAACCGTGGCGCACACGCGTTCAGTCACATCTCCACGAGGCACTAAACGGAAAAGCGGTAAATCTGT